>NC_069394.1:33572651-33875681 GCF_027475565.1 Acinonyx jubatus | reverse complement strand
TAAAAATTTCCAAATGGCTAATAATAAAGTTATAACCATAATAGATATTTATTTATAGGTTAAGCCAGTTATTAATAAGTTATGTTTATATGGATACTGAGGGCAGAAATTGTGTGTGGTGTAGAATTCAACTCGTTTTTGAGGTTAGCACAGTGCCTGACACATAGTAGATGCTTAGTAATGAATTAATGAAGGAATTAAGGATACCTTGTTTAAAGATATGAAGGGGTACAATGTCGGAGAGCTTTAGATTAGTACAGGCGTACCTCAGAGATGTTGTGGGTTCCATTCCAGACACTGCAATAAAGTGAATGTTAAAATAACGTAAGTCAAATGAATTTTTTGGTTTCCCAGTGCATATAAAAGTCATGTTTGCACTACACTGTGGTTTATTAAGTGTGTGGTAGCATTGTGTCTATAAAAAATGGTATATATCTGAATTAAAAAATACCATATTGGTAAAAAATGTTAACCATCATCTAAATTTCCAGTGAGTTGCAGTTTTTTGCTGATAGAGGATTTTGCCTCTATGTTGATGGCTGCTTACTGGTCAGGGTAGTGGTTGCTGACGGTAGGGGAGGGATGACTGTGGCAATTTCTTAAAATAAGTCAACAGTGAGGTTTGCCACATTGATTGACTCTGCCTTTCATAAATGATTTCTCTGTAGCCTGGGTTGCTGGTTGATAGCATTTTACCCATAGTACTAGTACCTCTTGCAAAATTGGAGTCAATCCTTGTACACCTGCCATTGCTTTATCAGCTGAGTTTATGTAACATTCTAAATCTTTTGTTGTCATTTCAACAGTCTTACCCACATCTTCACTAGAAGTAGATTCCTTCTCAAGAAACTGATTTGTTTGCTCATTCACAAGAAGCGGTTTCTCATTCATTCAAGTTTATCACGAGACTGCAGCAATTCAGTCCCGTCTTCAGGCTCCACTTCTAATTCTAGTTCTCTTGTTATTTCCACATCTGCAGTTACTTTCTCCGCTGAACCCTTCAACCCTTCAAAGTCATCCATGAGAGCTGGAATCAACTTCTTCCAAGCTCCTGTTAATGTTGATATTTTGACCTCTTCCCACAAATCATGAAGGTTTTTAATGGCATCTAGAATGGTGAATCCGTTCCAGAGGGTTTTCAATTTACCTTGTTTATATCCATCAGAGGAATCCCTGTTTATGGCAGCTATAGCCTTATAAAATGTATTTCTTAAAAAGACTTGAGTGTCCAAATTATTCCTTGATCCATGGGCTGCAGAATGGATGTTGTGGTTGCAGGCGTGAAAATGACGTTAATCTTGTACATTGCCATCACAGCTCTTGGGTGACTGAGTACATTGTCAATGAGTAATGTTTGAAAGGACTCTTTTCCCCCCCCTTAACATTAGGTCTCAAAAGTGAGCTTAAAATGGATAGTAAACCATATTGTCAACAGATGTACTCTCATCCGGTTTTTCTTGTTCCATTTATACAAGATTTAGTATGATTCTTAATGGACCTAGGATTTTCTGAATGGTAAATCAACTTTGGCTTCAACTTACAATCACCAGCTGTGTTAGTCCTTAACAAGAGAGTCAGCTTGTCGTTTGAAGCTTTGAAGCCAGGCATTGACTTCTCTTCTCTAGCTCTAACAGTCCTAGATGGCATCTTCTTTCAATAAAAGCTGTTTCATCCCCAAAATACGTTGTTCAGCGTAGCCACTTTCATTAATTGTTTAGCTGGATCTTCTCGATGACTTGTAGCTTCTACATCAGCACCTGCTGCCTCACCTTGCACTTTCCTGTTATGCAGACGTCTGCTTTCCTTAAACCTCATGAACCAACCTCTGCAAGCTTCAGACTTTTCTCCTGCAGCTTCCTCACCTCTCTCTGCCTTCATAAAACTGAAGAGAGTTAGGGCCTTGCCCTGGGTTAGGCTTTGGCTTCAGGGAATGTTGTGGCTGGTTTCATCTTCTATCAAGACCACTGAAGCTTTCTCCAGATCAGCAATAAAGTTGTTTCACTTTCTTATCATCTTTGTGTTCCCTGGAGCAGCACTTTTCACTTCCCTCAAGAACTTTTCCTTTGCATTCACGATTTGGCTAACTGGCACACGAAGCCTAGTTTTTGGCTGATCTCGGCTTTTTTGACATGTCTTCCTTTCACTAAGCTTAATCATTTCCAGCTTTTAATTTAAACTGAGAGACGTATAACTTTCATTTGAATAGTAGAGGCCTTTGTAGGGTTATTAAATAGACTAATTTAATATTATTGTGTCTCAGGGAGTAGGGAGGCCCGAGGAGAGGGAGTGAGACCGGGGTACAGCTGGTTGGTGGAGTAGTCAGAGTATATACCCCATTTATTGATCAAGTTCACTGTCTCATATGGGTGTGGTTTGTGATGCCTCAAAACAATTACAATGGCAACATCAAAGATCACTGATTACAGATCACCATAACAACTATGATAGGAGTTAAAAAGTTTGAAATACTGTGAGACTTCCAAAATGTAACACAGACACACGAAGTGAGTAAATGACGTTGGAAAAATGGCACTGATAGAATTGCTGGATGCGGGTTGTCACCAACTTTAAATCCAAAAAAAAAAAAATGCAGTATCTGTGAAGTGCAGTAAAGTGAAGTGCAATAAAAAAGAGGTATGCCTGAATATCTGAATGAACATTATTGTAAAGAAGACATACATCTGGGTAACAGGTACATAAAGAGACGCTCTACATCATTCATCATCAGAGAAGTGCAAATCAGAACCACAACGAGATACGACCTCACACCTGTCAGAAGGGCTGAGATAAAAAGAAATAAGCGTTGGTGAGGAGATGAAGAAAAAAGAACCCTTGTGCACTGTTGGTCGGTATGTAAATTGGTGCAGCCACCATGGAGAACAGTATGGAGGTTCCCCCCACAATTAAAAATAGAACTACCATGAAAAAGAGGCATGCCTGCATTAGAAATACTTTCTTTTTTAACTTTTAACTCCAGTATAATTAATATACAATGTTATATTAGTTTCAGGTATATAACAATGATTCGACAACTCTGTACATTACTCAGTGGTCATCAAAATAAGTGTGTTTTTTTTTATTAGTACAGTTGATACACAATGTTACATTATTTTCAGGTGTGCAACTTAGTGATTTGACAAGTTTATACATTATGCTATGTTCACCACAAGTAGTGCTACCTTCTGTTCCATTACATCACTATTACAGTGTCATTGACTGTATTCCTTATGCCCTGCATTTTTATTCCCATGACTTACTCGTTCCATAACTGGAAACCTGTATCTCCCTTTCCCTTTCACCCATTTTGCCCAATCTCATACTTCCTATACCCTGGAAGCCTTCGGTTTATCCTCTGTATTTACAGCTGTGATTCTGCTTTTTGTTTATTTTTTTAGATTTCATTTATGAGTGGAATCGTATGGTATTTGTCTTTCTCAATCTGACTTATTTCACTTAACATAATATACTCTAGATCCATCCATTCTGTCTCAAATGGCTGATCTCATCCCTTTTTATGGCTGTGTTATATTCCAGTGTGTGTGTGTGTGTGTGTGTGTGTGTGTGTGTGTGTGTGTGTAAACATTTTCCTTATCCATTTGCCTGTTGATGGACACTTAGGTTGCTTCCATGTCTTGGCTATTGTAAATGATGCTACAATATACATAGGGTGCATGTATCTTTTCAAGTTAGTGTTTTTGTTTTCCCTGGGTAAATAATAGTGGATCTGTTGGATCATATGGTATTTCTATTTTTCTATCTTTTTGAGGAACGTCCATACTATTTTCCAAGGTAGCTGTACCAATTTGAATTCCCACCAACAGTGCACAAAGGTTTGTTCTCCAAGAGTCTGTTATTTTGTCTCTTTTCTCTTTGTTCCTTTGTTTTGTTTCTGAGATCTCACATATAAGTGAAATCATTTGTCTTTCTTTGACTTATATATCACTTAGCATTATACCCTCTAGGTAACCCATGTTATTGCAAATGGATACATTTCATTCTCTATATGGCTGAATAATATTCCATTGTGTATATATACCACAACTTCTTCATCCATTCTTCTCTTACAACACTTGAGTTGCTCTCATATCTTGGCTATTGTAAATAGTATTGCAGTAAGCTCAGAGGTGATACATCTTTTCAAATTAGTGTTTTTGTGTTCTTTGGGTAAATGCCTAATGAGGGAATTACTGGATCATATGATTGTTCCATTTTTAGTTTTTTGAGGAACTTCCATGATGTTTTCCACAGTGGCTAACACCAGTTTGCATTCTTACCAACAGTGCATGAAGGTTCCTTTATCTCCATGTTTTCACCAGTGCTTGTTTCTTGTGTTTTTGATTTTAGCCATTCTGACAAGTGTGAGGTGATCTCTCATTGTGGTTTTGATTTGCATTTCCCTGATGATTAGTGATGTTGAGCATCTTTTCATGTGTCTTTTGGCCATCTGTATGTCTTCTTTGGAACAATATCTGTTCATGTATTCTGCCCATTTTTAATTGGACTATTTGATTTATGGGTGTTGAGTTGTATAAGTTCATTATATATCTTGGATACTGACCCCCTATTGGATATGCCATTTGCAGATATCTTCTCCCATTCACTAGAATATCTTTAAGGTTTGTTAACTGTTTCCTTTGCTGTTCATAAGATTTTTATTTTGATGTAGTCCCAATAGTTTATTTTTTGCTTTTGTTTCCTTTGCCTCAGGGGACATATGTAGAAAAATGTTGCTGTGGCTGGCACAGAGAAATTACTGCCTGGGCTCTCTTCTAGTGTTTTTATGGTTTCAGGTCTCATGTTTAGGTCTCTATTTCATTTTGAGTTTATTTTGTGTATGGTATAAGAATGTGGTCCAGTTTCATTCTTTTGCACATAGCTGTCCAGTTTTCCCAACAGGCTTCACACGCAATGTGGAATCCAGTGTGGGGGCTTGAACTCACTACCCTGAGATCAAGACCTAAGCTGAGATCAAGAGTTGGACGCTTAACTGACTAAGCCACCCAGGCGCCCCCCAACATCATTTGTTGGAAGAGACATCATTTGTCTTTGCTCTCTTTGCCCATTGCATATTCTTGCCTTCAGTGGGGGAGAATTGACCATATAGTGCTGGGTTTATTTCTGGGCTCTCTATTGTGTTCTCTTGACTTATGTGTCTGTTTTTGTGCCTGTACCATACTGTCTTTATTACTACAGCTTTATAGTATATCCTGAGATCTGGGATTGTGCTACTTCAGTTTTGTTCTTCTTTTTCAAGATTGCTTTGACTATTCAGGGTCTTTTATGGTTCCATACAAATTTTGTATGATATGTTCTAGTTCTGTAAAAAATGCTGTTGGTATTTTGATAAGGATTGCATTAAATGTGTAGATTGCTGTGGGTAGTATGTTATCAATATTTGCTCTTTCAATCCATGAACATGGAATATCTTTCCATTTGTGTCTTCTTCAATTTCTTTCATCAGTGTTTTACAGTTTTCAGAGTACAGATCTTTCACCTCTTTGGTTAAGTTATTCCTATGTATTTTATTATTTTTGGTGAAATTGTAAATGGGATTGTTTTCCTAATTTCTCTGTCTGCTGCTTCATTGTTACTGTATAGAAATGAAATGTATTTCTGTACATTGATTTTACATCCTGTGTCCTTACTGAATTCATTTATCATTTCTAGTAGTTTTTTTGGTGGAATCTTTAGGGTTTTCTATATGTAATATCATGTCATTTGCAAATAGTGAATATTTTACTTCTTTCTTACCAGTTTGGATACCTTTATTATTATTATTATTATTATTTATTTATTTTGTTATCTGATTGCTATGACTAGGACTTCTATTATTATGTTTAATGCAAGTGGTGAGAATGGACATCCTTGTCTTCTTCCTGATCTTAGGGTAAAAGCACGCAGTTTTTCACCAGTGAGTATGATGTTAACTGTGGATTTTGTATATATGGCCTTTATTATGTTGAGGTTATGTTCCCTCTAAACATGCTTTGTTGAGGGCTTTTATCTAAACATGCTTTGTTGAGGGTTTTTATCATGAACGGATATTGTACTTTGTCAGATGCTTTTTCTGCATCTACTGAAATGATCATATGGTTTTTATCATTTCTCTTGTTGATGTGATAGATCATGTTGATTGATTTGCAAATAATGATTGACCCTTGCATCCCAGAAATAAACCCCACTCATCTGTGGTGAATGATTTTTTTAATGTATTGTTATATTTGGTTTGCTAATTTTTTTGAGGATTTTTGTATCTATGTTCATTGGAGATATTGGCCTGTAGTTCTCTCTCTCTCTCTCTCTCTTTGGTAGTGTTTTTATCTACCAAATATCAGGTTGTCCAAGTTGTTGGCATATAATTTTTCATAATGTCCTCTCATAATTGGTTGTATTTCTGTGGTGTAGGCTATTCTTCCTCTTTCATTTCTGAGTTTGCTTATTTGAGTCCTCTCTCTCTCTCTTTGATGAGTTTGGTTAGAGATTTATCAATTTTGTTGATCTCAAAGAACCAGCTCCTGTTTCATTGGTGTGTTCTGCTCTGTTTATTTGTTTGTTTCTATTTCACTTATTTCTGCTCTAATCTTTATTATTTTCTTCCTTATGCTGTTTTTGGGTTTTGGTCTTTTTCTAGCTCCTTTAAGTGTGAGGTTAGGTTGTTTACTTGAGATTTTTCTTGCTTCTTGAGTTAGGCTTGTATTGCTTTAAGCTTTCCTTTTAGAATAGCTTTTGCTGCATCCCAAAGATTTTGGACCTTTGTGTTTCATTTTCATTTGTCTCCATGTATTTTTTGATTTCCTCTTTGATTTCTTGGTTTAGTAGCTTGTTATTTAACCTCTGTGGGTTTGTGGTCTTTCCAGATTTTTTCTTGTGGCTAATTTGTAGCTTCGTAGCATTGTGGTTGAAAAAAATGCATTGTATGACTTCAGTCTTTTTGAATTTGTTGAGACTTGTTTTGTGGTCTAACGTGTATAATCTGTTCTGGAGAATGTTTCATGTGCACTTGAAAAGAATGTGTATTCTGTTTCAGGATTAAATGTTCTGAATATGTCTGTAAATCCACCTAGTCCAATGTGTCATTCAAAGCAACTGTTTCCTTGTTGATTTTCTGTCTGGATGTTCTATCCATTGATGTAAGTGGGGTGTAAAAGCCCCTTCCTACTATTGTGTTACTAATGATTACTTCCTTTATGTTTGTTGTTAGCTGCTTTTGGGGGCTGGGTGCATAAATATTTACAATTGTTATATCTTCTTACTAGACTGTTTACTTTATGGTGATATATTGTCCTTCTTTGTTTCTAGTAACAGACTTTGTTTTAAAGTTTAGTTTGTTTATATTGGAGTATTGCTACTCTGGCTTTATTTTGACATCTGTTTGCATGAAAAATGTTTCACCATCCCCTCACTTTGAACTTGCAGGTGTTTATAAGTCTGGAATGAGTCTCTTGTAGGCAGATACAGGTGAGTCTTGCTTTTTTTATCCATTCTGTCACCCTATGTCTTTTGATTGGAGCATTTATTCCATTTACATTCATTGTAATTATTGATAGGTATGTACTTATTTCTATTTTGTTTCTTGTTTTTTGGTGTTTTTGTAGTTCTCTCTTAATTTCTTCTCTTGCTCTCTTCCCTCAGGATTTGCTGGCTTTCTTTAGTGATATATGTGGATTCCTTTCGCTTTATTTTTTGCATATCTGTTATTTTTTGATTTGTGGTTACCATTAGGTTTATATATAACATCTTGTGCGTATAGCAGTCTATATGAATTTGATGGTTGCTTAAGTTTGAACCCATTCTAAAAACACTAATTTTTTAATTCCCCACTTTGTTTTAGGTATGTGGTGGCGTCATACTTCACATCCTTTTATTCTGTGAATCTTTTACTGTTTTTTATAGATACACTTAATTTTACTGCTCTTGTGCTTCCTACTTTTCTTACTCTTGCTTATGGTCTTTCCTCTCCACTTAGAGTCCTCTTTAACATTTCTTATAGGGCTGGTGTAGTGGTCATGATACCTTTAGCTTTTTTTGTGAAACTCTTTATCTCTCCTTCCATTCTGAATGATAGCCTCGCTACATAGAGTATTCTTGGTTGCAGGATTTTTTCTCTCAGCACATTAAATACGTGATGCTACTCTCTTCTGGCCTGCAAAGTTTCTGCTGAAAAATGAGCTGATAGCCTTATTGGGTTTCCTTTTTTTTTTTTTTTTTAATAACTGTTTTCTTTTGTTTTGCTGCTTTTAAAGTTCTCTTTATCATTACTTTTAGCCATTTTTATTGCTATGTGTCTTGATGTGGACCTTCTTGGGTCGATTTTGTTGGGGGCTTTCTGTACCTCCTGCATCTGCATGTCTGCTTCCTCCCTCAGATTTGGGAAGTTTTCAGCTATTATTTCTTCAAATATATTTTCTGTCCCCTTTTCTCTCTCTTTTCTTTCTGGGATCTCTGTTATACAAATGTTACTATGTTTAATGGTGTCACTGAATGTCCTTAATCTATTTTCATTTTTTATTATTCCTTTTTTCTTTCTCCTGTTCAGCTTGATTGCTTTCTACCACTGTGTCCCCCGGGTTGCTGATCCATTCTTCTGCCTCCCCTAATCTACCATTTATTCCCTCTAGTGTATTTTTAATTTCAGTTACTGAGTTCTTCATCTCTGTTTTTTTTTTTTTTAATGCTTTCTGTCTCTTTGTTGATGGTCTCCCTGAGGTCCTCCACTCTTTTGTCCACTCTAGTGAGTATTGTTATGACCATTATTTTAAATTCTTTATTAGGCATATTACTTATTTCCATTTCATTTAGCTTTCTTGCTGTGATCTTGTCCTGTTCTCTCATTTAGGACATATTCCTCTGTCTCCCCATTCTGTCAAACTGTCTGTGTCTGTTTGTATGTGTTCAGAAAGTTAGCTATGTCTCCTGCTTTTGAAACTAGTGGCCAAGTGAAGAAGAGGTCCTGTAGTGCCCTGTAGTGCAATGCCCCTGTTTGCCAGAACCTGGCACTTTGGGGGTGTCTCCCATGTGCTGTGTGCACCCGACTGTTGTGGCTGAGCCATGTTTGCCTTCAGTCCAGTCATCTGTAATGGCCCTCAGCCTGTTACAGTCAGGGTTTGGTCCCTGTGTTGTTAGTAGGGTAGTCCGGGGCCACCTTTCACTTGAGCTGAATTAGAGCAGGCATTTGCCAGAGTATTGTTGCACTGAACTCCCAGATGCTTTCCCTGTGTTGTCCTCTGAGAAGCTTTCGTTGGTGGGCGGGACCTGCAGTCAGACCAGACGTCTGCCCTCAGCCCTTTGCTGGGGTTTGCAGTTGGGTTGGTGTGTGTGGTTACCTTCTTCTCTCCCTGGGACAGGAGTCACTTTGGAAGGGTACTGACCCCTGCTGGGGCTGCTTGTATGCTGCCAGGCTTGTGGCACCACCTAGGTGGACTCCTGCCAAGGGTGTGGTGGAGGCAATGGGTTTGCTTGGGGGCTTGGCTTGATGTTGCAGCAAGGTCTATGTTGGTCCACTGTGGGAGGGGACCTCAGTTTCCCCAGGAAGACTCCTGCCAAGTCCAGGCCAGGTGGATCTGCAGAAACGTGCTGTTAACAAGTTATGTGGAAAGTGTTTGTGTTGTGCTCCTTCCTGCATGTGTCCATGTAAGTTGGCTGATGGGCAGGACAGGGAAATGGCCCCTGCCAGCTCTTTTGTTCTTGGCGAAGTCTCCCCCCAAATTCTTGCCCCTCCAACACATGCTCTGAGATTAATAAATAAATCTCCTTTCTGTAAATTTAAGGTGTTTTTAAAACTGCTGCTTCTATACCATATCTTAGCTGTTTATTGTGCTGTCTCTCTAAGGGTGGGGACTCACTTTCCCCTCCTCTCTGGCTCTCTCAGAGTTGAGCCTGCTGGTTTTCAAAGTTTCACGTGTTAAGACCCACTGATTCCATGAACTTGTGAAGTTAGGCCCCTCTGGTTTTCAAAGCCAAATGTTAAGTGGATTTATCTTCTCAGTGCAGTCCCCTGTGCCTTGGGTGCCTGGTGTGGGGTCTGCTCCTCTCCCCTCTCTGCCTACGGTGGCCCTCGCTCCTGCAGACAGTCCCATGGGTCTGTTTGACCCCGGACTTTGTCTGTGCTCTTCCTACCCTCTTTGATGAGGCCTCTTCTCCTTTAGCTGTGGAGAGTCTGTATTGCCAGTCTTCAGGTTGTTTTCTGGGTTATATACATTGATGTGGGTGTTATCTAGGTATATCTGTAGAATGAGGTGAGCCCAAGATCTTTCTACTCCACCATCTTCCCTAGAAATCCCTGTATTAGAAACACATTAAAAGCTGACCCTGAGGGTAAACCTGAATTAATCATTTTGGCGTAGCCAGTAAGACATGTGGGGTGTCTATGTGTTTGTGTGTGCATATTTGTGTGCGTGTGTGTGTCTGTGTGTGTGTCTGAGAGAGAGAGAGAGAGAGAGAGAGAGAGAGAGAGAGAGAGGGAGGGAGGGAGAGATGGAGGAAGTACGTGAGAGATGGTTTACTCTTTGGCATACAGGAGAAAGAATGGATAGCTTGAGCCTCCAGTATCCACTCTCTGTTAATGTATTCCTCGCCAATCCTGTGCAGGTTCCACCTTCAATTTTGTATTAAGCATCAACTCATTTTTCGCCTATTATTTGCTGAGGGAAGACATGATTGTCTTTGATTCCAGCCATTTCTCTAGAAGAAGAGGGAGAGCAGGAGACAAGAAAGTATGTTTGGAACATAGGTTGTACAGGAGGTTCTCGCCCAAGAACTGAAAGGGACTTTGTGTATGCACGTGTATTTGTGTGTGTGTCATGCATGTGTGTGTTTATGTATGATGAGTTTGGAATGAATTGTTCTGTGACCATTGGTTATTTTCCTTATTTCTGCGTTGAATAAGGAAAGTAGACAAGTTGAGGATGGACCAGTAGATAGGAAGTAGATTAGACAAAGACTTTTATGACATGGCAGAGAATTTGGTTTTATACTAAATATAATGGTAATTTAAGGAGATGGGTCGAGCTGTATGATGGGGTAGATGTGGCGGTGGGGAGTGTTTAGAGTGGGGCAGGGAGGTCACAAGTTTCTGTCTCAAACAAGAGTTCAGTTCTAAACAGATGTGGAATTTGGTTTGTGATCCCAAGTGAATAAACGTTTTTGCAACTTTTCAAATGAGCTAAAATATCTCGACATTGTTTTATTGCTGTCTTCTAAAGCATGTACTAGACTTTTCTTGCTTATTATGGGATAACGAAGCATTAGAATTGAAATATGAAATATCATCTAAAGCTACGAATTATAATTTCCATTTGGATTAGAATTTTCCACTTGCCTTGAGTATTTTGGGCTAAGATGATGTTACCACTCAAGTCGTACAGAAAATGTTTTCTGGGTATTGACAATTGTAATTATAATAAAAATTGGATATTAGCAAAGAGTTATAGTTCTGAGGAAATTATTGTTTTTGCACTTGAACTGCTGATTAATTAAATTGAAAATGTTCCAACCTCCCTTGCCCTGAGTGTCGTTATAGTAAACAATGACATAGATATTGTTGGTATACTTGAGAAATAGGTCAGGAAGAAAGTAAAAAGGAAAGAGAGAGAGAGGATAGAGAAGCGGAGTGGATGGATGAGAAGGAGGAAGAGTAGATAAAAGAAACACAAAGATGGAGAAGCAGAAAAAGAAGCCTATGCCATTGGAAGTTGTATAATTAGGAAAACAAAAGCTACTCGAGATGTTTCAGGCAAAGGCAACTTAATATAGAGAATTAGTTACCAAAAGTAGTGGTAGGGCTGGGGAAGGAACAAGTGGATGATGAATTTGCCAGATCAGCAACTGCAGGAAGTCACTACCCCTCCTAGGGCTGGGAGAGAACAACTGAAAATGGTGGTAAGCAGAGCCAATAAATACTATGATGCTAAGATTGTTGGGGTACCACTGCTACCCTTGGAGCCCAGGAGCCTGCGCTTGTAATGATGTAGAAAGGCGCTAGTCTTGTGGAGGATGCTGGACTCACCTCAAAAGATGCCAGAGCCTGTAGTCGCTGATGTTGCCGGTGCTTGTGCTGGTGCTGCTGCTACTCCTGGAGCCAGGGTCCATGATTAAGCTTGCTGAGCTTCCTGGAATATTGTTGCTGCTGCCGCAGGAACCAGAAAGAGAAGGAAACAAACAAAAAAATGGTTTCTTTTCTTTTACCATCTAATTTTCACCGGTATTTCCCAGTGACAGAACTTAATTGAGAGCCAGCTATCAAGGGAGTGTGAGAAAGGGAGTGTCTATAGGCTTCTAGCCCCCTGGAATAAGAGGAGAAAAATGGAAGGGCAGGAAATAGAGTTGAGAGGCAACAAAGAACAAGCACAGAGAGAAGTTACAAAATAATGATTCATTACTTGTAATAGGTAAAAGAAACATTTTGTAGCTTTTCTGAGTAATGTCAAGACGCTTTTTTCATTTTTTTTCTGGTTGAAAGAAAGATTAAGTTATAAAGATGAGCAGAAAACCTTTGAAAGGGAGACATATCAATTAGGGTATTTTAGTTTCAAGCAACAAACATGGACCCTGGTTAACTGAAGAGAACATAAGTTTATTGTAAGGATATTGGACAACACTCAGAAACGTGAAATAACTAGTGTCTGGATAAGAAATTGGAGTAGCTCTGGATAGCTAGTTTGCAGAAACTCATGGATAGCCTGCTCAAGGTGCTACCTGCTGTTTGTATGGCTCACCTTCATTATTTTCCACTCCAGGTTCACATTTACCAGTTGAGAGGCAGCCTGGGCGACCTTTGGTTAGTTGCCCATCCTTGGTCAGAGGAAGACATCGCAGTTTGACTGACTGCTAGCTTTATCAAGATTGCTCAGTAGTGGAGGAGTAGTTGGTCAAAGGATTTTGAGGTGTTAGAGGAAAATGGATACTAGGCAGGGAAGATGACAAAATGCTTCCTAACTGAGCCCTGTTTTGGATTAGCGGTAGGGAGCTCAAAACCATAGCCAAAACTTCTTGAACACTTAATATGTAACAGGCACTCTGATCTCTTAATAAATATTTGAGGAAGTTGTCATTATTGTCCTCATTTTACAGGTAAGAGGAATCGAGAAGTGCCCATATAGTGATGGTCGATTAGGCAATTTGGACTAATTTTCCCATTGAGAACAATGCTGGTTCAAATATAAAAATCATCTGCATACCAGGGGGCTAACACACATCAGTGAAGACTATGAAGACAAGTTATCATGTTACAACAGAGAAATTCAGTGCCATTTCTGATTAAACTGAATTTACTCACCTACTGGAAAGTCAGTTTTTATAGTTTTGTATAGAAAATAGTGAAGGGTGGGGTGCCTGGTGGCTCAGTCGGTTAAGCGTCTGACTTTGGCTCGGGTCATGATCTTGTGGTTTGTGAGTTTGAGCCCTATGTCAGGCTGTGTGCTGACACCTCAGAGCCTGGAGCCTACTTGGGATTCTGTATCTCCCTCTCTCTCTCTGCCCCTCCCCCACTCATGCTCTCTGTCTCTCTCTCTGTCTCTCTCTCTCTCTCTCTCTCAAGAATAAACATCAACAAAAATTTTTTTTTATTTTTTATTTTTTTATTTTTTTAAAATTCATTACAGTGTTTATTTTTTTTCAATATATGAAATTTATTGTCAAATTGGTTTCCATACAACACCCAGTGCTCATCCCAAAAGGTGCCCTCCTCAATACCCACCACCCACCCTCCCCTCCCTCCCACCCCCCATCAACCCTCAGTTTGTTCTCAGTTTTTAAGAGTCTCTTATGCTTTGGCTCTCTCCCACTCTAATCTCTCTCTCTTTTTTTTTCCTTCCCCTCCTCCAAGGGTTTCTGTTAAGTTTCTCAGGATCCACATAAGAGTGAAAACATATGGTATCTGTCTTTCTCTGTATGGCTTATTTCACTTAGCGTCACACTCTCCAGTTCCATCCACGCTGCTACAAAGGGCCATATTTCATTCTTTCTCATTGCCCTGTAGTACTCCATTGTGCATATAAACCACAATTTCTTTATCCATTCATCAGCTGATGGACATTTAGGCTCTTTCCATAATTTGGCTATTGTTGAGAGTGCGGCTATAAACATTGGGGTACAAGTGCCCCTATGCATCAGTACTCCTGTATCCCTTGGGTAAATTCCTAGCAGTGCTATTGCTGGGTCATAGGGTAGGTCTATTTTTAATTTTCTGAGGAACCTCCACACTGCTTTCCAGAGTGGCTGCACCAATTTGCATTCCCACCAACAGTGCAAGAGGGTTCCCGTGTCTCCACATCCTCTCCAGCATCTATAGTCTCCTGATTTGTTCATTTTGGCCACTCTGGCGTGAGGTGATATCTGAGTGCGGTTTTGATTTGTATTTCCCTGATGAGGAGCGACGTTGAGCATCTTTTCATGTGCCTGTTGGCCATCCAGATGTCTTCTTTAGAGAAGTGTCTCTTCATGTTTTCTGCCCATTTCTTCACTGGGTTATTTGTTTTTCGGGTGTGGAGTTTGGTGAGCTCTTTACAGATTTTGGATACTAGCCCTTTGTCCGATATGTCATTTGCAAATATCTTTTCCCATTCCGTTGGTTGCCTTTTAGTTTTGTTGATTGTTTCCTTTGCTGTGCAGAAGCTTTTATCTTCATGAGGTCCCAATAGTTGATTTTTGCTTTTAATTCCCTTGCCTTTGGGGATGTGTCGAATAAGAGATTGCTACAGCTGAGGTTAGAGAGGTCTTTTCCTGCTTTCTCCTCTAGGGTTTGGATGGTTTCCTGTCTCACATTCAGGTCCTTTATCCATGTTGAGTTTATGTTTGTGAATGGTGTGAGAAAGTGGTCTAGTTTCAACCTTCTGCATGTTGCTGTCCAGTTCTCCCAGCACCATTTGTTAAAGAGACTGTCTTTTTTCCATTGGATGTTCTTTCCTGCTTTGTCAAAGATGAGTTGGCCATACGTTTGTGGGTCTAGTTCTGGGGTTTCTATTCTATTCCATTGGTCTCTGTGTCTGTTTTTGTGCCAATACCATGCTGTCTTGATGATGACAGCTTTGTAGTAGAGGCTAAAGTCTGCGATTGTGATGCCTCCTGCTTTGGTCTTCTTCTTCAAAATTACTTTGGCTATTCAGGGCCTTTTGTGGTTCCATATGAATTTTAGGATTGCTTGTTCTAGTTTCGAGAAGAATGCTGGTGCAATTTTGATTGGGATTGCATTGAATGTGTAGATAGCTTTGGGTAGTATTGACATTTTGACAATATTTATTCTTCCAATCCATGAGCAGGGAATGTCTTTCCATTTCTTTATATCTTCTTCAATTACCTTCATAAGCTTTCTATAGTTTTCAGCATACAGATCTTTTACATCTTTGGTTAGATTTATCCCTAGGTATTTTATGCTTCTTGGTGCAATTGTGAATGGGATCAGTTTCTTTATTTGTCTTTCTGTTGCTTCATTGTTAGTGTATAAGAATGCAACTGATTTCTGTACATTGATTTTGTATCCTGCGACTTTGCTGAATTCATGTATCAGTTCTAGCAGACTTTTGGTGGAGTCTATCGGATTTTCCCTGTATAATATCATGTCATCTGCAAAAAGTGAAAGCTTGACTTCATCTTTGCCCATTTTGATGCCTTTGATTTCCTTTTGTTGTCTGATTGCTGATGCTAGCACTTCCAACACTATGTTAAACAACAGCGGTGAGAGTGGACATCCCTGTCGTGTTCCTGATCTCAGGGAAAAAGCTCTCAGTTTTTCCCCATTGAGGATGATGTTAGCTGTGGGCTTTTCATATATGGCTTTTATGATGTTTAAGTATGTTCCTTCTATCCCGACTTTCTCAAGGGTTTTTATTAAGAAAGGGTGCTGGATTTTGTCAAAGGCCTTTTCTGCATCGATTGACAGGATCGTATGGTTCTTCTCTTTTCTTTTATTAATGTGATGTATCACGTTGATTGATTTGTGAATGTTGAACCAGCCCTGCATCCCAGGAATGAATCCCACTTGATCATGGTGAATAATTCTTTTTATATGCTGTTGAATTCGATTTGCTAGTATCTTGTTGAGAATTTTGGCATCCATATTCATCAGGGATATTGGCCTGTAGTTCTCTTTTTTTTACCGGGTCTCTGTCTGGTTTAGGAATCAAAGTAATACTGGCTTCATAGAATGAGTCTGGAAGTTTTCCTTCCCTTTCTATTTCTTGGAATAGCTTGAGAAGGATAGGTATTATCTCTGCTTTAAACGTCTGGTAGAACTCCCCTGGGAAGCCATCTGGTCCTGGACTCTTATTTGTTGGGAGATTTTTGATAACCGATTCAATTTCTTCACTGGTTATGGGTCTGTTCAAGCTTTCTATTTCCTCCTGATTGAGTTTTGGAAGCTTGTGGGTGTTTAGGAATTTGTCCATTTCTTCCAGGTTGTCCAATTTGTTGGCATATAATTTTTCATAGTATTCCCTGATAATTGTTTGTATCTCTGAGGGATTGGTTGTAATAATTCCATTTTCATTCATGATTTTATCTATTTGGGTCATCTCCCAAAAATAGTGAAGAGTTTACATAGTCTTTCCTGAGAATTATATGATGGTATGAAGAATAGAAGTGGGCGTGGTGCTAGGAGTCAGGTCACCTGGGCTCTAGTCCTACCTCTTTCATTGGTTAGTTCTGTGGCCTGTAAGTTTCATACCTTCATTTGTAAACTTAAGAGGCTGGGCTAGATCATCTCTATGGCTTTTTCCCACTCTCAGTGTGTTAGAAGAATGTTTAATTTTTACCCACTTGCTGCATTATGAAGCAAATGAATTTTACTTTATATTTTTCATGATTATTGAAATATAGAACTTTTAAGAGTTTGAACAGTACATGTTCAGTTTCTGCTAATTATTCAAATTTTCTGTAGTCTATGGTTATAACTTTAAAATTGTATCTGCTATAAGGATGCTTGGGTGACTCGGTCGGTTAAGCGTCCGACTTTGGCTCAGGGCATGATCTCACAGTTCATGAGTTCGAGCCCCATGTGGGACTCTGTGCTGACAGCTTGGAGCCTGGAGCCTGCTTCAGATGCTGTGTCTCCCTATCTCTGCCCCTCCCATGCTCATGTTCTGTCTCTCTCTCTCTGTCAAAAATAAACATTAAAAATTTTTTTAAAAAAATAAATAAAATTATATCTGCTGTAGAAGATACATTTAGGATCAATACTTAATGTCATTTCACATTATTTGAGAACCCTAAGGAAAAAAATGATCACACTTTGAAGAACATAGTATTTCCTATAATATTGATTTTGCTGTATTGGATTCAGGTAAACAGCATAGGTTTTAGAAGCAGAGCTGGTTTGGAATATTTCTTCTGCCATCTATCAGTTTGGCCTTTACTAAGTTTTTTGCCCTGAGTAATTATAAAGTAATAATATTTACCTTGTAAGGCTGTGAGAATTAACAGAGAAATCATAAAATGCCTAATGCAGGGCATAGCCATAATTTTCGAAGTTAATATTTAGTTTCAAGTCTCTGTAACAATATGGAGCTGTGTACCTGAGGCTACTTACAGATAAAAGAAATAGTTAGAAATGACATACTATGCAATGTCAAATAATTAGCTAAGGTAGATTTAGTCATATATATATATACAGTTAAATATAAAAATATGCAGATATAACTGTTGTGTGCTTCTCGTATTAATTTCCAGTTATTCCTTATTAAGTTCTGGTGAAGTGCTCAGCCAAGTGTGGTCAAAATGTGGACCATTTCATTATGATCCCAGTCAGATTATCTTCTTTCATTTTTTGGCTCTTCATTGTCCCCAAATATGATCTACTGCATCACTCAAATTTCCTTTCATTCACAAATTTATGACAGACTTATGATTCATTAGGCCTGAAATGTGGTCAGAGAAGTGAAGGAAACAGTTTTCTAGGACGTTCTGAGTTTTACATCTCTCGCCTCGTTGATGAGTTTCAACTAGGAATTAGTCAATTATTGCCTTTGGGCCAAATCTGCTCCACTTTTTTTTGTACTGACCTGTGAGTTAAGAATGGCTTTTACTTTGAAGTGTTTAAAAAAAAAAAAAGCCAAAAGAATAGTATTTTATGACTCATGAAAATGTTTTGGAGTTCAGATTCCGGTGTTTATAAATAAAATTCCATTGGAACACAGTCATGTTCATTTGTTTCTGTCTTAGCTGCTTTACAATATGCACTGTAATGGCAGAGTTGAGTAGTTGGGACAGAGACCATAGGTGGCCCTCTCTCACTTCGCGCTGCTGCTTGATCCCTGCAAATTGCAGTGATGCCATTTAAACTGAACAGCATTTTGGGTGCCATGCATACTGCTGTACTGTGATATTTAGTTCTGTTTAATGTTTTACATACCAGTGCATACCCATCATGTCAACACAAGAAGAGAAAAGGAGACTTCCAATGCGCTTTTAAAACACAGTGTTGATGATTTTATCATCAAATTAGATAACAAAGCATTGTGTTTATTATGCGTTGACACTGTAGGTATGCTAAAAGAATACAGTATATGTTGGTATCACGATACTAGGCCCCCGTCACAATATTCCCATTAGGGAAGATTAGAAATTTAACATGAATTTTCATTATAGCAGAACATTTTTTCCAAAAGTAAAAAATGAAAATGAGGCTTCAATCAAAGAAAGTTTTCAAATGCCTCATCTGTTAGCCGGTTTATTTACCATGATGAGTTAATGAAATCACATTTGATTGTAGCAGATGAAAGAATGTGTCCAGAGAAAATAAACTTGTTTCAGACTATTAAGCTCTTCAATGAGAATAGTTTCTCAAGGAGTTGAGGACATTAGGAATGACAACTTCCTGTCAGTTAAAAAAACAAGGCCTTGATTTTGAGTGGTTTTCCTTCGTTCTTACTCAGTTGACAGATGTTATTGATAATGCTCAGTTTTTATTTGAGGAGTCGGGACTGAGTTTGAAGTGACTGAGGAATAAGACTATAAAGTCAGTGTGGAATAACAAGAGGCAAGAAAATTTTCAAAGAATGTGAGAAAATACCAAGTCAGTACAACCTGAAGTAGAATCTGCTAGGATGTGTTAAAATTGATGATAACAAAAAATATATACGGAGTAGAAAAAGACTAAGTTGGACAGATTTACATACCTTCTGAAAATCTGTTTAAAACCCATGGTTATTCATTGTGTTGTGAGTAGGTACTCTGTAGGAAATATTTGAATCATCATGGATTGTTGACTCAGTATTGTCAAAAGTGAACTTCATTTCCTCTTGTGAACTTAGCCATCAGTTCTATGTACTTTTGTGAGAAATAGAAACTGAATATCATGATTTGCTCTATCACATAGAAGTTTGATGGCTTAGAAGTGGTAAAATTTTATTATAGGCTTCTGAACTTAGGGCCAACATTTGGACTGTTTCTGCATGAGAAAAGTACCCTTAACCACTGTTACTGAACACTGAATGGCTTTGGAAATTTGTTTTCACATTGATAGTTTCTGAGTGCAACTTCTAATTACACGGCAAAAGTATGCTTATCTGTGGAAAAGTCATTTCAACTTCAATGACCACTAATCTTTACAACAAAGAATTTCAGCTGCTTTATATGCTTTCCGTGGTGTCAAAAGTTAAAACAAGTAGCAAACTCTCTAACTGTACTCAAATTTTCAGGGAATATATTTTACCAGCTCAAACTATGGTTCCAACAGCATTTTTCAGACATTGATACAAATGAAAAAAAAAATTACGTCTTTTAAAAATTCACTTAATTATGCAATTGGAGAGCTGCCACTCACCCCTAACCAGCAATGTAATGACATGCTAAAAGACAAATACCAGAAGAGTCTAATTCAATTCTGTAAGTGCCCTCTAAGTGATGCAGATGGTCAATATCGGTACTTACTGATCCTGATCCTGATACTACTGATCCGGATACTTTCAACGATACTTCTTATCACATGAAAAGACATTTCTAAAATAAAATACATGAAATCATATAACAGATCAGCATTAACAGAAGACCATTTGCAGTTGATTTGGATGATTTGGAGTACTAACTTTGAATCCCAACTAAGTCAAAATGTTATATTACCCCAAAAGAATTCCAGTATATTCTCATTAATGGACCTGTCTTGTTGCACTCAATTATTTGAATTGAATTTTGAATTTTGTCAATAAGAAATTTGTGGAAATGTGTTTTCTTTCTTGTTATGTTAGCAGTACATATTATTCTTTTAATTTTGCCTTTTGACCTGATTCTGGCAGGCCTGGTCCAGGGACCTAGATGGGTTCCCACAGGAAGCCAAGAGGGTTCTGCATAGGACAGAAATCAAATGTGAGCTGGTAGGAAGTGAGAGCAGAATTCATTGAAGATATAGAGAGAGCAAATATAGATAGAGCATCTAGGAGACTGGGAAAGGAAAGCAACATGAGTCTCTTCTTTGTTTGGGTGCCTGGGGGATTTTAGTGAGAATGGTGGTCTGGTGTCCTCTCAGGCATCCCAGAACTGGTTAGACTAAGGACGAGGAGCCAGGTATTATTCCTTGGAGCCAAGGGGCCTTGGCATCAATTGTCTAGAATCCTCACATGATAGCTTTGTCAACTCACCCACCCAGATGGTATCTGTTCTAGAGAATCTTTAATTCTCTATCCCTTAGGAGGAAGACATATGCTATTTGCGTTACATGGCATGTGCTAAGTGGGGTGGGGTGCAGGCCCTAGAGAACAGAAGCAGGAAAAGGAGCAAAAGCAGATTTTTTGTGGAGTCCTTCAGTTTCCCTGTCTCAGACCCACAAAACCTAAAATACTTACCAACTTTCCCTTTACAGAAAAGGTTTGCTGACCTTTGAGGTAAGCCAGTAAGTACCAGTAGATACTAATCTGAAATCTGTACATCGTATTGGTTTTCTTCTTTGTGTAATCAAGAGGAATTTGTTTCTCTTTGGCTTGAAATATCCAGTTTACTATTACCTCCTTCTGGCTAAAGGATTTTTTGGAGGAAACTTTGAATGTAAATTGTTATTTACAGTTTCCAAATGTAATTGTACATGGTCGGTCTCAACATTATCACGTAGCTTTTTTGGCATCTTTTGCGAAGTGGGGACCAGCCAGAAATAACTAGACTGTGGACAAAACTAGAATGACTGTCTCCATCTTTGGTTCTGAATATCAGAGCTCTTTTCTCCCAGTGCGATTGTATCCTAGCATTGTGACAGCACAAGCTCTTCTAGAGACTAGACTAGTAGGAGTAGATAGACTAAGTGTGGAGGGGAAGTATAAATGCTTCCTTCTCCTTTCCAGTGTAGACTATCAGTTCATCCTTAATTACTTCTACATAGTCTGGCAATGAGCTACACTGCCTGAAAAGCCTTCTCTACACCCATATTCTTTCTAAACTTTTGAATCTAATATTAGAAACTTCCCAGAGTCTTGTCCATCAATGTGATTATTTACTTCATAAGTAGCTTATCAGACTCAAATATATCTTCAGGGTTTTAACATCATAATGTTCAACCCCATCATTGAGTTGATCACAGCCAAAAGAACTGCTTTGAGTACCTGCAGACCTTTGCCAACATTCAGCATTAGCTTTTGGCAAGGCTCCAGGAGCCAGTGATGAATCTTGGCCATCTGGTCTGCTT
Organism: Acinonyx jubatus; assembly: GCF_027475565.1. Lineage (NCBI taxonomy): Eukaryota > Metazoa > Chordata > Mammalia > Carnivora > Felidae > Acinonyx > Acinonyx jubatus. The sequence continues at coordinate 33,854,083 of NC_069394.1, read as the reverse complement.
CTATACCTTCAGTTGTTGCCAAATAGTGAGGCAACGATTTGGCACATTTTGATTAATGATAGATTTAGCAAGGGGTGAAGAGTTAGGCTTTCAGGTAGGAAAATGTGACAAGGTGAGTAGAACAATCTTCTGAATAATGTGTAGAGTAGAAGACAGTGGCTAGGTGTTTTATATGTTATCATTTTATTAAATTAGGGCAAAACATCTGGGGGGTGAGGTACTACCATGCTTATTGTATAGGTGAAACTCAGAGGTCGAGTAATTCACAGTTGTAAGTAGTAGATTAAAAGCCTAGTCTGTCGGTTAGGACTGGACTTTTATAATACGGTTGACACGAGTAGATCCTATAGCAAAAGGAGAGAAGGCCAATAATAAAACAGCAGTGTGGGAACCTCTGACTTCATCTTGGTCATATGATGTTTTATTGGGAAGCCCAACTGTGTTTGATCTAAAGTTCTTTTCTGGGACTGGAACTGCAGAAAATATCCTCAAGTCTATTTTGGTTGTTAAGCTCTAGAAGGAAGTTCTCTTGACTTTGCCTTAGTAAAACATACAAGGGCACTTCTGTGGGTATGAGACTGAGGAGAGATTTTACATAAGAAACATATTTAAAGTTTATTTATATATTTTTGTAGATGTGCTTTATGGTAGAGGAAACTTCAAGAGTCTCCACGGACCTAAGAAAAACCAGGAAAAAAGAACTAATAAGAAAGTATTACTACAGTATATAGAAGTTGTGAAATAATCTCAAGATATGCACTGGTCAGACCTTGAGTAATACCTAGTTTTGAATTGTAAAGTTTAGAAAAGACCATAAGAGGTCTACCAAAGGAAAGACTAAAATGTGGTCTGTAGGCTAAAAAACAAACAAACAAGCCAACCACTGATTAATTATTCACCAAACTCCAGTATGTGGCATTTTTTTTTGCCAGGCACTGAGAAATACAAGACATGGTCTTCATCTTAATCTATCTAAGTCACAGTTTCCTCCTCTATACGATTAGTTCATAATACTTAACCTTAAAGGATTTCTGTGTGTGTGTGTGTGTGTGTGTGTGTGTGTGTGTGTGAAGTTTAAGTAAAAGAATACATTTAAATTCTTATAAAGCACTTGAACAGTGCTTATAATTGTCATCAAGACGTGTACAAATGCTGTGAATATAACTCCACAAGAGTAGATGGCATTGGATCCTGAAGAAGGTGGAACAGAACCGGGAAACTGATTTTTGGAAGTGAAAACTTAGAACAGTTTGAAAGGTGTCTTAGTATAGCGCTGAGTACATAGAAGACGATCAATAAGCACTTCTTGAATTATATTGATTCATTAGATTATCAAGAACTATGAAAGGTCTGAGATTTTACCCTGTTTCCAAGTTAGCCTGCCACAGTTTCATAGATGCTGGTAGAAGATATGAGACTATGGGTCAGAGATGAAAGATAGTTGTTACCACAATAGCAGTAGCTACCAGTTCTTTTTACTCCCATTCCTCACAGGGTGACATGAAGGGGGCTAGATTATACCTGCAAGTTATAAGAGAGGATTTCTGAGCCTAGGGACCCCAGATCTTTTATGACATGCAGTAAGCGTGCCTACCCTTTACTCTGGAAGGAGACATTATCTTTATCTTCCAAGGCTGTAGCAAACCTGCCCTTGGCCGTGGAGGCAGATTTTAACTTCCAGGTGTTTTCTGTCCAAACATCCTTGAGGATACAGTATAGAAGAAGAAAGAAGTCAGTGCCTCTGCTCACAAGACATGCTGAAATGAGAGACCATGGACAATTGTCTTCCAACATAGATTATTAGGATTATTCTTATATTAAAGGATGAAAAGGCAAATTTAGATTTTATCTTGTCTATCCCCTAAAATACTAGAACCTGAAACCATGTGACATTTATATAAAAATCTTCAGGGCGCCTGGGTGGCGCAGTCGGTTAAGCGTCCGACTTCAGCCAGGTCACGATCTCGCGGTCTGTGGGTTCGAGCCCCGCGTCGGGCTCTGGGCTGATGGCTCAGAGCCTGGAGCCTGTTTCTGATTCTGTGTCTCCCTCTCTCTCTGCCCCTCCCCCGTTCATGCTCTGTCTCTCTCTGTCCCAAAAATAAATAAAAAACGTTGGAAAAAAAAATTAAAAAAAAAAATCTTCAGAAAAGAGCACACTCTGAAAGTAGTATTTAAGTAAATTCTTGAATGTTGCTGAATGCACAGATCAAACATTGACTACATTTACTCTTTGAATCAAGAGAGATGGAAAGGCAGCTCATATAATAATTCCAATGTTTTACATATAAAGTAATGAGGATACATGTCAATATCTGGGGATAATCATGAAATTTAAGATGTTTTAAATTGAAAACAATTTTTAATGTTTATTCATTTTTGAGAGAGAGAGAGAGAGAGAGTGCGCATATGAATAGGGGAGGGGCAGAGAGAGAGGGAGACAGAATCTGAAGCAGACTCCAGGCTCTGAGCTGTCAGCACAGAGCCCACTGTGGGGCTTGAACTCGTGGACTGTGGGGTCATGACCTGAGCCAAAGTCGGATGCTTAACCGACTGAGCCACCCAGGCACTCCAAGATGTTTTAAATTTTAAAAATAAGTTTATTTCAAGACTCTCATTCATTTTTAAAAATTCCATAGTGAAAAATGAAACCCCAGATACCATACTTGGTCTTTTAATTTTGGTTTATTTTCTTTTAATAAGTACAGATATATTCTTTACATTAAGAGTTGGTTAGCAGCTTGACTTGTATTGCTTGCAAACAAACAAATAAATAAATGAACAACAACAACAAAAACACAAACCAAAGACCTATGAAAACAAACCAACCACCAGAGTTACTATCTGTATCTTTAAATTCTTAAATGTGTTTTGTAATTTGTTGGGCAAAGTTAGGTTGGTTTTAAAATTTAGCACAGTGACTCAGTTGCAGCTGTTCCAAATTATTGGTCATGAGCTTTTTATACTATCTGGCTTAATTTAACAGAGTACAGCTTCCTGCCATTTTTTCCTCTCTGTGATCAAGAATCTGAAATACATACATTTAAGGATTATCTCAGTTGTTCATAGTGTAGGCTTTATGAAGAACAGTTTTCATACACTTTTCATTTTAGATACTTTCATCTGGATAGATAAAAATAATAGGAATTCCAAATGACTATGTATTTTTAAAGTAAGACACCCATGCTCATTGTATCAATGTAGAAAATTTAGGCATAGAGAAGAACTACTCCTTTCACTTAGAGATAGCTACTTAATTATTTGGTATACGGCCCAGTTACTATGTCCTGGCATCTGATTTGTTGTTTTGTAATGATTAACATTATTTATCTATTATGACTATGGTGGAAATCAAGAGATATGTAAATTACCAGTGCTGACCTGTTGAGAGCCGTTTCGGTAAGAACAAAACAAAACAAGACATTTCCTTATTCACACTAGCAGCAACAATACAACATCAACAAAGCAAAAAGGTATGCTGCTAATATATCTTGACTTCATAAATATTTACTTGACAACAGTAAAAATGAGTTAGCACCTACCTGACTGGGTTACTCAAGATCTTTATGTAGGCAAGTGTTTTTCCCTAACCTGTTTTTAATGGCCTCAAATCAGTCTGTACTGTTGTATTGCAAAGTCTAAGTGTGTTGCATATTCTTGGTCCTACTTCTCCTGTATAGAGGGGGCACAGAACTTTGGTAACACGTGGATTAAAGTTCATCTCTCATTTCATCATCCTCTCATTTCACATGTGTTTATTTGTAATAACATATCATATCCTATACCTTTCAATGAATTTTGTTTCGTTTAGGCATTTTGGGAGACTGTGGGTATATTCCAACTATCCTGTCATTGCTGTTCACATTTTTTAGGAAATAAACATGGCCTTTTTTTTTTTTTTTTTGTATGAATGAAAGCAAGAAAGTGAGAGAGAGACTGTTAAGTGGCATATTTCCATTTATGGTTCTGCCTTATGCTGGGGACTCTCGTTGGGTCCTGTTTGGGCTTTCATTTGAGACTTGACAGACATATAGATTAAAAACATGTATGTATACAGAAGTTGATTGTCTCTCATTGTGTATTTGACTTGCCTTTCCCTAATGACTACTGATGTTGAGCATCTTGTCCTGTGCTTCTTGGCTATCCTTTTATCTTCCTTGAAGATATGTCTGTTCAGATCTTTTGCCCAGTTTTAAATTGTCTTTTTATTATTGAGTTTCAAGGCTTGTGTATTTTGCATGCAAATCCCTTATTCTATATGTGATTTATAAATATCTTCTCTCATCCTGTGGATTTTTTTCTCACTTTCTTGATGATGTCCATTGATGTACAGCAGTTTTTAATTTTGATGTAGTTTATCTTTTCTTTTGTTACTGGTGCTTTAGTGTCTTATCTGTCAAACACTGTCTAACCCAAGATTATGAAAATTTACTTCTCTTTTTTTCTAAGAGTTGTATTGTTTTAGCCTGAATTTAGGTCTTTGATCCATTTTGAGTTAATTTCATATTATTTGAGGTAGGTGTCTAACTTCATTCTCTTGCATATGGATATACAGTATTCCCAGCACCATTTGTTGAAAAGACTATTCATTTCCTATTAAATAATCTTGACACTTTTGTTGAAAATCAACTCATCATGACTGAGTGTTGTATGCAAGTGATGAATCACTGAATTCTGCTCTTGAAACTAATATTACATTGCATGTTAACTAACTGGAATTTAAATACAAATTTGAAGGAAAAAAAATAATTTCTTCAAGGGGAAAAAAATCAACTCATCATTGATATAAGGGTTTATTTTTGGAATTTCAGTTATATTTATTAATCTCTATGCCTCTCCTTATGCTGGCACCATACTGTTTTCTTTATTGTAGATTTGTAGTAATTTTTGATATCAGTGAACAAACATATTAGTCTTTTTCAGCATTGTTTTGGCTACTGTGGTTCCTTTGAATTTCCTTTTAAATTTTAGGATCAGCTTGTCAACATGTCCAAAAAAGCCAACTTGGATTTTGATAATGATTGCTTAGCATTGGTAGATCAATTTAGTGAGTGTTAGCATCTTAACAGTATTAAGACTTCTGATCCATGGACATGGGATGTCTTCTCATTTATTTAGCTCTTCTTTAATTCCTTTCAACATGATTTGTAGTTTTCAGTGTACAAGTCTTACACTTCTTTTGTTAAATTTATACCAGATATTTTATTCTTTTTGATGCTATTTATTTATTTATTTTTATTTTTATTTTTTTTTAATGTTTATTTATTTTTGAAGGAGAGAGACACAGAATGCAAGTGGGGGAGGGGCAGAGAGAGAGGGAGACACAGAATCCAAAGCAGGCTCCAGGCTCTGAGCTGTCAGCACAGAGCCCGACACAGGGCTCGAACTCACAACCCGCGAGATCAACCCCCTGAGCCGAAGTCAGACGCTCAACCGACCGAGCCACCCAGGTGCCCCTTGATGCTATTTTTTTAAAGGAAGGTAATCATTTGTGTAGCTCTTTATATTTTATCTGGAGAAGTGGAATGGGAAGTCATTAAAGTCCAAGACAAGATTTGGCAGAAGAGACTAGGCTGACTCTTTTCTAACTCACTTGTAGGTAGGAAGGATCAACTTATGACATTATTTCTTCTTAGACATATGGACTTCTTTACAAAGAGGTCTCTTCATTTATAATCGCTGAGAACTTGGGTCTCTAGAGCTCCAGAGCTCCTAGTTCCTTGTTAGCATTCTATAATCTATCCAGACGCTTTTGTTCTTATTTTAATTACCAGTTGGATGTAGGAACAGCCCCGAGAACCTTGAGCTCTCTCTCCTTTACCCTGGGGCACCCACACAACTCTTCAGATCAGCTAAATTCTGCAGTGACTACTGATGTGCCCTCACATCAGTGGTCACTAAGCCAAAATCCTAGGGTCCTGCACCTGAAACCCTGCCCTCACTCAGCCAGCTAGGGCTTTCACTCAACTTCCTTTTGATGCCATTTTTAAATGCGATTATTTCCTTAATTTCATCTTTGGAATGTTTATTGCTAGTATTCAGAAATACAATAGATTTTAAAAAACATTTTTTTTTACATTTATTTATTTTTGAGAAACAGTGAGACAAGGCGTGAGCAGGGGAGGGGCAGAGAGAGAGGGAGACACAGAATCCGAAGTGGGCTCCGGGCTCTAAGCCGTCAGCACAGAGCCCAACGCGGGGCTCGAACCCACAAACTGTGAGATCGTGCCCAGAGCCGAAGTCGGACGCTCAACCAACTGAGCCACCCAGGTGCCCCACAATAGATTTTTTAAATATTTGGCTTGTATCTTGCAAATAGTTGTAATCTATTCAGTTAGGACTTCTCAAATATCATCTTCACCGGGAAGTTGTCACAGATCCTTCTGGACTGAATTAGGTAACCCTTCTTTATGTTGCTGTAAATACCTACTCATACCCTCATACCTACTCATACCCTCATTATACAATGCATTTCCATACTGTTTTGTTATTGTAGGCTTATTTCTAGACCTCTTATCTAAATAATTAGATTGGCTTTCAATACTGACAGTATAACATACTTATGTGCCAAGTTTAGCGAAAGAGTTTGTCCCAGATATTTCTTACTAACAATAGTTTGAAGTACTGAAGCTTGGGAATGATTTACTACTTGATAATAGGTAATATTAAAACTCTGTAAATTTGAACAACAAAAAATTTGCTCACCTGAAGCAGGGCTTGAGCTCACCTGATGTGGGACTCGAACTCACAAACCATGAGACCATGACCTGAGCCGAAGTCAGATGCTTAATAACTGAGCTACCCAGGTGCCCCTCCAATTTTATTTATAATACCTAAAGAGTGGAATTTTTGGAGGAAAAGACCAATTAAAAAAAGAGAGTTCAAGATTTAAAATATTACATCGTATTTCCTATTCTTTATTATTTATTTATCCCTGATAAAATGACCGTTTTTTTTTAGGTCTTTAAATGAGTTCCCTAAACTCGCATGAATATCAGACGTTTTAATGAGTAAGTCTCCCTTTCTCCATCAATTCTATGATGCTATACTTCTGTGAACACTTTTTGCAGGAAAAAGTTTTGGCTGAAGAATGCAAATATGTTTAGAGATGGAAAAGGTTAAGGATACTCCAGCAGACAAGGAATTCCTTAAGGGCAAGGAATTGTGTTTTATTTATTATTAGCACAGTAGCTGACATAGAACAAATGGATTTATTAATAAATCCATTATTGAATGAATGTTTTTACCTGTATACCTTAAAGATACCTTGTTCAGAAATAACATTTATTGAATGTCTATTAAGGCCAGACATTATTCTAGACATTGGGTTTAAATAGTGCTCAAAATTTTCATGGAGCTTACCTTTTAGAAAGAAGAACTTAGACTAAACATTTTCAAATCAAGGTCATAGTATTTATTAACAAAATCAATTGCTCTTTACTGTTTTTCTAATATCAATTAGTTAAAAGTCGATATTTTGGAATAATTTTTGACTGTGCTCATATTGTCCTAGTGACCAATTAGTCTACTTCCAATTTTTCCTTTTTAAATCTATTCCGGATCTGTGCTTATCCATTCTTATCTGTCATCAATGTTATCTTTAAAGAGCATAGACCTGATTACTATATTATAAATTCCACTAAAACAGCTCTCATGTGGTGCCTGACACTGAGTAGATACTCAGTAAATACTTATTGATTGAATAAATTAGTGTCACTTTTCTTCTTAAAAACATCATGGATCCGTGTTTTTAACAGAATTAAAAATTTTTTAATATGACATACAAAGTCCATGATAATCTGATCAATTTACCTTTCCCACCGCAACTGCGTTATTCCTCTTTTCCCACTGCCTTACCCATACTAGTCTGCTTGAGATTTTCTGAAAATAGTATAATAGAACATTAATGGAAACAGGATATTAATTTGAAGATTTGGCAAAGATTCTAAGAAAACAGGTATTACCACCCAGTAGAATTGTATACAGCTCTTTATCATCTGAGTATATAGAATAAAACTGCTTTCCTTGTGTGTGTGTGTGTGTGTGTGTGTGTGTACATTTTCATTTATTCTGTGATTTTTGACATAAGATGTTTAGTTAGTCAATACTTTTTTCTTTAAGTAAAAAAAAAAAAAAAAAAAAAAGAAACAACGAAAACCTCAAGAATTACTGGCTCAAATAATTGGGAAGCCCAGTAGGTGATTGGACCGAGGGGCTAAAGAATGTCTTTGGGACTCTGCACTGTTGGTTCCTTTTTCTTTTTTGTTGGCTTCAAAGCCTTTTTTCTATATGCTCTGCAACTGACAAAGATAGGCTGCCTGTATATTTAGGCCACACTGGCTAAATTTAGAACTTTTATGTATTTATAACAATAACAAAAGCAATAGGAATAGGAATAGTAATAATAATGGTATTGATAGTTAACATTAAGTTTATTTAATGCTTTTTTATATGCCAGTTACTAGGCTACGTGCTTTATGTGTTTTACTATATTTAATTTTCATAATGATTCTATGAGAAAGGTATTATTAACAGCTACATTTAAAGATGAGGAATTTAAGAGACCAATTAAGTAACTTGTTTAATCATTCAGCTAGTTAGTGACAGAGCTGAGAAATAAAATCCAGACAGATGGTATATGCTTACCACTATGCTATTCCGTCTGCTTCCTATCAATACAGGGAAGAACTCTTCTTATCTTTGCTTTGGTCACTTGCCCATTCTCAGACCAATTACTCTGTGCAGAAAAATAATGGTCCTATGTTTACTCAGAGCTGAGTTATCTGCCTGGCCCCACTGGCAACCTTATTAGAACCATATAGCATAGGGAAGGGTGATTCCCTACAGAGAATGATCTTGGGCATATAAAACACACATATGTCCACTAAACAAACATTTTATTGACCATGCTGCTTAGCAACCAAGAGTTCCATATTAAACGTTGAAAACTCAGTTGCAACTGTTGGAGGCCAACACTATGGTCAGTTTGGATTATAGTCTCCTTCAATGTGTTATGCTTTTTCAGGTGAGACCGTTTGCTAGTAGGACATTGTTTGAGTGGTTAAATTATGAAAATCTTAGACTAAGGAACTGTTTTTTCAACTTTATTTTAGAGAGAGAGAGAGCAAGCATGAGCAGGGGAGAGGGGCAGAGGGAGAGAGAGAATCTTAAGCAGTCTTCATGCTCAGTGTGAAACCCAGTGTGAGGCATGATCCCATGAATTGTGAGATCATGACCTGAGTCGAAATCAAGAGTTGGACGCTTAACTGACTGAGTCACCCAGGTGCCTAAGGAACTTTTTAAAACAAATCACTTTAGATGGTTTTAAAATGCTTTAAAGTTACCTATGTTTTAAAAGAAATTTTATTTATGACAAAAAATCTTAGATGGGGAAAAGGAAAATGAAGCAGATAAAATAATAACAAGAGATACTTTTCAAAATATTTAGGCTTCTTTTTAAAAAAATAATTGAAATTCAGTCTAGATAAGACCAAGCTTTTTAAAGGCAAATGACTAGAATAACCTTAGTGATTAGGCAGAGTTTGTCTTGCCTTTAACCAGATTGGTTTTTCGATATTTGTATTATTTTCAACTGGTATGTCAATACTCTGTTTACTTGTTTCAGGCTCCTGCATTTTTCCCATAGTTTTCTCAAATGGCCATTAACTCTAGTAAGCTGTTTGGTTTGTTTTTTTTTTTTTTCCCTCATCAAAAAGTGTTTCATCTGGCTAGTATATGCAGGCTTCGTTCTTTTCTGAGGTGAACTGTTTACCTGTAATCTATTCGGGACAATCTAAGAGATAACACTTACTGAATGCTATTCAAAGAAAAATTAGAGGGGCACCTGGGTGGCTCAGTCGGTTGAGTGACTGACTCTTAATTTCGGCTCAGGTCATGATGTCATGGTTCGTGGGTTCCAGCCCTGCATCGGGCTCTGCGCTGACAGTGCAGAGCCTGCTTGGGATTCTCTCTCTCCCTCCCTTTCTCTGCCTCTTCCCTGTGTGCACGCGCTCTCTCTCTCAAAGTAAATCAATAAACATTAAAAAAAAAAAAAAGAAAAATTAGATATCATATTTGCCCTAGGCTTCCCCAGTTTATGAAATAAAAAAATATTTAGATAAAAGGTGTTTCTAAAAATCATAATAATAACCCCCCAAAATAATAATTCTGGTTAATTCTCTTTATAGCAGTGAATCTTCAGACAGCACTTCCCTATACCAGTCTCCCGTGCTGTGCTTTCCACCCAGACTTTGTCACATCAGAACACGTATCTCTCAGCCTAATATTGTTTATAGCTTTATCCTGAACTCCTTGCCCTAGTTTATTATGGTTGACTTGTTCCTGTTTCTATAGATTTGTTTTCCTGTTTATTTCTTCACTTTACTCCTCTGATACATAACTACTCTGATAATATCATTCTCTGTCTATGGTATTTACATTCACTACAATTTCATTCTCTCTTTTTTTAAGGTGTCTTTAATTACCCTGTAAAAATATGCTTCTTGGCCTTGCCTGGTTCCTGGGACTCCCTGGTGTTTGCTCGGTATACATTTGCTTGAGCTTTGTATTGTGACTGGCTGGTTACCAAAAAGTTCTTACTTTGGAAGCTAAATGAATTTTGTTTACCTTAGGGGGCTCTTTCATTTAAATATATCTGTACTGTATGCTAAATGCATAATTAGTGCATGGGATCTGCGGAAGATACAAAGGAGATAGGAGATATATTTAGCCCCTTCTCTGAGGTGTCTTTTCATCTAGGCTTTCAGCCATATTACATTGAATGCTTATGATAACAAATCACAATATCTGCATTGTAGTTATCGAAGTTTCTTATAAGGAAAGATCCTCAACAGAGCCGCTAGAATCCTTTTTTACTCTCAAAAGGTCCTAACGGGCAATACCGACTACAACTGAAGGTGGATATCAATTCATGACCCAGCAATTCCATTTCTAGACATGTACCCAACAGAAATGAGTACATGTACACACCAAAAGAAAAGTAAAAGAATGTCCTTAGCAGCATCATCTGTAGTGTTTCTGTATTGGTTTCCCATTGCTCTTATAACAAATTGCCACGAACTTAGTGTCTTAAAGCAACACACATTTATTGTTTTATGGTTCTTGAGGTTAAAGGCCAAAATGGGTCTTACTGAGCTAAATGCAAGGTGTTGGCAGGCTGCTTCCTTTTGGAAACTCTACAGAGGAATCCTTATCCATGTCCTTTCCAGGTTCCATAAGCTGCCTTGGTTTGTAGCCCTGCATCGCCCTTTTCCTTTTGTTTCTGTTGTCATATGGCCTTCTTTCCTGACTTTCTTCCACCTCTTTTAAAGGTCTCTTTTAAAGACCTTTGTGATGACATTTGGCCCACCAGTATAGTTGATTATGTTCTCATCTCAAGATCCTTAACCTAAACATATCAGTAAAGTTCCTTTTACCACATAGGATAACATATTTACAGGTTCTGAGGATTAAGGTACGGACATCTCTTTAGGGCCATTATTTGGCCTACTAAGATCCCCAAACTGGAAACAACCTGAATGTTCATTATAGAACGGATACATGCATGGTGAACCAAATAGTAATACAAGTGAAAGAACAAGATGTACCAGAAACAAGGATGTATCTTTTACAGACATAATGTTTATAAAAGAAGCCAGATTCAAGAGATTATATAGAGTTCAAAAACAGAATTAACCTACAGTTATTTGAAGTAAGTAAAGTAGTTAAGGAAGTGTTAATGACTGAGAACAGAAAGAGGACTTTTGGAGCACTGATAATAATTTAATTCATGATTTGGTGCTGTTAAACAGGTGTACTCACTTTGTAAAACTTAGCTGGGTTGTACACATATGATTTGCATACTTTTCTGCAAGTATATTATATTCCAATAAAGAGTAACTGACTTCAAATTATGTCCTTGATTTAGGGGAATTACGAATGCTTTTCCAGTCACCTTTATGAAGTTAAATGCTAACTGATGAGGGGGCAAGGGAAGTGAGTTACATAGACTGGTGAAATAGAATTCCTTGAAAATGACATTGAGAAAGAGGGCATAGATATGATTCAAGAAGAAAATCCAGTTTTGATGACATAGTGGCAGAATCACTAGTGGAGAGCAGTGGAAGTCTATCTTAGGTTGGGTTCCCAGGAAATAGATTTTGAGGTGGAGCTTGGACTGCAGGAAGTTTATTGGAGAGTGCTGTTGGTAATACCTGGGAGTGAAGGAAGCAGAACTAGGGAGAGAGAGGAGGAGTACTGTGATGCAGTTGCAACAAAGGCTTTCAGCAATCCCAGTGGGAGTTCTGGAGGTGGGCTGACCCATCAGCATTGCCCTGACTTGAGGCAGAGGAGCTGGGGTTTTGTATGTTCTCGTCCATGGGTCACGGGATGTGGACTGCCCCTGGGGAGGCTCATAAATTTGTATGAGGCAGCTCCTTCAGCTGAGGGAAGTTTCTGGGGGAGGTATTCCATTATAAGCTATCAGTAGGTAATACCCTTGACAGTATTGGGGGATGGCAATGCCTTCATCCTGAAGAGAGACGTGGGCAATACACTACAGCATTTACTCTGAGGTACAGTTTGCTTGATTAACAGGCGTGTTTAACAGTTCTGGTGAAATACAAGTTGTGGTGTGTTTGTGTGTGTGTGCACGTGCGTATGTGTAGTATAACAAGGTGGAACAGATTAGGGAAATTTTGTAGCGGAAATACCTGATTTAGAACTGACTAAATATCAGAAATCAGGTGTAATGAGGAAGTTGGCTATCTTTGATATTCTCTATTGTGGTTTGGGAAAGAAAAGGAAAAACAGAATCTTAAAGTAGCAAAAGGAGCACCTAAATATATAAAGCAAATGTTAATAGACCTGAAGGGAGAAATATAACAATACAGTAATAGTAGGGGACATCAGTACACCACTTTCAACAATGGATAGATCATTCAGACAGAAAATCAATAAAGGAAACATTGGATTTAAACTATGTGTTAGACCAGATGGACCTAACAGACAGATCATTCCATCCAACAGCAGCAGAATACACATTCTTCTCAAGTGCACATGAAACACTCTACAGGATAGATCAAAAGTTAGGCCACAAATGAAGTCTTAGTAAATGTAAGAAGATTGAAATCATTGCAAACATCCTTTCTGACCACAATAATATGGAACTAGAAATCAGTTACAAGAAGAAAACTGTAAAATTCACAAAATTAAACAACATGCTACTGAACAACAAATGGGTCAAAGAAAATCAAAAGGGAACAAAAAAATATATTGACACAAATGAAAATGGAAATACAGCATATCAAAATTTATGGGATGCAGCTAAAGCAGTTGTAAGAGGGAAGTTCATAGTGACAAATGCCTACATTAAGACAAAAAGGAGCTCAAATAAACCACTTAGCTTTATACCTCAAGGAACCAGAAAAAGAACTAACTAAGCCCAGAGTTAGTAGAAGGAAAAAATTAACATAGATCAGAGCAGAAAAAAATGAAATAGAAGCTAAAAAGACAATCAAAAAGTTCCATGAAACTAAGAACGTTTTAAAAAATAGATTGGGGGCCTCTAGGCCCCTTGGTTAAGTGTTCGACTCTTCATTGCAGCTCATGTCATGATCTCATGGTTTGTGAGCTTGAGTCCTGTTGAGGCTCTGTGCTGACAGTGCGGAGCCTGCTTGGGATTCTCCCTCTCTCCCTCTCTCCCTCTCTCTCTATCCTGCTTACATGTGCTGTCTCTTTCTCTTAAAGAAAAAGATTTAAAAAATGGACAAAAATGGTGGCATAGTAGGAGTACCCTAGGCATTCCTCATCCTAGAACACAGGTAGATAACTATCAAATCATTCCAAATATTAAAGAAATCGACTTGAAGACTGATAAAACAAACTGCAAAACTAGAGGGAGAGAAGAGGTCATCTCAAGAAAGGCAGGAAGTGTGGAGATGTGGTTTGGGGGAGAAACACAATGGAGGTGCTGTGGAGGGGAGGGAGCCTTGGTCATGGAGAAAGGTGAGAGAGAGTGGAATGCACAAGGATATACAAAAAGGGAACACTTCCCCAAAGCCATTGTCTGGGAAGATGAGAGGGACTGAATTTTGTGAGCTTTTGCAACCAGCAGAGCTCAAGGACTAGAGTTTCACAGGTCCCCAGGCTTGGCTGGGATAGAGACCTGAGGTGCTGCAGTGCTCCTGGACAGGAGACAGGCAAACAACCCTGGGGCAGATGGTGTGGTCTGAGGATTGCCTGAGGGGCATGGGGAGAGACTGTACTTTTTGGAGTGCATCTGTGAGAGGTGGCATTGCCTCTCTGGGCACTAAAGAGCTGGTGGGTGCCCTTTCCCTCCTTTACCCCTCAGCATAGGTGCAGAGACACCTGCTAAGGGCAGTTAACTGGGACACTGGCTGTTTAACTTGCTTGCTGCAAATCCCAGACCCCTGAGCTTTGTCATGACAGCCCTTCTGGATCAAACCTGCATCCGTCCCAGTGCAACAGGCTCCTGGACACCAAGTCACTAAAGTTTGGAATTTTAAAAGTCAGCGGGCCTGGCTAGGGTATAGCCCAAGGTGTGCTGTGCTGCTCCAGGTAGGCAGTGACCCAGAGACAGTGTGAAATCAGCTATCTGAAAAATGCCTGTGATGTTTGGAGAGAAATGATCTTCTCCTCTGAAAGTGCTTCCCTGAAAACAGCAAGCACCTACTCCCATCTCTGGAGACGAAGGAACTGGCTGGCACCATTTCTCTCCCCCTCCCCTCAGCGTAAACCAACTTCAGTAAACAGCACTGTGCCAACACTGACTGCCTAACCTGCTTATACCAAGTCCCTCTCCACTGTGCTCTGCTGACACTGCTCTTCTTGGGCGAGTGTGACTAGGCCCAGCACAGTGGGCTCCTCCTCCAGAAGACCAGCACAGAACCCTGCATGTACCATGTCTACTGATCATAACATTTTGCAAAGCTTTAGTTCTAGTGAAAGTACCGTCAGGTCTCGTTTAATAAACAGACCAGACCACACCTAGTTAAAATCAGCAGCACTTTGGTGAAGGTCCAAATGCTCCCTACTGCAGGCAAGGAGAAACTCTGCAAACTCTGAGAAACTGAGGGAAAGAGCAGCCAAAGCACAGCAGCAGAGGGGTGCCTGGGTGGCTCAGTTGGTTAAGTGTTGGACTCTTAATTTCAGCTCAGGTCACAATCTCATGATTTGTGAGATTGAGTCCTGTGTCAGGCTCTCTGCTGACAGCATGGAGCCTGCTTGGGATTTTCTCTTTCTCTGTCTCTGCTCCTCCCTCACTCATGCACGCATACACTCTCTCTCAAAATAAATAAAACTTAAAACAAAACAGAACTAAAAACCACAGCAGCAGAGTGCACACAGCACAAGCCAGAGACACTTCCTAAAATGCCATGCCCTGGACATTATATGACCTCTTCTTTATAAAGCCATTAT
Organism: Acinonyx jubatus; assembly: GCF_027475565.1. Classification (NCBI taxonomy): domain Eukaryota; kingdom Metazoa; phylum Chordata; class Mammalia; order Carnivora; family Felidae; genus Acinonyx; species Acinonyx jubatus. The sequence continues at coordinate 33,838,648 of NC_069394.1, read as the reverse complement.
TCTCAGGAGCAGGAGCTCTCAGGAGCAGGAAACATATCAGGCTTTCCTAACATATGGAAGACAGGGACCTAGACAAAATGCCAAGATGGAAGAATTCATCCCAAAAGAAAGAACAAGAAAAGGTCATGGCTGGGGATCTAATAAAAACACATATAAGTAATATGTCTGATCCAGAATTTAAAGCAACAACCATAAGGATACCTGCTGGGCTTGAGAAAAGCATAGAAGACATCAGGGACACCCTTACTGAAGAGATAAAAGAGCTAAAAAATAATCAGGCCAACATGAAAAATGCAGTAACTGAGGTGTGAAACTGACGGGATGTAATGGCCATAAGGGTGGAAGATTCAGAGGAACGAATAAGTGATACAGAAGATAGAATTATGGAAAATAATGAAGCTGAACAAGAGAGAAAGGAAAATTTTGGATCACAAAAGAAGAGTTAGGGAACTCAGTGACTCCATCAAACATAATAACATTTGTATCGTAGGAGTACCAGAAAAAGAGAGAAAAGAGGGCAGAAGATTATTTGAGGAAATAATAACTGAAAACTTCCTTAATCTGGAGAAGGAAACTGACATCCAAATCCAAGAGGCACAGAGAACTCCCATCAAAATCAACAAAAGCAGGCCAGCACCAAGACATATTATAATTAAATTTTCAGAATATAATGATAAAGAGAAAATCCTAAAGCAGCAAGAGAAAAGAAGTCTTTAACTTACAAGGGAAGACAAATAAGGTTAGCAGGAGACTTGTCCACAGAAACTTGGCAGGCCAAAAGGGAATGGCATGATATATTCAATGTGCTGAATGGGGAAAATCGGCAGCCAGGAATACTCTTTCCAGCAAGCCTATCATTCAGAATAGAAGGAAAGATCAAGAGTTTCCTAGGCAAAAAAAAAAAAAAAAAAACAAAAAACCTAGTTTGTGACCACTAAACCAGCTCTGCAAGAAATATTAAAAGGGACTTGAGTGGGAATGAAAGACCAAAAGCAACAAAGACTAGAAAGGAACAGAGAAAATCTCCAGAAACAATGACAACACAGGTAATAAAAAAATGGTACTAAATGCATATCTATCAATAATCACTCTGAGTGTAAATGGACTAAATACTCCAATGAAAAGACAAAGGGTGTCAGAATGGATAAAAAATAAATAAATAAAAAACAAGACCTATCTGTATGCTGCTTACAAGGGACGAATTTTAGACCTAAAGACACCTGCAGATTGAAAGTCAGGGGGTGGAGAACCATTTATCATGCTAATGGATGTCAAAAGAAAGCCAGAGTAGCCATACATATATCAGAAAAACTAGGTTTTAAATGAAAGACTGTAACAAGAGATGAAGAAGAGCACTATATCATAATAAAGGGGTCTATCCAACAAGAATATCTAACAATTGTGAATATTTATGTCCCCAACTTGGAACACCCAAATATATAAAATAGTTAATAACAAACATACAGGAACTCATTGATAACAATAATGCCATAATAGCAGGGAACTTTAACACCCCACTTACATCAATGAACAGATCATCTAAACAGAAAAACAACAAGGAAACAATAGCTTTGAATGACAGACCATATAGATTAATGGAGATATTCAGAATATTTCATCTTACAGCAGCAGAATACACATTCTTTTCAAGTGTACATGGGACATTCTCCAGAACAGATCACTACTGGGTTACAAATCAGACCTCAACAATGTCAAAAAAAAAAAAAAATTGAGATTATATCATGCACCTTTTCTGACCACAGTGCTATGAAAAAATTTAGAAATACCACAAATACATGGAGGTTAAAGAACATTTTAGTGAAGAATGAATGGGTAAACCAGGAAATTAAAGAAGAAATAAAAAATCACATGGAAACAAATGAAAACATGAAGGTCCAAAAGGTTTAAGATGCAGCAAAAGTGGTCATAAGAGAGAACTATATAACAATACAAGGCTATCTCAAGAAGCAAGAAAAATCTCAAACAACCTAACCCTACATCTAAGAGAGCTAGAAACAGAACAACAACTGCCAGCAGAAGCAGGCAAATAATAAAGATTAGAGCAGAAATAAATGATATAGAAACTAAAAAAACAAGTAGAACAGATCAATGAAACCAGGAGCTAGTTCTTTGAAAAAGTTAATAAAATTGATAAACCCACAGTCAGACTGATCAAAAAGAAAAGAGAAAGGATCCAAATAAATAAAATCACAAATGCAGAGGAGAAATAACAACCAACACCATGGACATACAATTATAAGGGAATATAATGAAAAATTTATATGCCACCACATTGGACAATCTGGAAGAAATGGATAAATTCCTAAACATATAAACTACCAAAACTGAAACAGGAAGAAATGGAAAATTGAACAGTCCAATAATTAGCAAAGAAATGGAATCACTAATCAATCTCCCAATAAGCAAAAGTCCAGGGTCAGATGGCTTCGTGGGTATATTCTAGTAAACATTTAAAGAAGAGTTAATACCTATTCTTCTCAAACTGTTCCAAAAAATAGAATTGGAAGGAAAACTTCCAAAACTCATTCTGTAAGGCCAGCATTACTCTGATTCCACTAAAAAAGGGAACTACAGGCCAATATCCCTGATGAACATGGATGCAAAAATTCTTTACAAAATACTAGCAGATCAAATCCAACAGTATATTAAAAGAATCATTTATCATAATCAAGTAGGATTTATTCCTGGGCTGTAAGTGTGGTTCAGTATTTGCAAATCAATCAATGTGATACACCACATAAATAAAAGAAAGGAAAAATCATAAGATCCTCTCAATAAATGCAGAAAAAGCATTTGACAAAGTACAACATCCATTCATGATAAAAACCCTCAACAAAGTAGGGATAGAGGGAGCATACCTCAACATCATAAAGGCTATATACAAAACCCCCACAGCTAATATCATTCTCAATGGGGGAAAAACAGAGCTTTTCCTCTGTGGTCAGGAAAAAGGGATGTCTTCTCTCACCACTGTTATTGAACATAGTACTGGAAGTCCTAGCCTCATCAATTAGACAACACAAAGAAATAAAAGTCATCCAAATTAGCAAGGAAGAAGTCAAACTTTCACTATTTGCAAATGACATGGTACTCTATAGAAAACCCAAAAGACTTCAGCAAAAAATTGCTACGAGTGATACACAAATTCAATAAAGTCACAGCATACAAAAATCAGAGTACAGAAATCTGTTCCATTTCTATACACCAATAATCAAGTGGAAGAAAGAGAAATCAAGGAGTTAATCCCATTTACAATTGCACCAAAACCTGGAAGGTAATGTAGGCATAAACCTAACTAAAGAGGTAAAAGATCTGTACTCTGAAAACTATAAACCACTGATGAAAGAAATTGAAGATGACACAAAGAAATGGAAAAAACATCCCATTCTCATGGATTGGTAAAACAAAAATTGTTAAAATGTATATACTACCCAAAACAATCTACGCATTTAATGCAATCCCTGTCAAAATACCAACTGTATTTTTCACAGAACTAGCATAAATAATCCAAAAATTTGTATGGAGCCAAAAAAGACCCTGAATAGCCAGAACAATCTTGAAAAAGAAAAGCAAAGCTGGAGGCATCCCAATTCTGGACTTCAAGCTGTTACAAAGCTATAGTGATCAAGACAGTATGGTACCAGCACAAAAACACACACATAGATCAATGGAACAGAATAGAAAACCCAGAAATGAACCCACAACTGTATGATCAACTAATCTTTGACAAAGCAGGAAAGACTATCTAATGGAAAAAAGACAGTATCTTCAACAAATGGTGTTGGGAAACCTGGACAGCAACATGCCAAAGAATGAAACTGGATCACTTTCTTATACCATACACAAAAAAAATTCAAAATGGATGAAAGACCTAAATGTGATATAGGACACCATCAAGATCCTGGAGGAGATCAGCCTTAGCAACTTTTTACTAGATATGTCACCTGAGGCAAGGTAAGTAAAAGCAAAAGTAAACTATTGAGACTTCATCAAAATAAAAACCTTCTGCACAGCTAAGGAAACAATCAACAAATTAAAAGGCAACCTTTGGAATGGGAGAAGATGTTTGCAAATAACATATCTAATAAAGCGTTAGTATCCAAAATCTATAAAGAACTTACCAACTCAGCATCCCCTAGAACCAAATAATCCAATTAAGAAATGGGCAGAAGACATGAATAGACATTTTCCCAAAGAAGACATACAGATGGCTAACAGACACATGAAAAGATGCTTAACATCACTCATCATCAGGGGAATACAAATCAAAGGTACAATGAGATACCACCTCACACCAGTCAGAATGGCTAAAATTAACACACAGGAAACAACAGATGTTGATGAGGATATGGAGAAAGGGGAACCCTCTTACATTGTTGGTGGAAATGTAAACTGGGGCAGCTACTGTGAAATACAGTATGGAGGTTCCTCAAAAAGTTAAAAATGAATTATCTTACAAACCCAGCAATTACACTACTAGGTATTTATCCACAGGGTACAAAAATACTGATTGGAAGGTACACATGCATCCTGATGTTTATAGCAGCATTATCATCAATAGCCAAAGTATGGAAAGAGGCCAAATGTCCATCGACTGATGAATGGCTAAAGAAGTGGTGTATATATACACAATGGAATATTACTTAGCCATAAAAAAGAATGAAATCTTACCATTTGCAACAACGTGGATGGAGCTATAGAGTATTATGCCAAGTGAAATAAGGCTGTCAGAGAAAGACAAATATCATATGATTTCACTCATATGTGGAATTTAAGCAAAACAGCCGATGAACACAGAGGGGGAAAAAAGAGAAGGAAACCAGAAAGCAGACTTTTAATTGTAGAGAACCATCTGAGGGTTTCTGGAGGGAAGGTGGGCATGGGGATGAGTTAAATGGGTGATGGATATTAAGTGATGAGCAATGGGTATTGTATATAAGTGATGAATCACTAAATTCTACACCCGAAACTAATGTTACACTGTATGTTAACTAACTAGAATTTAAATAAAAACTTGAACAAGGGAAAAAAAAATAGACAAAACTTCAGCTAAAGTCGCTAAATAAAAAAGGAGAAAAGGCTCAAATAAAATTAGAAATGAAAGAAAAGATATTACAGGTGATACTATAGAAATACAAAGTATCATAAGAGACTACTGTGAACAAGTATGTGCTTTTAAGTGGATAACATAGAAGAAGTGAATAAATCCCTACAAACATACAACCTACTAAGGCTGAATCATAAAGAAATAGAAAATCTGAAAATAAGGAGATTGAATCAGTAATCAAAAGCCTCCCAACTAACGAAAGTCCAATTACCACAAATTTAAGAAAGAATTAATACCAATCCTTAAATTCTTGCAAAAATACAGAGGAGGGAGTAATTCCAAACTCATTTTATGGGGCCAGCATTACCCTGATATCAAAACAAGAATGATGCTACAAGAAACAAAATAAGCCCAATATTCCTGATCAACATAGATGGAAAAATTCTTAATAAAATAGTAGTACACCAAGTTCAACAGTGCATTAGAAGGATCATACAGCATTAGGAAGTAGGATTTATTCAAGGGATGCAAGGATTTATTCATATCTGCAAGTCAATAAATGTGATTCATGACATTAACCAAATAAAGGATAAAAATCATGATCATTTCAGTAAATGCAGAAAAGGTATTTGATGAAATTCAATATCTATTCATGATAAAAACTCTTAACAAACTGGGTATAGAGGGAATATACCTCAAAATAATAACAATCGTATACGACAAGCCCATAACTAATACTCAGTGGTGACTTTCAGCTTTTCACCTAAGATCAGGAACAAGACAAGATGCCAACTCTGCACGTTTATTTAACAAAGTACTAGAAGTCCTAGCCAGAGAAATCAGGCTAAGGGCAAGAAATTAAAGCCATCCAAATAAGAAAGGAAGAAGTAAAACTGTCTCTATTTGAAGATGACGTATTATATATGGAAAATGATAAAGATCCATGAAAAACCTATTAGAACTGATTAATTCAGAAAAGTTGTGGGATACAAAATCAATATACAAAAATCTCTCATGTTTCTATACACGAATAATGAACTATCAGAAAGAGGAATTAAGAAAACAATCCCATTTACAACTGCATCAAAAAGAATAAAGTACCTAGGAATGAATTTGACCCAAAGGTGAAAGATCTGTACAATGATCATTGTAACACATTGATTAAAGAAATTGAAGGAAACACAAATAAATGGAAAGATATTTTGTGCGCATGCATTGGGAGAATTAATATTGTTAAAATGTCTATTCTCTCTAAAACCATGTATAGATTTAGTGTAATCTCCATCAAAATTCCAATGGCACATTTCACAGAAATAGAACAAACAGTCCTAAAATATATATGGAACCACAAAAATAGCCTAATCAATCTTGAGAAAGAACAGAGCTGGAGGCATTACCCTTCCCGATTTCAAATTATATTACAAAACTACAGTAATCAAAACAGTATGGTATTGGCATTAAAACAAACACACAGATCAATGAAACAGAGTAGAGAGCCCAGAAATAAACCCATGTGTATATGGTCGATTAATTTACAACAGAGGAGCCAAGAATATACAATGGGGAAAGCATAATCTGTTCAATAAATTGGGCAGACACATTTAAAATAATGAATTGGTCCCCTATCTTATACTATATGCAAAAATCAACTAAAAATGGATTGAAGACTTGAATATAAGACCTGAAACCATAAAAGTAGAAGAAAAATTAGGTGGTAAGCTCCTTGACATTGGTCTTGGCAATGATTTTTTTGGATATGACACCAAAGCACAAGCAATAAAAGTAAAAAGAATTAAGTTGAGACTACATAAAACCAAAAAGCTTGTGCTTAGCAAAAGAAACAATAAAAATGAAAAGGCAACCTATAGAATGGTAGAGAATATTTGCAAACCATATATTGGATAAGGTGTTAATGTCCAAAGTATATAAAGAACTTATACAACTCAATAACAAAAATGCAATTTGATTAAAAAATGGATAGAGGACCTGAATAGATGTTTTGTTTTGTTTTTTTCCAAAGAAGACATACGAGAGGCCAACATGTCTATGAAGAGGTGCTGCCCAACACTGCTAATCATTGGTAGATGAGAATCAAAACCCCAGTGAGATACTACCTCATACCTGTTAGAGTGGCTATCATCAAAAAGAAAAGAGCTCTCTCTTGCCCCATGTAGTAGACTGGATAATACCCCTCTAATATGTCCATGTTATAATCTCTGGACTCTCTGAGTGTATGATACATTACCTTATATGGCAAAAGGGACTTTGCAGATATGATTAAGTTAAGAATTTTGAGATGGGAAGAGTATCTTGAATTGATCAGGTGGACCCAATGATATAATCATAAGTATTTTACCAAGGAAAGGCAGAGGGAGATTCTACTAGAGGAGAAAATGGTGATGGGTGAAGCAAAATGCTATGCTTCTTGCTTTGAAGATGGCATAAAGGATCATGAACCAAGGAATGAAGGGACTACAGCTCTAGGAGCTAGAAAATGCAAGGGAATGCATTTTCCCCTAGAGTCTGCAGAGAGAGGACACCCCTGGTGACACCTCGATTTCAGCCCAGTGCAAGTGATTTAGAACTTCTGACATTCAGAATTGTAAGAGAACAAATGTGTGTTAAGTCCCCCCTGTCCACTTAAGACAATAAAGGATAACAAGTGGTGGTGGATGTAGATGGGCAGAAAAGGGAACTCTTGTGCACTGTTCATGGGAATGTAATTTAGTTTAGCCACTATGGAAAATAGTATGGGGGTTCAATCATATGGTCCAGCATATGGGTATATATCCAAAGGATATGGAAACAGGATATCGAAGAGATAAGCTGCACTCCCAATTTTATTGCAGCATTACTCAAAATAGCCAAGTTGTGGAAATAATCTGAGTGCCCATTAATGGATGAATGGGTAAAGAAGATGGTGTGTGTGTGTGTGTGTGTGTGTGTGTGTGTGTGTACAATGGAGTATTATTCAGCCATGAGAAAGAAGGAATCCTGCCTTTTGTGACAACATGATGGACCTTTAGGTCATAATGCTAAGTGAGATAAGTCACTCAGAGAAAGACAAATGCTGTATGATATCACTTATATGTGGAATAAAAAAGCTGAACTCCCTGCACAGGAAACTATCAACAAAACTAAAAGGCAACTGACGGAATGGGAAAAGAAATTTACAAATGACATATCCGACAAAGGGCTAGTATCCAAAATCTATAAAGAACTCACCAAACTCCACACCTGAAAAACAAATAATCCAGTGAAGAAATGGGCAGAAAACATGAATAGATACTTCTCTAAAGAAGATATCCAGATGGCCAACAGGCACATGAAAAGATGCTCAATATACCTCCTCATCAGGGACATACAAATCAACCTACACTGAGATATCACCTTATACCAGTCACAGTGGCTAAAATGAACACATCAGGAGACTATAGATGCTAGCGAGGATGTGGCAAAATGGGAACCCTCTTGCACTGTTGGTGGGAATGCAAACTGGTGCAGCCACTCTGGAAAACAGTGTGGAGGTTCCTCAGAAAATTAAAACTAGATCTACCCTATATGACCCAGCAATAGCACTGCTAGGAATTTACCCAAGGGATACAGGAGTGCTGATGCATAGGGGCACTTGTACCCCAATGTTTATAGCAGCACTCTCAACAATAGCCAAATTATGGAAAGAGCCTAAATGTCCATCAACTGATGAATGGATAAAGGACATGTGGTTTATATATACAATGGAATACTACTTGGCAATGAGAAAGAATGAAATCTGGCCTTTTGTAGCAACGTGGATGGAACTGGAGAGTGTTATGCTAAGTGAAATAAGTCATACAGAGAAAGACAGATACCATATGTTTTCACTCTTATGTGGATCAGGAGGAACTTAACAGAAGACCATGGGGGAGGGGAAGGGGGAAAAAAGTTAGAGAGGGAGGGAGGCAAACCATAAGAGACTCTTAAAAACTGAGAATAAACTGAGGGTTGATGGGGGATGGGAGGGAGTGGAAAGTGGGTGATGGGTATTGAGGAGGGCACCTGTTGGGATGAGCACTGGGTGTTGTATGGAAACCAATTTGACAATACATTTCATATGAAAAAAATAAAACAAAAACATTAAGAAAAAAATAAAAAAATAAAAAAGCTGAACTCTTAGAAACACAGTAGAATGGTAGATACTTGGGGCTGAGGAGTGGTGAAACTGGGAAAATGTTAAAGGGTATAAATTTGCAACTAGAAGATGAGTAAGTTCTGGGGATCTAATGCACAGCATACTGATTATGGTCAATAATACTGTATTATATACATTAAAGTTATTAAGAAATTGGATCTTAAATGTTTTCAAAAAAGAAATGATAATTATTTGACTTCGTGGAGATGTTAGCTAACACTAAAGTTGTTATCATATGGCAGTACATAAATGTATCAAATTAATATGTTGTACACCTTAAAAGTTCACAATGTTATAGGTCAATTGTATCTCAATAAAAACAGCCAAACCATACCAACCAAACAAAAATAATGTTTTTGGTAACCTATCTCTTACTACAGGTTACTTTCAATATTTCTATCTTTAAACCATGTTGCAGTGAATATGCTTGTATATTTTATTGTAGGGTATTTGCACCTTTTACTCTTTTAGGTTTTTCTAACTTGCTTTTCTGAAATTTATCTTTAAAATTTTTTTTTTGTGTTTATTTATTTTTGAGAGAGAGAGAGAGAGAGACACACACACAGCACGAGCAGGAGGGGCAGAGAGAGAGGGCGGCAGAGGATCTGAAGTGGGTTCTGCACTGACAGCACAGAGACTGATGTGGGGCTCGAACCCACAAACTGTGAGATCATGACCAGAGCCAAAGTCGGGGGTTACCAACTGAGCCACCCAGGCACCTCTGAAATTTATCTTTTTTTTTTTTTTTTTAATGTTTATTCGTTTTTGAAAGACAGAGAGAGACAGAGCACAAGCAGGGGTGGGGCGGAGAGAGAGGGGGACACAGAATCCGATGCAGGCTCCAGGCTCTGAGCTGTCAGCACAGAGCCCGACACGGGGCTCGAACTCACAAACTGCGAGATCGTGACCTGAGCCAAAGTACGATGCTCAACCGACTGAGCCATCTAGGCGCCCCTGAAATTTATCTTTAGTTGAACTTATTTTTATCTTTTTCTTTCTTTTACAAAAAAAACTTTTTTGGGAAAAAAAACCGCCTTTTTTTGGGACAAGTTTTCATAATATCCTATTTAAATAAAAAGTCAATTGACTAAGGACAGTTTCTAAATATCAAAATTGTTGAGGGTATTAGTGCTGTATCAATTTTATTTTGTGAAATATTTAATTATCGAAATTGGTATTTGTAATTTTGTTAACTTGTTTGTTACTGGAATTTGTGAATAATACTCTGCCAATTGATTTAGGTATTCACTAATTAATATGATAGCTAATACCGCATAGGCCTTTAAAAAATTTTGTTTCATGGTACATTTGCTTAACGGTGAACTGGCTTGAGTAGGTTTTGGTGAGTTACCAGGTAGTGAATTAGTTCTGCTTATAAATGTTAAATGTCTGACTAATGTTGATAAATTTAAGTCTGACGTCCATTTGAATTTCATTTAATTTGTTTTGTAATTAATGATTTCTTGTTATTTTCTTTTTTCAATATGAAATTTATTGTCACATTGGTTTCTTGTTATTTTCTAATATTTTTTAGAAACCTATCCAGTCATTTTTCTTTTTTCTTTTTTTTTTTACAGTTTACTTATTTTGAGAGAGAGAAAGTGCAAGCAGGGGAGGGGCAAGGAGGGAGAGAGGGAATCCCAAGTAGGCTCTGCACTGTCAGTGCAAAGCCCAGCGTGGGGCTCGATTTCAATGCAGGTGAGATCGTGACCTGAGCTGAAATCAAGACTCCAGCACTTAACCGACTGAGCCGCCAGTCATTTTCAGAGATATAGTTTAAACATTGCTAAATGGTAATAACTGTATAATTGTATCACCAATTTATTGAAACCTCTTGGAGATAATTATTTTTAGTACAGAATATGAAAAAAAGTAAAAGTTAGCTCCTTATAGTGTCAATCTTTTTTTTTTTTTTTAATGTTTAGTTTTAGAGAGAGAGAGTGAGTGGGGGAGAGGGGCAGAGTGAGAGAGAGAGAATCTTAAGTGTGCCCCATGCTCAGCACAGAGGCCGACTTGGGGCTCGATCCCATGACCCTGGGATCATGACGAGCCAAAATCAAGAGTTGGACACTGAACCAACTAAGCCACCCAGGTGCCCCAACTCCATGTAGTATTAATTTTAGTGTATTTTTCCGCTAAAACAGCATAGGTATTTCCGTAGCAGAGTTGTACACGTGAAGTATTAGAGAAACTAGGAAATCATTTGGATCTGTTAAAGAATTCTAAAACAATGTGGCAGAAGTTAAAATTGATTCTAAATTCTGGTAGCAGAAGATTATCAAATAGATAAGGAACATATGTTTATTTGCTCAGTCAAGCATTCTTAATAAAAACAGGTCAAAATTATTGGTAGGAAAGAAGTGCTAATTAATAGAGCATAATAAAGACCACATTTTTTTTTTTTTTTACATTACAGAGTTTTAGCTGCCTATGAAGTTCTAGTTCTCTGATAGCCCGAGAGAACACACATAACAGCACAGCTCCCATGCCTTGCTGCTCTCATGCATGATGTAGCCAAATGCCATCAGCCTTTTTTCCCTTTCTGGCATAGCACATTATTTCGTGTTGGCCTTGTTTCCTCTTATGTGCCTGATTCTGCTTTCCCTTCTGGCTCTGGCTTCAGTTAGCCTCCTGCTTCAGGTTCTCCTTGTTTTCCTGGCTCTGGCTTTGTTTATCTTCCCTTCTCTGCTTCCTTTGTCAGCCCAGAAGGTCCCACACCTCCTGCCTCTCTCTCGGTCTACTTAAAGTTCATTTCCTTTTCTCTGCTCAATGCTTATACTTCCCTTCTGGCCCTAAAAACCTCCCTCTTCTGACTTGTGCATAAAGAATTACAGTGATTTGAAACCTGTAGGGTGACCCAGCAATCTGGCATGTCTGCGTGTATAATAGGTGATTATAAAGGCACCTCATGTTATTTGGCTATTTTTAGGTCTTAACCCACTCTCCTAAACTTTAGGAATATTCTGAAAGTCATGAGGAACTTAGAAGATACGGATTTGTCCTGAAGTTATAAAGTATAATCTATCTCTAGTTACTGTAGAGGAGTGTTTTTCAAGCTGGGTCATGAAACATTAATGGGAGAATGTATAACCACCAATTAAGAACAACGACATAAATTGAAAAGACAATACACTTAGTATTGTTTAACGAAATTTTATTGTATGCATGTATCCAAATGTATTTCCTGTATGTAAAATGTATTGTGGGTCAAGTTAGACAATGTTTGAATGTCACTGCATAGAAAATTTACTTTTAGCCTTGACTGCTTTCAGATGATACTTATTCAAAGAGCTCATTCCATATGGTTGTGATCAATTTTAGAAGCATATATAAAAAGCCTTGAAAGAGTTGGTATGAACTAAATCTAATTTATAGTAGAAGCCCTTGAATTCTATCACAATCTTTGCATGTCTATCACAATCTTTGCATGAGCCCCAGAACAGCATTACTCTGGGATGACTGACTCAACACCTCATTTGGTGAAGCCACTGTGGACACTGGGATTCCAAAGGGTAATTCAGCAGCCTGTGGGCATTTACAGCTCTGTTGCAGCTCCTCTGGCCTTAGGCTACTTTGGAAGTGACTGGGCTAAGAGGAATGCACTGAAAGATTAGTAGATACTGAAGTCCTTACTCATTTCTCTGTTGAAATCTTATAGAAATGGAATTCATTGAGATAATGATCCTTCCCTCCTTCTTTCCTTCCTTCCTTCCTTCCTTCCTTCCTCCCTTCCTCCCTCCCTCCCCCCCCCCTTTCTGAGCTAGGGAGAGACAACTGATACACGAGTTGTCTCAAAGGCATATTAAAACTGTCCTTCCCCTTCTCTTTTTCTTCTTAAAAACAAGTATCACTACCAGTAATTGTTGAGCACTTCATATGTGAACCAGGACTTTTCTGTCTATATTTTATGCAGACGTCAACTTCATGAAGTATATATTGTCTTAATCCCCATTTTTACAAATGAGTCATCTCTGGCCCAGTGAGAGAAGGGGGTTGTCCATGGTATCATAGGTGGTGATAAAATCAGGATATAAAGCTATCATGTCTGGCCCCAGAGCTTGCGTTCTTAAATCATGGTGATTACGGTAACTCTCTTTTCCTCTCAAGTTTTAAAAATTGATCTCTATAGTAAGACAGATCTCCAGAAAACTGTATACCTAAGCACAGTTGATGCTTGCACAACACAGGTTTGAACTGTGTGTGTCCATTTATATGCAGATTTTTCCCATAAATACAATACAGTGCTGTAAGTGTATTTTCCTTACGATTTTCTTAATAACATTTTCATTTCTCCAGCTTACTTTCCTGTGAGAGTACAGCGTATAATGATATATAAAATGGATGTTAATTGACTCTTTATGTTATTGGTGAGGCTTCTAGGATTGGTTAAGTTTTTGAGGAATCAAAAGTTATATACTGATTGTTGACTGCACAACTTGCCACCCCTAAACTGTTGTTGTTCAAGGTTCGACTGTAATGTCATCTTTTTCTTTACAGTGAATTAATCTTTGCGATATCATCAACCAGAACCACATTTCCTGCGCACCCCCCCCCCCCCCCCCCCGGGCCTTGATTTGTGATACTAACTATTCTATAGGTTTCATTTGTTTTAATCACTATGGCTTTGCAAGTTTTAGACATTTAAACTGCAGTGGTCCTTAGATGTGGGTTCCTTTTTATATCGAGCACTAACTTTGTCAATTTCGGATTTACTTGATCATTCGTTTCCTACTTATCCTTTTCTCTTAGGTATTGAGAAAAGTTCTTCTTACAGCCTAGTGCTGAAAGTCATCAGATGATGTTTTTTTAATGTGATAAATCTGCCTAGAGGTAGAGGTCTGAACGAGGTGACCTCTAGTCCCTTCCTTTTTTTTTTTTTTTAACTTAAAACTCTGGTTTAATTTTCATGTCTGTAACAAGGAAGCGAGCCAACATTTACTGAGAGCCCATTATGTGCCACTCATTGTATTATGTGTTTGTATAATATTGCAAACATATAGAAAAGTTTAGAGAGTAATAGAACATGTGCCATGCATTTTCTCATTACTTTATTTAATCCTAACTGTCACTTTATGAGGTAGCTCTTTTAGTTTCTGTTTTTACAAATGGATTATAAAATGGTTAAGTAACTTGCCAAGTAGTGAACATTGGAGCCAGTGTTCAAACTCCCTGTCTGATTGACTCCAGAGCCCATACTCTTCTGTATAAAAACTGACAAAATTAAATTGGGAGATGATGTTGTTTCTTTATTAACCTCCAATATGTCACATCAAATCTCTCTTCATTTTCATTTTTGTGTGTGTGTGAGGGTATCTTATGGACGGAATCAGACACTTAGTGTTTTTCTTTATTTTTTTCCATTTTTTTCCCTGAAAAACCTCATTATTTTAAGTGCTCTCATATGTTGTGACAGCAGGTTCCTTTGTCAGCCATCCTGTTCAGAATAAATAAACTGTGCTATGCCAGCATGATTTATTGCTGCTCCTTCCTTTCTTTATGTTTTGAATAATTTTATCATAAAGGGATATAAAGTATTTTAGACATGTGCAAATGCCTGAGTGACTAGAGCAGTTCACCTGGCTGTTTGGCTAACTGCCCTTGGACAGTGCTCCATTTGATAGCAGAGAACAGAAGAAAGGAGAATAAATGTGGGCTCTCACACAAGAGCTGTACAGAATCATATCCCCGTTTCTCCTCTAATGACCCCCGCAGACAGCTGCAAAAAAAGATTTCAAAGGATCAGAGAACTTATACATATAGCTTATTCAACGCTGTCATTGTGATGAGGGCAGAGAGAACTTGTTTAGCAAGTTCCCTTGCTGAACAGGTGATGCTAACTGTAAATCTCTTTCTTGGGAACTTTGAAAATGGATTTTACATCTAAATGTGTAAGATTGTTTAATTTTTAAACTGTCTACAAGCATAGGGTACACTGGATGGTTTCTCTTTTTTAAACCAGATAATACCTTAAAAATATTATGGATGTTTAATTCTGAGAAAGTGTAATTACATTACCAAAAATTTGGAAAATAGAGGCAAGAATAAGAATATCAGCCACAATTCTGGCACTCTAATAAAAGTGGTATTAATATTTTGATGTATTTTGTGGGTATCTTTTTTTAATCTTCTGTATTTGAAATAAAAAAAAAACCTTAGAGCTAGTCTTCCAGATAATATCTTAGTACTTCTTTTGGACCCAAGGCTACGTGATTTATAGTGGTGATGCCAAGACATTTCAAAATGTGTGTATTTGCGTCAGTGTGTGTGTTCACTTAATCAGACATAGATACCCTCTAATAATTTGTTGTCCTGTTCACTCTGAATTATTAATTCTTATATGTACTGTGGAAAAGTAGTTTTTCATTCTTCATAATTTACTTGGTTGTAAAAAGTAATGACCCTATTTTTTGTGAGCACTTTTTAGATTTTTGGGAATGTACTTTTCTCTATAAATCTCTAGAAATTAATGATAGTTATTTTTAAGTGTTTGATGCTATGGCAAATCAACGAATTTTTTGGATAACCCCTCTATGTATAGGCATTAAATGTATCATTTGGTGATCAGTTATTTTGGCTTTCCTGATAGCACAGTTAATTAAGTTAATATATTCTATTATGTAATTTAGGTAGCTATAGAGACATTTTCAGTCTTAATTTTTGCAACCACATAAATATGAACAAAATGTACATGGAGGTCTCAACCATGCATCCATTCTTACCGATATGTTTGAATGTTTACTAGATGCCCAGCATTGTTCAAAATTCTTGAGTCTCATAGATGAATAAGACATAATCCCTGCATTCAGGGGACTCACTTACATCAAGTTATGAGGACTTTATGTACTGAATTTATTTGATTAATATTTTTGGTTATAGTGGTTTACTATTTTTATTTAAATTTTATTCACTTGTGTTGTCAAATATATAATGCAAAAGTTACAAAAATAGGCAATGAAAAGCTTCTTTTCCAAACCTTTCTGCTATCCATCTGTTTTCCCCTCCTTAGGAGAATATATTCACAGAAATGAATTGTAAATATTTTAAAGTCAGAGACAATTAAATATTTTGAATTTAGCTTTGAAAGGAAATTCAGTTTTGAAAAGGGTACTTTCACTTATTGTGTAAGTACTATGTGCCAGGCACTTTCCAACTATTTTGTTTAATCTTTTAAGTTTTTTTTATCCAGAATTATCACAGTTTTACAAATTACAAACAGAGGCTCAATTAAATAAGTTGCTCGTGATCACATAAATACCAGGTAACATAGTTAAGAAATAGGATGTAGGTCAATTCTCCTGAGACAATTCTTCACCAGCTATTTTATACAAAATTAATGCTTTGGAATTTAAGGTGAGTTACTTTAAAAGTTTGTTAATTGTTTTTCTTCATAAAATGGTTAGAAAAGTGATTTTTACCCCAAACTGATAGTGATAACTTTGAGTAGTGAAAGAAGTTTGGGAAAAGATATATGAAGAAACAATTACTTTTTTTAAAAAAAATTTTAAAGAGAGAGAGAGAGAGAGAGCGCACGAGTGAGCAGGAGCTGGGGAGGGGCAGAGGGAAAGTATTTTTTTTTTTATGTTTATTTATTTTAAGAGAGGGAGAGAGGCGGGGCAGGGCAGAGAGGCTGGGAGACGGAGGATTGAAGGATTCTGTCAGCGCTGACCCTGATGGGGGGCTTGAACTCATGAAACATGAAATCGTGACCCCCATGAGATTGTGACCCAAGCCAAAGTATGAGGCTTAACACACTGAACCACCCAGGCACCTGAGAGAGAGAGAGAGAGAGAGAGAGAGAGAGAGAGTCTTAAGCAGGTTCCATGCTCAGCGCAGAGCCTGTGTGTGTGTGTGTGTGTGTGTGTGTGTGTGTGTGTGCGCACGTGTGTATATAACTCAGAAAAAAATTAAGCTTGAATTTTCTGAGCAAATACCATCTGGCAGTGAAGGAACATCTTTAGTGTCAGGGGGAAAACAATTTGGCACCGAAAAGTTGCCACATATATAATCCAGATCGATTATGTAACATTTGTGGACTAACTCTAATATGGAAAGGACTTCAGCGTTCATTGACAACCACCTTATTGACTAACAGTTTGATGAATGTTATCTCCCATTATCCATAAGTATTCCAAGTCGTCATGAGTGGCTCCTTCTCATAGGCAAAGGCAGTGACAGCTAGAGTCTAGGAGCCCTAGTTTCTAATACACTGATCTGTTGCTTTCAGTAAAATAACAAAAAGAAAAAAAAATTGGCACATTTATAGATGTACACAAATGTAAAAATAAATGGCATTAAATAGGAAATTATGTGGTTGTTATTGAAAATGTTCATATTTTCCCCTGGATATTTCTAGATATTTACATAGAAAGGTGCACAGCCCTTTTTAGGGACTAAAAGAGAATCAGAGTGACTGAGGTACAGATTAAAGGGGGATCCTGAGTAGATGGGGGCAGGTGGTGTTATTAGCAGCTTTAAGTGCTGATGGTTTAGGTAGATGCTGTGAGAAAGTGGCCTCTGTTCTGTCTTATTATTTCATTTTACATTTATAATAGAAAGTAGAAGTCTTTTACTATGTAGTCTGTTTTCTTTGCCCTTTCTTCCCATTTTTGTGGTTCTGATATTATAAATATTTGGGGGCTTAATTTTAATGTTTTTATAATATCCTCAGCCTCCTCTTTCTTTAGATATTGGTTCCCTACTAAGATCAACAATAACATAGTCTGTGAGGTAGCTGGGCTGCATTGTTGGGGAGCCCAGTTCCTTCCTCTTGACCAAATTAGATTTCTCAGCAGAATCTTGCGGACTTCATGCAAGAGGGCACATGCCTGGCTGCTGATGCTCTGGGGCCATGTTGGGGAAAAAGCTAGAGTCTTAACATTCATTACGTAAGATTTCATTTAATTTGTCTGTGTTCGGTATATTGCCTCTGCTATGACTCACCTCTGCCTGGTATCCCCTAGTTTATTCATTCTGTTTTACCCTCTCCAGAGAGGCTTGTTTAAGCTTCTGCTGAGGTTAGGGAGAGGCATGGAGTGAGTGAGGGAATCTGGGTCGTAATCTTGTGTTCTTTTTTTTTTTTTTTTTTTCCATTTTTTAGATGTTTATTTATGTGTGTGGGGGGGAGGGGCGGGGGAGAGACAGAGAGAGAGACAGAGACGGAGCATGAGCAAAGGAGGGGCAGAGAGAGAGGGAGACCCAGAATCTGAAGCAGGCTCCAGGCTCCCAGCTGTCAGCGCTGAGCCTAACATGGGGCTCAAACTCATGAACCGTGAGATCATGACCTGAGCCGAAGTCGGATGTTTAACTGACTGAGCCGCCCAGGCGCCCCCTTATCTTATGTTCTTAAGAGACTTTCAACTTGTTTTTAGTCCTGCTTTTACTCTCCATTTCTAGAGATACCTGATGCTGCCAATTCTTGAGCCTTCTGGGGTTAATTTGCTTCTTTGCTTTCTTCGTTGCCTGAGGATTCAGCTTTTCAGGACTGCTGACAGAAGTCCGTTACCACTTGTCTGTCTGGTTTGCAATTTGATAATTTTTTACCAGAATTGAAAGGATTCAACCCATTCTAACAAACCAAGAAAACCCTATCATTGGGGGAGTTTTGGGGAGTTTTTAGCTCTAGTATATTAATTACATTTATAGGTTCTATCTATCTATCTATGTATCTATCTGTCATCATCATCATCATCTGTCATCTCTGCCTATAAAATGTAAACATGCATAACTTCAGACTAATATCTTTGACTCTAAATCCAGCACTGTAGGCAGGGTCCATTCATTTTAGCCTCCTCTTTTCTTATTTGTAACTTCTTTTTCATGACAGTGAGAAAGCTGGCTCTCGTTATCTAGAATTTATTTAGTTGTTTAACTCCTGTCTACGTGTACAATAGTTTCAGAGTTGCTAACCTGTGCAGTGTGAAAACAAATTTGCCAATTAGAGTACAATGTTTAAATATAGTTCTTTTTGTCTTTAGCATTGGAAATATCTACTTAAAATAACCTGTCCCATTGTTACTTAGGGCAGCAATTTTTTCTGAATCCTTGTTAGTGAGGTTTGTTATCCATTCTCCAAACAGATTTGGATTCATTTGTCACATTCTGCATTTCTTCCTAGGATTCCCTTGCCCTTGTGGTTGATTTCTAAAAATGTGCATACATTAAGGTTTACTCTTTGTGCTGTATATAGTTCTGTGGGTGTTTACAAATACATATAAGCATGTATACAGCTATGCAATATCATTTAGAACAGTTCCAACACCCTAAAAATTAATTTGTTTGATCTGTGTAGTCAATTCCTCCTTGATCTTAAGGGGAAAACTTACACTTTATCATCATTAAACTTACTTATCATCATTAAAACTTACACTTTATCAACTTACTTAATGATAGTAAGCTAGTGGTAGCTTTTTATGTTTGTCAAAATTAAGGAAATGTCCTCAACTCATAGTGTGTTGAGAGCTTTTATTATGAATGGCTGTTAGATTTTGTCAAATATGATATATGATTTTTCTTCTTTAATCTTTTGATATTGATGGATTATGCTAACTGATTTTTGAGTATTGAACCAGCATATCTGGGATAGGTCCAAGTTGGTCATGGTGTACAATAGTTTTATACTTTGTTGGATTTCATTTGCTAATATGCTGTTGAATATACTTGCATTTGTGTTTGTGAAAGATATTGGTCTGTAATTTTCATTTCTTTCAATGTCTTTGTTTCTTATATTACGGTGATACTGTTCTAAGAGACTGAGTTAGAAAGTGTTCTCTTAGCTTCCTTTTCTGAAAGAGATTGTAGAGGATTGGTATAATTTCCCATTTAAATGTTTGGTAGAGTTCACAAATGGAACCATGTAGTCTTTGGTGATTTCTGTTTTGCAAGGTTATTAACTATTGATTCAATTACATTAATAGATGTTAGACCTATTCAGATTACCTATTTCTTCTGGTGCGAACTTTTGTAGATAGTTCTCTTTTAAGGAAATGGTCCATTTCCTCAAAGTTATTGAATTTCTGAGCATACAGTTTTTCTTAATATTTCTTTGTTATCTTTTTAATGTCATGGGATCTGTAGTGATGGACTGTCTTTCATTTCTGATATTAGTAATTTGTGTCTTCTCTCTTTTTCTTGACTAGCCTAGCTAAGGGTTCATCATTTTGTTAGTCTTCACAAAAAAGCAGGTTTTGATTTTGACTATTGGTTTCCTATTTTAAATTTTGTTGATTTGTGCTCTTATTTTTATTCTTTTCTTTGTTTTCCTTTAGATTTAATTCATTTTTCTTTTTCTAGTTTCTAAGATGAAATCTTGCTTTATGGATTTTAGATCTTTTCTTTTGCATCCAATGTGAAAGTTTTCATACATTCTGATAGATTGCTTTTCGTTTTCATTTAGTTCAAAATACTTCAAAATTTTCTTGAGACTTCTTTTTTGACCCGGGTGTTAGTTCAAAGTGTGTTGTTTAGTCTCTAGCTATTTTTGGATTTTCCACTACAGTTTTATTGATTTCTAGTTTAATTTCATTGTGAACTCATAACATACTTTTATGATTTGTATTCTTTTAAATTTGTTAAAGAGAGTGTAAGGGCCACAATGTGGTATATCTTGATAAATGTTCCATTTGAGCTTGAGAGTAATGTGTATTTTGGTACTATTGGATGATGTATTAGAGAATGTCAGTTAGATACATTTTATCGATGATGCTAGTCATTCAGGTGTGTCCTTACTGATTTTCTGTCTGCTGGATCTGTCAATTACTGATTGAAGTGTGAAGTCTTTAACTGTAACAGTGGCTTTGTCTGTTTCTTGTGGCAGGCCTATCAATTTTTGCCTCTCATATTTTTACACTCTTGTTAGGCACCTACACATTAAGGATTATCATGTGTTCTTGGAAAATTCACCCCTTTGTCATTATGGGATGTCCCTGTTTATCCCTGATAAATTCCTTGTTCTGAAATTAACTTTGTTTGAAGGTAATGTAGTGTTTCAGCTTTTTAAAATTAGTGTTAGCATGGTATATCTTTCTTCATTCCTTTACTTTTATTCTATCGGTGCTTTACATTTAAGGTGGGTTTCTTGTAGATAGCACATTGTTAGCTTGTTTTTTAGTCTATTTTGACAGTGTCTTCCTTTCAATTGATATATTTAGATATTCACATTTAAGTAATTATTGATATATTTGGATTGATAGTTACTATATTTATAACTATTCCATTCATTGCCTATGTTCTTTTATTTCTCCTTCTTCTCCTCCCCCCTCCTTTCCCCCTTCTTCTCTCCTTCCCCCTTCTTCTTCCTCTTCTTCTCCTTCTTCTTCCTTTATTTCTCTTCCTTTTCTTGTTTAAAGTCAGCATTTTATATGATTTGGTTCCATTGTTTCTCCTCTCAGCATATGAATTGTACTTCATTTATAAAAATGTTTTTAGCGGTTGCTGAAGAGTTTTCATTGTACATTTACAACCAATCTAAGTCTATTTTCAGATAACACTATACCACCTCAGGGATAGTACAAGTACTTTATAACAGAGTATTCCCCATTCTTCCCTCCCGTACCTTAAAAATTGCTGTCATTCATTTCACTTATCCATAAGCTATAATTATCAAACACAATGTTATTGTTATTACTGAGAAGAAACTTACCAGTTAGATCAATTAAGAATAGGAAAAATAAAAGATTTTATATTACTTTCATTTATTCCTTCTCTAATGCTCTTCTTATTTTTATGTAGATGTGGGTTTTCAACCTTTATCATTTTCTTCCTCCTCTTAATATTCCTTGCCAGGCAGGTTTATTGATGACAAATTCTCTTAATTTTTGCTTGTCTGAGAAAGTATTTATTTCACCTGCCCTTTTAAAGATAACTTCACTGGATACAGAATTATTGGTTGGTGGTTTTTTCTTTCAACACTTTAAATATTTCGCTCTACTTTCTTCTTGCTTGCATGGTTTCTGAAGAGAAGTCTGGTATAATTCTTATATGTTTCCCTATAGGTAAAATGTGTATTTTCCTTCTGCCTTCTTTCAAAATCTACTCCTTTTTTTCCCCCCAGTTTAAATAGTATTTGCCTAGTTGTACATTTTTAAAATATTAATCCTGTTTGGTATTCCTTGTGCTTAATGGATGTGTAGCTGTGGTGTCTGTCGTTAATTTTGGAAAAGTCCCAGTTATCATTACTTCAGATATTTCTTGTGTTTCTTTCTTTCTTCTCCTACTGGTGTTCCATGTTACACCCTTTGGTAATTACAAAATGTTACACCTTTTGGTAAGTGTCCCACAGTTCTCGGACATTCTGTTTCATCTATTCCTGTCTTTTCTCTCTTTGTCTTTCAGGGTTTTTTAAAAAATGTTTATTTATTTATTTTGAGAGAGAGAGTGAGAATGTATGAGTGGGCAAGCAGGGGAGGGGCAGAGAGAGAGAGAGAGACAGAGAGAGAATCCCAAACAGGCTCTGTGTTGTCAGCGAGGAGCCTGCTGTGGGGCTCTATCCCACCAACCATGAGATCCTGACCTGAGCTGAAATCAAGAGTCAGACACTCAACCGACTAAGCCCCCCGCACCCCTGCCATTCGGTTTTGAATGTTTTTATTGACATGTCTTCAAGTTCACTGATATTTTCCCCAGCTGAGTGCAGTCTACTGATGAGTCCATCAAAGGCAAAGGTCTTCATTTCTGTTACAGTGTTACTGATTTTTAACATTTCCTTTTCATTCTTTCTTAAACTTTCCATCTCTCTGCTCATACAACTCATCTGTTCTTATGTGTTGTACACTTTTTCCATTAGAGCCCTTGACTCTAATTATAGTTTAGGTTATAGTTATATATATATAACATATATATAGTTATAGTTATATATATATAACTTAATATATATATATAACTTAATATAGATATAGTTATACATATAGCTTAGATTATAGTTATTCTTCCCAGGAAGATAATTCTAAAATCTCTGCCATATCTGAGTCTGGTTTTGATTCTGCTTTGTCTTTTCAGACTGTGTTTTTTCTTGCCTGTTAGTATGCTTTGTATTTTGTTGAAAACTAGACAAGGTTTATTGTGTAAAAGGAATGTAGGTAGAGAGCCCTTTAGTGTTAGGTTTTATATTTACTTGGCTAGGAGTTAGGCTCTATTTACTGTTTGGTGTAGCTGTGGTGTCAGAGGCTAAAATTTCTTCTATTGTCCTTATATTTTTGACCAATATTTCTAATTTTGGTAACATGCACAGACATAAAGTGTAGTATCTTAGCCATTTTTAAGTGCACAGATCAGTGATATCAAATACATTTATAATATACTACCATCACAACTATCCATCTCAAGAGTGTTTTCCATTTTGTAAAACTGCACCTGTATACCCATTAAACAAGACTCCCCATTTGCCCCTTCTCATCAACCTCTGGCAACCACCATTCTACTTTCTGCCTCTATCAATCTGACTACCCTAAGTACCTCATGTAAGTAGAATAATACAGTATTTATCTTTCCGTGGCTGGTTTGTTTCACTTAGCATAATGTCCTCACGTTTCATCCAGGTTGTAGTTATTTGTTGGAATTTCCTAACTGTTTAAGTTTGTACCCCTATACACACACACACCATGTTTTGCTTATCCATTTATTTATTGATGGATCCTTGGGTTGTGTGCATGTTGTAGCTATTGTGAATAATGCTACTATGAACATGGGTGTACAACTATCTCTTTGAGACCCTATGATACACCCAGAAGTGGAATTGCTAGGTCATATAATAATTTTTAATCTTTTGAGGAAACACCATGCTGTTTTCCACAGTGACTATACTATTTTGCATTCCCGTCAACAATGCACAAGGGTTCCAATTTCTCCAAATCCTTACCAACACCTCTTATTTTGTTTTTTCAATAGTAGGTATCCCAATGGGTGTGAGGTCGTATCTCCCAATAGCTTAGATTTGCATTTTTATTTTTATTTTTTATTTTTTATTTTTTTATTAAAAAAATTTTTTTTTAACATTTTATTTATTTTTGAGACAGAGAGAGACAGAGCATGAACGGGGGAGGGGCAGAGAGAGAGGGAGACACAGAATCGGAAGCAGGCTCCAGGCTCTGAGCCATCAGCCCAGAGCCTGACGCGGGGCTCGAACTCACAGACCACGAGATCCTGACCTGAGCTGAAGTCAGACGTTCAACCGACTGAGCCACCCAGGCGCCCCAGATTTGCATTTTTCTAATGATTAGTGAGGTTGAGCATCTTTTCATGTACTTATTGGCCATTTGTATATCTTTGGAGAAAAGTCTATTCAAGTCCTTTGCCTATTTTTGAACTGAATTCCTTTTCTTTTGTTGTTAAGTTTTAAGAGTTCTCTGCATATTCTGGACATTAATCACTTATCAGATAAATGATTTTAAACATTTTCATCCATGGTGTGGGTTGCCTTTTACTCCGTTGATATCTGTTGATGCACAAAATTTAAAGATTTTTGTGAAGTCCAGTTTATCTATTTTGACTTTTTTTGCTTGTGCCTTTGGTGTCATATCCAATAAAACGTTGACAAATCCAGTGTTGGATAGCTTTTGCTCTTATGTTATCGTCTAAGAATTTTATAGTTTTACATATTACATTTAGCTCTTTGATTTTGAATTAATTCTTGTATAAGTTAAATAAGGGTCTGGTTGCATTCTTTGCATGTGGATATCCAGCTTTCCTAGTACCAGTTGCTGAACAGACTGTCCTTTCGCCATGGAATAGTCTAGGCACCCTTGTCAAAAACCCATTTGGCTATGTATGTGAGGGTTTATTTCTGTGCTCTCTATTTTGTTTTCTTGGTCTATGTCTTTATGCCAGTACTGATTATCTATAGCTGTGTAGTAAGTTTTGAAATCAAGATGCGTGAGTCATCCAGCTTTGTCTCTCTCTCTCTCTCTCTCTTTCTCTCCCCCTCCTTTCCTTCAAGATTATTTTGGCTATTCAGGAATTCAGATTCCATATGAATTTAGGATGGGTTTTTTTGTTTCTATAAAAAACATTAGGTTTTGATAGAGATTTTATTGAATGTATACATTGCTAGGGTAGCATTTGAATATTAGTCTGTAGTTTGAATCCCTGTAGTGAATTTTTTTGTCAGTTATTGTACTTTAATCTCCAGATTTCCTTTTTCACTTGTTTTAGGTTTTCTGTCTCTTAATTGATATTTCCATTTTGTTCACACATTTCACACATTTTCTTGACTTTTCCCACCTTCCTTTAGTTCTTTGAGCATCTTAAGATGGTTGTTTTCAGGTCTTTGTCTTGTAGATCTGCTGTCAGGTCTTTTTCAGAGACAGTTTCTGTTTATCCTTTTTTTCTTTGAGTGGGTAATGCTTTTCTGTTGGTCTACATCCCTTATGATTTCTTTTTAATTGCAAATTGGACATTTGAATCGAATAATGTGGTACTCTGGGGTTCAGATTTTTCCCTCTTCACTAGATTTTGTTGTTTTCTGTTAGTGTTTTCTTTTATTGTGTTTTTTTGGTTTTTTTTGTTTGTTTGTTTGTAGGCTGTTTCTGTGCTGAGGATTATCCTGTGTTATAAATTTAAGGTCTTTTCAGGTCTTTGCTAAGCCCATGCTTTCACTGGGCATGTGTAGTGACTTTACTTTCTCCCATAAATGCAGTTGCTTTTGAATATTTCAGTCTTTAATGTCTGGCTCCCAAAGGAAGAAAAATGGAAAAACAGAGAGAGGAAAATATGTTAGCCACTTAAATATCCTGGAAATCGCCTTAGGCAGAGGGCAAGGGCAAGTTGGGAAAACAATAGCCACCCACCTTTTTGTCTGCACCTCTGAGATAAGAAGCGGTCCGTAGTCCACCATCTGAGCACAGAGAACAAAGTCCTTTTTACCTACCCTTGCTCCTGGAAGCTGTGTACACATTGCTTTAGGAATGAGTGCACGGCAACATGCCTTGGGTCTGGCAGGTGGGGAATGGGTGGCTGATACTATGCTAAGAGCTCAAGTTGACCAAAATTAACGGCAGTGTGTAGTTCAAGTCTTCTCCTGAAATGGAAAGCCTTCATTGGACTCCAGATTTCCAAAATTGTTACACAAGACAAATTTTACCATTGTTGTCCAAATAGGGAGACAGAGTTCTATTGCTTTCTACTCCATCATCTTCCCAGAATCTTCTCCTCTGTTGTGCTTATTTGTATTTTCTTTTCCTTACTTCCTTTCCCTTGTGTTTCCCTAGAGACTTTTAACTAAATAGTGTCTAAAGCTTGTACAGTAAAACATTGGATTGCGAGTAGTTTGTTCTGTGAGTGTTCCAAAAGGGGAGCAAACATAATCTAATAAATTTTAACTTGTTAAATGAGTGACGTCTTGCACTACGAGTAGTATTTGCTGAACATCACATGATCGCAACTGAGCCAATGGTTCTTGAAATTCGCTTTGATGTGTGAATTCTTTGGATTACAAACGTGAACCTGGAACAAATTATGCTCACAAACTAGGGTTTTACTTTAGTTCTTTTAGTTGTAATCTCCTGTCATTGTTCAGGAACTCTGTTGATTTGGTGGTAAGGTGTTGACATATGAGAAGCATTCAGTAGTCTCTGTCTTTTGGTGATCCTGAGTTGATATTTCTCTTTCCCCATGTTGAAGGCTAGAGGGGATATAGTTTGGTGTTTTTTTTGTTTTTTTTTTTTTTTTAATCCCACATCAAAGTCTAGAGGAGGTAATTGTCTTTCTCAGGCTTGTTTGGTTTTGGTAGAACTCCAATTGTTTAGGCTTTGGTAAAATATTTTCCCTTGAGTTTAGGATTGTTAAGGAAGTAGAGAAATCTGGGAATATTTCATAATCGTTACGTTTCCCTTCTCTTGCTGGAGGTAAGAGGAGAGTTTTCTTTGATTTTCACAGTGAGCAACTGGTAGGGCTTCTGGAGATAATATTTATTGAATTGTGGTGGCACAACTAAGGCAGGGACCCCTTGGAATTTTAAACTATCAGTCCAGTCCACATTGAGTCTCTAGTAATTGGTCAATTAAAAGTGTTTCTACAGATGCTAGCTTCAGGTGTGGGCTTCTGCCCCTTGGCTTGTACTTTTGGTAAAATGTGATACTCTGGATCCGTGTGTCTGTTTCTCTAGTTTTCAGGGCAGCAATTTGTTCAGTGACTTAAATTCTTTGATAGATCTAAGAAGAATTGTTGATTTTCAGTTTTGTTCAGTTCTTTGCTTGTTGTAAGGATGGGAGTGATGATTTCCAAGCTCTTTGTGTCTCAGACTGGAATCTGGAAGCCGCTCATACACACTTCGAAATGAAGGAATCTGGGTAAATTTTAATTTTGTTCAGGCATTTTTAAAGACAGGATAAAAATAAAAATTTTTAACATAGTGTTTTATTAATTTTGGGTGTACAGTATAGCGATTCACCAATTCCATACAACACTCCCCTTGCCTCTGGTAACCATCAGTTCTCTTGTAATTAAGAATCTGTTTCTTTTTAAGTTTTAATTTTAATTCCAGCTAGTTAATATAGTGTTATATTAGTTTCAAGTATACAATACAGTAATTCAACAATTCCATACATCACCCGATGCTCACCACAAGTGCACTCAATCCCCATCACCTATTTAACCCATGCTCCCACCCTCCTCCCCTCTGCTAACCATCAGTTTGTTCTCTACAAGTAAGAGTTTGTTTCTTGGTTTGTCTCTCTCTCTCTTTCTTTCTACATTGCTCATTTGTCTTGTTTCTTAAATTCCACATGTGAGTGAAATCATATGGTATTCGTCTTTCTCTGATTGGCTTATTTTGCTTAGCATTATACTCACCAGCTCCATCCATGTCATTGCAAATGGCACAATTTTATTCTTTTTTATGGCTGAATAATACTTCATTATATATATGTATATATACACATACTCACCATATCTTCTTTATCCATTCATCTGTTGATGGACACTTGGGCTGCTTCCAAAATTTGACTACTGTAGATAATGCTGCTGTAAACATCAGGGTGCACATATCCCTTTGAATTAGTGTTTTTGTATTTTTTTTGGCAAATACCCAGTAGTGTGACTGCTAGATTGTAGGGTAGTTCTATTTTTAATTTTTGAGGGACCTCCATACTG
Source organism: Acinonyx jubatus (assembly GCF_027475565.1). NCBI lineage: Eukaryota > Metazoa > Chordata > Mammalia > Carnivora > Felidae > Acinonyx > Acinonyx jubatus. The sequence continues at coordinate 33,810,329 of NC_069394.1, read as the reverse complement.
TTCTCCAGAGTTTGCATTCCCACCAACAGTGCACGAGTGTTCCTTTTTCTCCACATCCTCGCCACACCTGTTGTTTCTTGTGTTGTTGATTGTAGCCATTCAGACAGATGTGACATTGTAGTTTTGACTTGTATTTCCCTGAGAGCAAGTGATGATGAACATCTTTTCATGTGTCTATTGGCCACCTGACAGGATAAATCTTTATACTGCCTCATTATGATACACATTTTATTTGGGAAGCTGATGCAAATGTTTGTATATTTCATATGTAGATATTTTACAAAGCCCAGAAGTAATTCCTGAATTGGTAATTAAAATTTTTGTCTGTTAATTTTTTAAGATCTTGAAATTAGGAACTGATTGGTAGATTAATATCCATTTGCTTGTGATGAAAACTTTTGTCAGTAATTAAAAGCAACATGATTCCTTGCAGAGATCACCCAGGAATTCTTGAACAATATTTTTCTCATTTACATATTTATCTATTTAAGTATTTATTGTGTTTATATACATATCGTTTGGTGAAGGGTAATCTTGCATTGTTCTCCAGTATGATGAGCTGATCTGGTAACCTTTCTTTGGGACATATTTTGTTCTAAAATGTTAAGAGATTTTTACCTTATTCTCCAGGAAATATAATAAGTTTTCTAGACAGAATCCAGGGTCACTATAAGTTTTTTGTGTTTGCTCGTTGATATGATAGTTGGTGTTAAATACAATCTTTTATTATTAATCCATTTTATGACTATAGTTAAATACTAAATGATGTGGCTTTAGCTCTAGGATAAAACTATTATACTTTTTTGAAGTTTGTGCAGAGAACATAGGAGATTCCCTTGTGGTTTAATATAGAGATATATAATTAACAATTATATTTATTCTTTGGGACACAAAAATGTATAAGGGTATACCTTTTCATTTATTGCTTATATCATTATAAATAGGAACACACTGGAAAAGAAAATCCATTTGATCTAAAAATAATTTAATGCACAGTGTTACTATAATTTCCTTATGGAAGTCCTAGGTTTTAGTAACCAATTTCAGGATCCAATTTTTAGCCTTTCTTTGGGAAGGGAAAAGCTAACGAACTGGTCACCAAGTCATAGGTTTAGGACATAGGTCATAGGTTTAGTCATAGGTCTAGGACCAGTTTTAGGTAAAGTGCGGGAAGCCAGATTTCAGAGGAATCTACTACCCTTGGGTCTGATCTTTCTCTGCCTTTTAAGTATCCAGTGCTATTTCAGTGAAGCACTGAGTTGATTATAGTTTAAATGCATTTTTAGTCTGCTATCTTATATGAATAATTTACTGTAGCTTATAAATATTTAAAATTTAATATACATAGTTATGTTAGTAGCCGTTTTTAGTTAGATTGGATACCTAACCCCCAACCTTTTTATCTGCTCCTTCAAGCAGTAATTAAATTCATTTGTAAGGCTTTTAAAATACATTTATAAAATTATACATTTTATTTAAAATATGCTTTTACTTCAATTTTTTAAGGAAGAAATTTAAAAAATAAAAAGGAAATCTATTTATCTTCAGTAAACCAAATGTAACTGTGTTTAAAATGGTGCTTTAAAATAAGTCTTTTAAAAGCGTCAGTATCAGTATTAATAAAAATATTCAGAGAACTTGAGTCCTAAATCATGGAATCATTAAAGCAGTGGTAGAGTTGTAATATCAGTCCTCTATTACGCACAGGTGATTCAACTCTTTCTTTTGTGTCAGCTTCATTGACGTGTATAATTCCAACATGCAGCAAAGCACTAACCTTTTCTGTGTAAAAAACCTCATTTTTCATTTTTATATGACCACAAATTGTAGACAGAAGTTTCTTCTTAGTACAGTGCACTCAGTTGTGCAAACTTATCTTTTTAGGGTCAAAGAAGAGCCCAAACCACAACCGACGCAGTAAGTAAATGTATTCAGAGTGCAGTAGGCTTGATTTCTGTACCTTTGCCGTATCCTGCTTCCCGCACCTTGGATGGTATTAGCTTACCCTAATACTGGATAGGCTGCAGCTAGTGTGTCCTCTGCTTTCTGACTCTCTGGCTTGTAAGAGAGCTGCCTGCAGCTTCTTACTTCATCCACATTTTGACCGGATGTAGTTTTTTGCTGCCTGCTTGTGGACTGGTTAAGTGTTCCAACTTAATTTCCCTACATCTGACTGCCTGGATGATAACGGGAGCTCCCATTTCCATTGGCTGTAGCTTTTGTGCCTGTGTATTTTTATTAGTGTGGATAAGAAAACATTTGACCTACATTGTTATTCATTTGGTTATTCAGTCACATTATTTGCTTATTTAAACAGGTGGTTTCCCTTTAGTGGGATCACTGAACTGGTAAATAACGTTCTTCAGCCCCAGCAAAAACAGCAAAATGAAAAGGAGCCCCAGACGTAAGTAAGCTGATCTGTATAGACTCAATATTCTCTCTGATAGCATAGCATACTGAAGAGTATGTGTTAAAATGCTGCCCTTGGAGTATTCCTCCTCAGAAACGAAAATTGTTAGGGTATGAGTTTGACACGTTCACCTTTAATTATCCCGTGGAGATCTAAAAAGAAAACAAGACAGTTTATAGGGTAGTAAAAACGAAGAGAGGTAATTCTCCCCTCAGTTTTAGTATAAATAATGTAAACTGTGTTTGTCCAGTAAAACGTCTTTCTTCCAGTAAAACATCTTTCTCCAATTATGCAATATAGTATAAGGTGTGTTTCTTTCAAAAATAACTCAGAGGACATTAAGAAGTATTAACCCCCAAATTCCGCCTTTGGTCAAATAGTTTTGGAAAGGTTCTTTTAAAAAAAGGTCAAGGAGTTTTCGTTATTGTAATACTTCTCAGTGTCTAAATGTTCTCCACAGGGTGTTAGAACATACAGTGTTGACATATTTGACCACTGAATTCTGTTTTCACTGAACTTTCATTACGTTATCAACATACTTTGGGAAGTGCAGCAATTTATTCTCACGTTGACCTGAAACATTAAAAACAAGGTCAGGTCCATTTAGTTTAGTTGTTAGTGGAATAGAAAACATTCTTTAAAAAATTGTTCACGCATGCCTTTTCAACTTTGTGCAAGTAATATTATTTATACTGGCAAGTGGAAGTAACTTTGAGAATGTGAGAACAACACATATTTAATTAAGTTCCAATCTCTCCATGGTAATTGCCATCTTACTGAGACATGCTCTTACACTTAGCCTCTGTGCTTTTTTAAAGTGGGAGTTATGTTTATGAAGAAGATGGTTTGGTTGCAGCAATGGGCAGACTGAGAAGTGACATGAACTCTAGGAGAGGATGACATGTCTATTAGGAGCCCTAAGATGAAATATTCAGAGACGTTCATGTTTGCCTATAATGCAAACTGGAGGATAAATGTCTTCTTGTCTTGTTCTGGATGAGGGGTAATCCCCTCATTCATTTTATATGACCTCAGATGCATTTTATTTAAAATTTTGTCAGTGTTTTAGTTTCAACTGACCTAAGGTTATGTTGCAGTATACTACTTCTAATAGTTTACAGTAGTTCCCCTCACCCGTTTCTGCAGATATGTTTCAAGACCCCCAGTGGATGTCTGAAATTGCGGATAGCACATAAACCCTAAATTTACTGTTTTTTTTTTTTCCTATACATACATACCTATGATAAAGTTTAGTTTATACATTGGGCACAGTAAGAGATAAACAGCAATAACTAATCACAAAATAGAACAATTATAACAATATGCTGTAATAAAATTTATGTAAATGTGGATTCTCTCTCTCAAAGTATCTTGTACAATACTCTTCTTGTGATGATGTGAGTTGATAAAATGCATACGTGATGAGATAACATGAGGTGAAGGATATAGGTCCTGCGACATAGGACTGTTGACTTTGAGGATACATCAGAAGGATCCTCTGCTTCCAGACCACAGTCGACTGTGGGTAACTGAAACCATGGAAAGAGAGACTGAGGATAAGGGGGTAGACTACTGTATATGTAGGTCTAAATTTGGAACTATTGCTGTATTTAATCTAGGTGAAATCAAGACCTGTGTTTGTCTTGACTACTCTTTTATCTTTGGAATCTAGCAGAATGCCTTATCTGTAAGAGGAACTCAGTAAACATTTCTTCATAACTGATTTTTACATGTTTTGTCTTTTATGACATAAGAATACTGTGTTACAAGGAATAGCAATGAATTTAGGAAACTGTTTTCTAATCAAAAGTTGCATTAAAATGACATATGTCATTATTTTGCTGATTTTCTCTAAGGTACTGAAACATCGTAAAATAGTAAAATTACTATCAAAATATACTTAGATCCAAATTTGCTTCAGTATTAAATTGCTTCAGTTATGTATCTTATTTGTGACTTTCAGAAAGTAATCAGGATTAAGTTATATTATTTAGTAGATTACACTGGGCATTCAACAAAATATTTGGTCATAACTTTAAGCAGTGATGTCTGATTATTGAAATAAAGTGACATTTGATTGGCATAAACAAAGGTGAAGTCAAACCTAAAAGACATAGCTTTACTTCAGTAATAAATATAATTCCATTTGCTTTGATTTTTTAGGTAGGAAGATGGTAGGGGAAAAGACTTGCACTTTTGGATGTTTTAAAATTTAATTCTTGATTTTAGGTATTATTTCCATTAAAGTATCTTGGGCAACTAATTCTTCTTACTGATCTGTGATTTATACCGTTTTAAAAATTCAGAATCAGTAGATTCTCTCAATAGTTACCTTCCTCATCTTACACTTCTGTTATGCTGAAGAATTTTGGTATATAATTTTCCAGAAGCTTTCCTTTTACCTTTCTGATCCATAGACCAGGATTACTTGTGAATCTTCTCTTCTAATTCATCTTCCCGAGTTCTAAGACTTCTTTCTGAGTCGTCTAATTTTTTTCTCTCTTTGGCTACCATTTGAATGGGACAACTTCCTGTCTGCTTACTTTGTATTCATTCATCCATAAAATTATTTCCAAGAGCTGAATTCCAGGTATTCATTTAATACATAAAAAGTAGGACTTATGTTTCTTCATACTCCATATAAACATCTTCATAGTAGAATAACTAAGTAGATATTTTATCAGATAGTATTAAACATCTGATAATTTTTGAACAGTAATTTCATTTTTATGAATTTATAGAAGTCTCATTTTGTGGTCATTCAAAGCTATAATAATGTAAGTTTCTTGAAGTCTGTGTTTTTGGAGTTTATTTTGTAGTTCTTTAATATAACAGGAAGACTTACTAATTTTGATATGGGTAATTCATGTGAAATTGTAGGTATAACTAGACCAGTGTGTCCAACTCTGACTTTGAATCAGTTTTAAGGCATAGAAAGTCAATTGATCCATGTTTCAGGTGTCATTCCATTCAGCCTTTGTGGAAATTCCTTATTATACAAATTAAATAATTTTAATTTTACTTTCTCTTTTTTTCACTATTTTTTTTTCGCATCAGCATCAAAATGAGGGAAAATTTCTATAAAGGCAATATAATGTCGGTTGTATGTAAAGTGTAAAACAAGTCCCTAAGTAATGAAGGATGGGCCTAGTAGGAAAGAAAAATGTTAAATTCTTTGTAATGCAACTGTTAATGTAACTTTTTGTTCCCAATATCTACCATAATATCAAATTGAGTTAGAAAGTTTTCAAATACAGATTAATTAAAACTGATCAATTGGATTAGTTTGTTTTGAATTTTCATGTAATAACAATTTTATTCATGTTGTAACATAGTAATAAATATACCTCGGAAATAGGAAAATCTAAAATTTTAGTCATTTGAATCAAACAGCCATTTAATATTGTACTTCTCTTTGATTATGAAGTCTTTTAATAGGAAACAGTGCTAAGAGGAGGAGTGTTTTAAGCACAGAGAACATCCTATGTGAACATTTTTAAGTAGCAAGGGATTTGAGGGACAAGGAGGACCAGTGTGGCTGTCATTCAGCGGGCAAGATGGAGTGTAGTGGGAGACGAGGTTCCAGAGGTAGGACTCAGAGAAGGCAGTGTTTTTATAGAGAATAATAGAGTTTGGATCTGTGTCAGTATAAAAGGAAAATAATTGGAAACTTTAAAACATGGGTGTGACATGATTTACTTTGTGTACAAAGATCAATCTGGCTGCTCTATGGCTAGAGTGACTGAGAATAGAAGTGGACCGAGCAGTAAGGAAGCTTTTCTGAAAGACTTGTAGGAATTATGATGACTTGCACTAGGCTGATTATGGTGAAAATGAAGAGGAGTGGAATGGGGATACATTATTAGTGTCATAGATATGGAGGAAGTTAGTAAGGAAGAGAAAAGAGCCAAGGAGCCTGATTTCTGATTGGAGGAACTAATTGGGTGGTGATGCCATTAACTGTGATCAAGAAGGGGAAAGGACAAACAGGTTAGCACTAGCCACAGGAACTTAAGTTTTAAACTTTTTTATGTTTAAGATGCTATAAATTGGCTTGTTTTGAAGGAGAATTTGGATTGACTGGAGTTATAACTTTTGCTGTTGTCCACATGGTACATAAAGCTAAAAGAATAGAGAAGAGAACTTAGAGAGTGTGTGAGTGTGTGAAGAAGAGCAGATAAGAAGGTCCATGATTGAGCCCTGAAGAATTCTCACACTGTGCAGATTAGTGGGAATCCAGAGATAAAAGGACTATGGTTTCTGCTCTCACAAATATTTCTCATTCAAGCGGGAAAAAGACATGCTGGTAAACAATGAAAATCAATATTGTGGAGATTTCTGGTTTCCTCTTTGACATGTAAAGAGTTGGGAAGTTGTTACTGTCATCCTCACAACAAGAAAAAGCTGAACAAATTGAAAATCAACAACTCAACATCTATCGTATAATTGAGATCACAGGGCAAATCAGTGCCCTGCCATGTGGAGGGAGAGGCAAATAAAGAACCACAGCTTACTGGGAGCAGAAACTATTGGAACTAGGATCTGGTAGGAAAACTTAAACTATTAACTGATGAACTATTGAAGGCTGGGTGTGGACTGACTTAAGAGTTACAAATTCCTGGGAGCCCAGCCGTAAGGGAACACCCTTCCCAACCTCCCCAATTTTGTGAGTTTTTTTTAAAAAATTTTTTTATGTCTATTTATTTTTGAGAGAGAGAGAGAGAGAGAGAGAGAGAGAGAGAGAGAAAGAGAGAGAGAGAGAGAGAGAGAGAGAGGCAGAGAGGGAGACACAATCCGAGGCAGGTGCCAGGGTCTGAGCTGTCAGCACAGAGCCCGACACGGAGCTCTAACTCACGAACTGTGAGATCATGACCTGAGCTGAAATCGGATGCTTAACCGACTAAGCCACCCAGGTACCCCTCTAATTTTGTGAGTTGTACCTCTAGGAACCTCACCAGGTTCTCAAGGTGAAGATCAGTGAACAGTTCTGTCACGCTTTCAGCAGGGAGGAGGGTAAAAGTAACCATTTTGAAATACTCCTAGAGCTTTTTGTTCTCAAGGGAACCTAGCCAATGTGAGAGAAGGGAAATGCCCGACTGCAGCCCCCTCTAGCTGTCCCACCTCACTGAAAGGGGAAAAGAAACTCAGAAGCACTTGTGAAGGTCATAGCCCAGGATACAGGCCCACTAAAAGACTGACACTTATTTATAGGATTATAGAAGAACACTTCTCTTTAAAGTGGCAATTCAGGGATCCAGGCTGCTTCTGTGTCTTGGTAAGCCAACTGGAACACTTAGCCAGTGGAGGAAGAGAGAGAATGGGGAGAATGGAGAATGGAGAATGGAGAACTTGTTCTTACCTACATAAGACTGGTCACTTTTGCTCACAGCTTGTTCCCAGAACTTGTCACAAGGCATTTAACTAACTGCAAGGAGTCTAGAAAGACTCTCCATGTGGTCATGAAGAGAGGTATCTCTATAATATGAACAGTAGTACATCTACTACTGTTAGTTCGTTTGATTTTCATTTATTGCAATGAGATGGAAATTTCAGGATGCCAAAAGGTAAAGATTTGCCACTAAACAAGGATAACTACAATTTTAGTCCTCACTCTTGGTAATGTTGATTCTGTTGAAGCTGATGAAATGACTTGGGATCAAGGTCTAATTTTTATGAGACTGAAGGTTAGGGTTAATAATATGACAAAGACTCAAATACAGAAATATCTAGAAGGAAGGAACATCTATTAAATTTTATCAGTGGGATTACAGGGAGATTTTTGCATTTTCTTAGGTGGCAATGAAAGACTAAAGGAGATTAAAAATGTGATAACAATGAAAATATATATGAAAGCATATTGAGAAAACTTTAGTTGACCAGTAGAGTACCAAAGGATAATAATAACTAAGATAAACAGTAAAAAAAATAATTTTAAAAAGGAGGAGTAGAAATATCAGAAAATCATCCTTTTCTTTTTGGATGGAAGCTATCTATTTTAGTTAGTCATCTGCCTCATGCAAGAGTCCATTGCAGAGATCATTTGCTTCTGGAGAATCCTTAAGATCCTCTTATTTAAGATCCCCTGATGGAGCAGATTTCCAATAGTCCAGGCGAAAATATTTATGTCTTTTTAGGTGCAAAGCATGAATCCAAGGATCAGCATTTTGAAGCGCTAATTGTTAACATGGCATGTTACAGTCTTCAAGACTGCAGGGTAGTTTTTCTTTCCCGTCTCTTCCAGAAGACTAAATCTCTATATTTCAGGTCATAGAGAGTACCTTAGAAGAATGTTTTGGAGATGCTTATACCTGTTGTTGATAAGAATGATTGTATCATGGTTCTGTGATGGCTGTACTTAGTCATGTTAACTTGCAATGGAGCTAGATCTAGGGTCAGAGGTGAAATTTCTAAGAGTCCTGGCATGCTATTATTAAGTCATAAGGGAGAGCTGATGACCTCAAGAAGGGTTGATTTTCTTGTTTTGAAGGCAAATGGCAATGGAAATTGAAAGGTCCTTGAGGTTATTATTAATTTAATTTTACTTCAAAAATTCCACTTGGTCTTTCTGCTTTTTCTGAAGATTGAGGATGAGATAGATAAAGATGTTTTCATGTAAGCTATGTGCTTCGTATTGGTGCTTGACTGGTCAAAGCAGTTGACCTGCAGTGGTAAGAGAGTGAATGAATTCCTGCACATGGTATGTTTCCAGGCCTAACTTAGATGTTCTTCAGTCTAGTCTAAAACTGACCACGTTGGGCACCTGGGTGGCTCAGTTGGTTAAGCATCTGACTTCAGCTCAGGTCATGATCTCGTACTTTGTGAGTTCGAGCCCCACATTGGGCTCTGTGCTGACAGCTCAGAGCCTGGAGCTTGCTTCAGATTCTGTGTCTCCCTCTCTCTCTCTGCCCCTTCCCCATTCGTGCACACACACACGTGTGCCCTATGTCTCTTAAAAATAAATAAACTTTAAAAAAAATTAATAAAATAAAATTGACCACCTCAGTCATGTACCTTTGAACCGCCTTAAATTCCTTTTGGCTCAAGAAAGGGATATATAAATAAGAATTATGAATGATAGATTGCTTAATCAGAAAATGCATTTAGAAAAATTGATAAAAGTAGCAAAGTGCTTATTGCCGCGTAAAATTTTTATTAAACGTAACATATGTAGTGAAAAGTGTACAAACTGAAAATATGCAAGTCATCGGACTGCCAGACAGCGAACATATCTGGAAATCATTACTGAGAGCAAGAAGCAGAACATCACCAGCCCTCCAGTATCTCTTTCTCATACTCCCTTCCAGGGAAGATTACTTCCCACCCCAAAGGGTAACTTCATCCTTTTATCTAGCACTACAGATCGTACAAATAATGTATGTTTTATACGAATGGGATCATGTTGTGTATATTCTGTCGGATCTGTGCCATCTGGTTCAACATAATATTTGTGAGATTCATCTAAATGATTGCATGTGGCTGTATTTCATTCATTCTCATAGTTGTATGGTGCTCTAGTATGTGAATATACTACAATTTATCTACCTGTTTACTATTGATATGCATATCAATTAGGTTTTTCCAATTTTTGGTTATTATGATTAGTGCTGCTATATATATTCTGTTGCCATTATTTTTTTCCTGTTACTTTGGAGGAGAATTTTGTAGTTATTTGTGAAAATGAAGTACGTAAGCGATTTTAAAATATTTGCAAATAGCAAAGCTAAGCATTATGTCTGGGTCGTTAGTCTCTAGTGTCTTGTTTATTTATTTGGTAATGCTGTAGGTACTATTTCTTGAGTATGGCCTATTGTTTGATGTTTTGGTGCCTCTGCATCTGGCCAAGAAAGGGAGGAACAGCGCATAGGATGATATGGTCTGATTTGTATTTTATAACAAACATTAGGGCTATAATAGTCACTTAGGGAGCTGCATAGAAGTTCAGATGAGCGAGGTGCTAAGTGACTGGGATGGCCATGTATGTGGCATATGTTTATTCTTTTATCATAAAAGGACATTAATTCTTTCTCTCGGCTGGTTAGTAATGCAGTGGCTTTCATACTTCTTTTTTTAAACTTCCATCCATAAAGAGAAATGTATTTTGCATTATAACCCAGTATACACATACTACATATAAATTTTAATGCACAATAGAAACAAGATTTGCATGAAATGCTTACTTGCACTCCTTCCAATGTGCTGATCTATTTTATTAAAAAATTGTGAGCCTTGGCCAACTAAATTGATTTTGTGTCCTAGTACTGGGTTGTAGTCTGCAGTTTGAAAAGCACTCTTAAAAAAGTGTGTGGCTACACTCAATGATAACATTCCATAACTGCATGCCATAAACTTGTAGAAGGCTCTACTTTAAATTCACTCTCTGATGAAAATCAGTGTTAAAATGCTGTTTATTTTAATGCTTCAGGTTTTTTTTTGATAAACAAGTCCTAAATTAAGGTTAGTTTCACAGATTTGGGCTTTTTTTTTTTAATGTTTATTTATTTTTGAGAAAGAGAGAGAGACAGCGTGACCAGAGGAAGGGCAGAGAGAGAGGGAGACGCAGAATCTGAAGCAGGCTCCGGGCTCTGAGCACAGAGTCCAATGCACAGCTCGAACCCACAAGCTGTGAGATCATGACCTGAGCTGAAGTTGGACACTTAACCGACTGAGCCACCCAAGTGCCCCACAGATTTGGGTTGTTAAAAAAAAGCTTTATAAATATGTTTTCAATTTAAACGCTGGAATAATAATCATAGTTAAGAAGAGTGAGAATACAGTAATACTAGTTTTGTATTTGATAATTTTATTCCTTTAAGATAAAAAGGTTAGACACTCAGACAATACTATAATACTAAAACATTGTACCATAGGTAATGTAGAACATGGGGGAACAGATGCTTCTTCTATAAGGAAGAGAGCCAACCAAGTTTAAGCCAAGACATAAAGAACACATAAATGAGAAGAGAGAATGGGGAAACTTTGAGCTAGGTTGTCTTCATGTGTTATTTTAGTTACTCATGATAGTAACTCTGAAGTCTGTGTTAAAATCCCACTAGTCTCATACAGCTAATAGGATCTTAGACCATGTTTAGAGAAGAATCTTTATTTTTCCCTGCTGTAGATTTCCTTGAAATACTGAATCGTTCTTGCTTATTCAAAATACCTCAACTCAGTTTGGTATTTCATTGGCTCCTATTGCCCTAAATGTTAGAATTATTATTCAGATATCTTGGTTGCCATCAAGATAAGATAGATAGCAATTGTGTTACTGTATCATGACGTAGTTCCAGGTTTACAATTATCTGCATCAATCTGAGATTAACTGTGATATACTTAGCACAAACTGTAGAACATGTAAATAATGGTGTCAGAGTTTCTTTTTCCGTTTATTATTATTTTTTAGGTAATGAGCAAATGGTGTTTCACTCAGGAGCAGTGTAGAACAGTGTTTTACTTCCTAATGTCTTTTTCGAAGAAGTACTTTATTTTGGTTAGGCAGAAAGAAGTTGAAGGTGGAATATTTATAGTGGTCTTAAAACGTTTCTGCTATTTGTCATTTTTTTCCCCAGCATTGAATTTGTTGAATACTTTTGTTTAAGATACAAATTTCAGAGAAGCAACAAAATGCACTTTCCCCTCGGCGTCAGAAAGGGGAATCTTCATATTGAAGACGAATCATTTCCTAATGTCAATTATAAGCTATGAGTGTACTTTTACTTCTTTTAAACCTCAGTTTGTAACATCGAGGTGATTTCACTTGTGAATGAAATAATCATTTCAATTCCAAAGATTCTATATCTGGCGATTATATAAAAGGTTTTTCTTTTTTTTTTTTTTTAAGAAATGGACTTCCTGAATTTCCTTGTCTTTTGGATATTGGTTATCATGAAACACAAAAACAAAGTCATGTATTAAAGATACATATTAAATATAAAGAATTATTATCTAAAGAACTTCATTTAAATTTTAATAGAAAGAGTATTTCAATGTGGGTTTACGTGTGTGTATGCAATTGTTACAAACTGTTTTGGAGAAATGTTTTTAGCATACAAGGAATGGGCCAAATATCTGATTTATTCGAGATAGTTTTATGATATTTCTCATCTGTGTCTTACTGATTTCTATAACTTGTAATGTGACAAACTAAGTTGAATATCAGATAATATGGGGAATAATTCTTAGCAAGGAAGTCAAGATATTCTCGCCCAGGCTGCCTCTCTGGCATCTCCCACTATATTTCTCTTCCCCTTCTTTTCTCATACACACTTTATGCCAAATGACAATACTCTCAACTTCCTGAATTCTCCATCTGTTTTCATGCTTTGCATATGAAATACTAAAGGTTGAATCAGTCTTCATTTTCTGCCTATCACAATTTTGCATATCCTTAAAGTCCAGGATGTGTAGGATATTTAAAAACTGAAACATCTGTGACGTCATAGAAGTCTTCTATGAAGTCATGCCAACACCATCCACAATTAATGGCTTTTTCTTTGTGTTGCAAAACCATTTTTCTTACATATTTATTTAGTATATGTTTCATTTTTCCTTGTGTTATAGTTTATTGATATTCATCTTGGGTCTATACTTGTTCATATATGTCTATCTTACTGATGACAAGATTGGCTCATATTCAACTTTAAATTTTTGCTCCATCACTTATAAAATAGGGTACACATAGTACACATTTATGTATTCATTGTTAATTCAGCATTTGTAAATATTTATTGAGGACGTGGCTATGGGCCATGGATCATGCTTCTCAGTGGGATAGAATGGACAGCAGAAACAGACAAAATAATCCTCACAAATTATATTTTCTAATTAGAGATATAGGCATTAATCAAATAATCGTATATATGAATAAAAGGAAGGATGTGGAAATGCTATAGTATACTATAGTGCTTTGAAAATACTTCATGGAGGGATTTAACATAGTCAGAGATGCTAAGGAGAAATTTTCCAAGGAAGTGCAGTGAGAATACTGAGGAGTTATGGAAGTGAAGAGTACAAAGTGTCATTGTTACATTGGCCTCATGAAATTGTCGGGGAACTTTCTTTCGCTTTTCTTCTGAAACAACATATAAAACATGAGAGTACCTTAAAGAAGTCCTTAATCTGGTTTTTAAATGGATGCCTTTAACAGGTTGGTGAATCCTATAGGCTCCATCTCAAAATAATGTTTTTAAATGCACAGAATGTAATGCAAGGAAAATATAGGTCAATAAAGGAGCCAATTAAATTGGGAAAAAAAACCCCATATATTTATGGACTCCTTGGGGGTAGATGAGAAGTTAAGATGAAGAAAGTTGAGTTAAAAAATTCACCTGTAAAGCCGTATAGGTGGTGACTGTCTTTTGAGGGTTGGCAATAAATGCACTTAATGTGTTAGTAGGAGAGAAGACACAACATTGTAAAGATGTCAAATCTCCTAAAACAAATCTATCAATGCAATGCAATTTTAGTAGAAATTCCACCAAGAGTTTCAAGAGAATTGGATTAAAGGATTAAAGTATTTATGTGGAAGAAAAACATTTACAAATAGCAAAGAAATTTTTCTAACAGAAGAGCAAAGAGGAAGATTCCTTTTGCCAGATATCAAAATGAGTTACAAAGGCCCAGGTAGTATATGTTCTGGAATATGTGGCATTCCTTTACATTTGTTTCTTTTTGTTTTTTTTTCCCCTGAGATTTTCCCATTAGTAAAAGAAAATGGCTTTATTTTGAGTTGTTAACAATATCTGTCTTATTATGAAAGCCCAGGATTAGTTTGAACTACAAAGTACTGCTGAGTGAAGACACATTATCCTGAAAGGACCTCAAACAAATATACTTATACCTATAGATATTACCCGACGGAATCTGTGAAAGGGGAGATAAAGAAATTAAGCGTTAGTCTAGAAATTACTGGGGGGTATGGCCTCACAATGGTTAGTATTGGAAGTTGTGGTAAACAAACCTTTTAAAGATTAAAGAAGGAGTCATGTAAATGGTTAGCTTGTGAGGATCATGAAAACGTATCTATGAGATGAGTAAGAAAACAGCAGCAACCACAAAAACATCTGTGGCTGGTTATAAAATTATCAGGAATAGCAGGATTTCCAGGAACTGACAGATTAAAAAGTTCCAATTTTTCAAGTAACTCAGAAGTGAAGAAAATTTACTTTGGAAAACACTGAGTTCCTTGAGTGGCTTTAGTGATGAGGGAGACATTGATGTGGAAAATACACATGAAAATTTGGATAAAATAGGGGTATGTGGCTGGCTCACTTGGTAGAGCATGAGACTTTAGATCTTGGCGTTGTGAGCTCAAGACCCATGTTGGTTGTAGAGATTACGTAAAGATAAAATCTTTAAAAAAAATTTGGAAAAAATAGTTTTATGAAGCAATAAAGTGGAAAAAGCAATATTTATAATTTGATGTGTACATCTTTTAAATATTTATTTGTAATAAATGTTTTAAATTAAAGTGTATCTTTGACTTTTATGTCTATATTCAGGATCTGTAAAATGTGGTGTGTGGGTCAAATCCTGCCTGCTGCCTGTTTCTGTAAATAAAGTTTTATTGGAACACAGTCATACTTACTTGTTTTTGTATTGTCTGTGGCTGCTTTCATATCCTAAGGGCAGAGCTGAGTAGTTGTGACAGAGGCTCTACAGTCCACAATACTTAAAACATATACCGTCTAGCTCTTTACAGAGAGTTTGCTGATCTCTGATCTATATCACTGGAAAGTTATGTATTTAAATTTATATTCAATTTAAATCTTTTAGACCCTTCATTGTATTTGGAGTTTGGTTCTGACAGTATTGTTCTGGAGTAGGAACAGCACAAAAATCAATGAAATAGAATACAGAGTCTGTAAATAGACCTATGCACATGTGGGAACTTAGTATATGATAGATTGCCATCACAAATAAGTGGAAGAAAGGATGGACTATTTAATGGTGCTGGGAAAATGCAATCTCTATATGGAGAAGATTGAAATTAAATTCTTGCATCATATCACATATAAAAATAAACTTCAGATCGATTAAAAGCCGAAATGTGAGAGGCAAAATTATAAAGCTATTAGAAGAAACCAGAATTTTTTTGTGACTGACTTAAGGATAAGTAAGAATTTTTTTATAGCCAGCCACTGAAACCACAAACCCTGAAGGGAGAAATTGATGTATTTGACTATATCAAAATTAAAGATTTCTGTTTAACAAAGGACACCATGTACAAAATTAACAATCATCAGACTAGGATATTTGTTTTGCCTGACTTATAAATGATTAACATATAGGTTATATAGGATCCTACTGCAAATCATCCAGGAAAATACGGGAAATCCAACAGAGGATTGGATGCAACTGGAATAAGGGTGGAGTGAATAGACAATTCATAGGAGAGGCAGTCCAGTGGCGTGAACTTTATCAGAAGTCAGAAAAACATGAACTGAAAAAAAAAAAAAACCAACAAAACCACATCAATTTGTATCTACTAAAGCTGAAAAAATATTAGAAGTGAAATAATATCACACATTGGCACAGACAAGAAAAACTGGAACCTTCATACCCTTCTTGCAGGTATGCTAACCGGGTTAAGCCACTTGGGAGAGCAGTTTCTAAATATTTAGTGAACCTGAGTATGTATACCATATTCCTGCATGTATATCCCAGAGAAAACCATACTGGCTTACCTCAGAGTTATTGTGTGTTGAGTTCCAGACCACCGCGGTAAAGTGAATATCGAAATAAAGCAAGTCAAATGAAATTCTTGGTTTCCAAGTGCATATGAAAGTTTTGTGTGTGCTATACTGTAGTCTATAGTGTGCAGTAGCATTCTAAGAAAAAACCAATGTATATACCTTAATTAAAAAGTACTGTCTTGTTAAAAAATGCTCTCATTACTGATTACCGATCACTGTAACAAATAGAATAATAATGAAAAAGTTTGAAATATTGTGACAATTACCAAAACGACACAAACATTATATGAGCACATGCTGTTGGAGAAATGGTGCCAGTAGACTTGCTTGATGCAGCGCGTAAACCTTCAATTTGTAAAACATGCAATATCTGAAAAGTGCAATAAAATGAGTATTTACACAGGTATGCGTGTATATGGGTTTATGAATACATCATTACAGAAATACAGTATCGTAATGAGTTATAAAGGGCCAACTTAAAAAAATAAATGGATGAATAAAATGTGATTTATGTAAATGGAACATTATACATCCATTAAATGCATGAACTAGATACAAAAACTGTAGTGGTTAAAAGCATGGATTCTGGAGCAACACTGAATTTGGATCTGGTTTTAATGATTTGCCATCTGTGTGATCATGAGCAAAATGGATTCTCTGCAGAATAGCAATAAAAATAGGATTAATAATAGTACCTGTCTACTTGATACACCATAAACACCATATGCATTATACAGTTTTAGATTTAAATATAAAAATGTAAAGTTAAGTGACAAGCAGAAACAAGTAAATGGCATAATGCCATTTATGTAAATATACAAGACTGGTTATCCGATAGAAGGGAAATCACACTGGGAAAAGGAAAATAATGAATTAAAATAGAAGCCAAGCATGGATCAGTGCCATAAAGCTTATGATCAGCTATTCTGGATACCTAAGGTTTAAAAAAAGCAAAAGGAAAAAAAAAAGAAAACAAAGAGTGCATTGCAATCCATTCCAGGTGGAAGCAAGAGCATGTATAAAGCACAAAGACCAGTAATGAGATACCCAATGATGAGTCTGAAGAATGAAAGAAAGCCAGAATAGCTTTAACAGAATGAGGGTAAAGAAACAGTGCAAAACTTGAGGTTGAAAAGGGAATGTATGCCAGAATATTCAAGGCTTTGTAAGTCTTCATAAGAAGTTTTTTCTTTCTTTCTTTCTTTCTTTCTTTCTTTCTTTCTTTCTTTCTTTCTTTCTTTCTTTCTTTCCTTCTTTCCTTCCTTCCTTTCTTTCTTTCTTTCTTTCTTTCTTTCTTTCTTTCTTTCTTTCTTTCTTTCTCTCTCTCTCTCTTTCTTTCTTTTTCTTCTTTCTTTCTTTCTTTCTTTCTTTCTTTCTTTCTTTCTTTCTTTCTTTTTCTTTCACAATCAGAAGCCATTAGAGCATTTTAAACAGTATCTTTTAGCAAAGGTAATTTTTCCTGTGTGCACAATAGATTGAGGCAGAGAAGTGTGGATGTGAGTAGACTAGCTAGGAGACCAGGTGGGTTTTGATGGTAACAAAGCCTATGGTATTGACAGGGGATATAGAGACAAGTGGAAGGATTCAAGACACATATAGGAAGTAAAATAGAAAAAAAAGTTAGTGATAAATTATGCATGTGAGGGAGAGACATCGTTCTGGAACATTTCTAGATTTCAGGCCTTATAATTGTATGGTGGCACCATTTACTGAAATAGGGAACACTTGGAAGGGAATCTGGTTTGTGTAGGAAAGTTATGGGTTCAGTTTTACACATGTTGAATTTTAGGTGGTGTTGAGACTTACAGATAAGATGTTGAGTAGGCAATTGAATTTTAAAGCTCAGAGAAGTCTGAGCTGGACATTTATGTTTATACGTAATTTGTATGTAGGTGGAAATTGAAGCCTTGGATATGGGATAAGACTGCTTAAGAAGACACCACGGAATGAAAAGAAGAGGGCCTGGATCTTGACCTTTGAAGGAAAAAGAAAATGAAAGGCCACAGATAGGGGAAAACAAGGAGAGCATTATGAAAGCCAAGGGGGCAAGGAACATAGTTGAACATAATTTCAAATATTGTTGAGAACTCAGTAAGATCAAGGCTAAAAATTTTGTTCACTAATTTTAGGTACAGGGAGACCATTGATAAACTTCGTGAGAATTAGTAAGCAGACCGGAAACCAGATTACAGTGGTTGGAGAATAATGGGGCAAGGAAGCAGAGAGAGAATTTTGCATATTTCTAAAGGGGCAGGGGGGATACGCTCTTCTTGGCAAGGAATGCAGTAGAGCTCCTGAATTTGCCTGTACCCCACCGACTCTACGTACAGTAGTTTCTCATTTTATAGGACTTGGAAGGATGAATATACAAAATCTCTCTAAATCTTCCCTTGTTACCTCAAACTATTGTCGTGTCCTCCCTGGATTGCAGCTTATCTCTGCTCTCCCCACAGCTGGGACCACTGGATCCCATCCTGCAGCCTTAATGCTGCAGTCCTGGGATTTCTACAGTTCTCTGTAAGAGGATTTCAAACAGAGTCCTTTAAATAGTTCTTAGGGATACATGATTACTAACTTTGCTCCCCATGGGTGAAATGGAGCTTCCACTTCCCTGGAGATGCTATATTTTAGCACAGTTCACTGAGGTAGACTTCTGCTCTTTTGTTCCAGTGTGTACTCCAGTGCCTCTAGATCTGAAACAAAACCCCGCTCCTTCTAATTTTCCTCTTCCTTCTGCCTTCTCTTTCTCCTGGAGCGTTTACTGAGAGGGCTGTCAGAGATCGTAAGCATATCAACAGGTATACAATAGAAATGTACAGCGTATCTCACACATGGAAAGATAATTTTAAGTGGCGGGAGCAACTCCGATGCAGAGCTCATCCACTGGTCCACTTAAACTCACACCTGCTCTGGCACACATTTTATGGACTTGAACTTCCTGTAGTGGTGCTTGTTTTGTGTTAGCAAAGCTTCACTTAAGCTTGGTGGGAGATAATCAGGGTAAAACAGTGTATTTGAAGTTACAGGAAAAGTTAGTGACACTGGCATTAGCTATTTAAATGTATTGATACTAGGTGTGAAAAGGAAGTTAATGTTTGTAATTAAGTAGCTAGGACGGACTCACTTATAGAGTTCTATTTTTAATTTACTTACTGACTTTAGGTTAGCACTTTGAAAGGAACTCTTATTAAAGTCAGGGTTTTTGAGGTATGATTTATTTGCAGTAAAATTCACCCCTTCAAGGTATACACTTCAGTGAATCTTGAAAAAACATAGTTAAATATCTACTACCGTAAGCAAGATATAGAACATTTCCTTCACCCCCAAGAATTCCTTGTGCCTATTTGTAGTTAGTTCTTTTGTTCTACTCCAGTCCCTGATTTCTGACCTTATAACTTTGCCTTTTCTAGAATGTCATATAAATGAACTCTTATTGTAAAGAAGTGGGCAAACTACGGCCCGCAGGCCAAATACTGTTTTTGTGTAAGTGGTGAGTTAAGAATGGTTTCTACACCTAAAAATGATTGAAAAAATTTAAAAAAATGTTTATATATTTATTTTTTAGAGAGAGAGAGAGAGCCTGTGGGTGCTCACAAGTGCATGGGGGAGGGGCAAAGAGAGGGAGACTGAGAACCCAAGTAGACTATGCACTTTCAGACAGCACAGAGCCCTGATGTGGGGCTCCAACTGATGATCCCAGAGATCCTGACCTGAGCAGAAACCAAGAGTCGGTCGCTTAACCGACTGAACCACCCAGGCGCCCCGAAAAAAAATTTTAATGATGACATTTTGTGAGTATAAAAATTACACGAAAGTCAAATTTCGTGTTTATAAATAACGGCCTTTGGGACACAGCCTTGCTCGTTCATTTACATATTGCCAACGGCTGCTTTTTGGTTCACATTTTTTACATACTATTGAAGAAAGACTTCAACCTAACCTATCTAAGAAGCCTTTGTTTAACCCAAGGCCACGATTTTCTTCATTGTTTTCTTCTGGAAATTTTATGGTTTTAGTCATTATATTTAGTTCTGTAATCCATTGATTGCAGTTATGTAATACATTGAATTTTTGTATAATGTGTGACATATGAGTTGAGGTTCTTTTTTTAAATTTTTTTTTAATGTTTATTGATTTTTGAGAGAGACAGACAGAGTGTGAGTGGGGGAGGGGCAGAGAGAGAGAGATACAGAATCCGAAGCTGGTTCCAGGCTTTGAGCTGTCAGCACGGAGCCGAGCCGGATGCAGGGCTTGAACTCACAAACTGAGATCATGACCTGAGCCAAAGTCAGTCACTCAACTGACTGAACCACCCAGGCGACCTGAGGTTGATTTTTTTTAACACATGCATTTCCAATTGCTTTTTTTGCACATGAATTTCCTATTGCTTAGAAGATTATTCTTTCTCCATTGCCTTGACAGCCTTTTGTTTTGTTTTGTTTTTTAATTAATGATCATTTAAGCATTGGATTGTTTTGGACTCTATTCTCTTCCATTGGTGTATGCATGTGTTTATTCTTTGCCAATACCGAATATTGACTTGATACCTCTGGAACTTTTAGAGTAAGTCTTGACATCAGGTGGTATGAGTCTTCCAACCTTCTTTTTGAAAATATCTTGCCAATGTAGGTGTTTTGCTTTTCCATATAAATTTTAGAGTCAGCTTGTCAATTTCTTAAAACAAAATCATGTTGAGTTTTTGACTGAGATAACATTGAATCGAGAGATCAATTTGGAGAGAATTGATGTCTTAACAATATTGAGTTTTCTCATTGATGAATACAGCATATTTCTCCTATTACTTAGATCTCCTCTCATCCTTTTTAACCGTAGTTTTATAGTTTCCACCATAAAAAGCCCATGTGGATACACCTCGGTGGCTCAGTCCGTTGAAGGTCTGACTTTGCCTCAGGTCATGATCTCGCAGTTTGTGGGTTTGAACCCTGAAGCCGGCTTGCTGCTGACAGCGTAGAGCCCGCTTAGGATCCTCGGTGTCCCTTCACTGCCCCTCCCCTGCTCATGCTGTCTCTCTCAAAGATAAAATAAAACTTAACAACAACAACAACAAAAAAGCCTGGATATATTTTGTTCAATTTATACCTGAGCATTTTCTTTCTTTTCTCTTCTTTTTTGATGCCATTGCAGACTGCTTTTAAAATTTTTGATTTCCAATTAATGCAATGCTAGTATATAAAAATACAATTTTTGGGGGGTTATACTTAGTTTATATCTTGTGACCTTGCTAAAGCGCATTTATTGTAGGAGATTTTTTGTAGTTTCTTTAGGACTTTATATATAGACAATTATGCCATCTGCAAACAGTTTTTCCCCCCCCCTTTCCAATCTTTATGCTTTTTATTTTTTTAATGCATGGGCTAAGATTTCGAGTTCAGTGTTGATTAGGGGTAGTGAGAGAGAACACCTTGCTTTATTCCTGACTTTAGAGGGAAAGCATTAAATCCTTCACAGTATAGTATGATGTTAACTATAGGCTTCTCTATAGATACCCTTATTGCATTAAGGAAGTTTTCCTGGTTTGCTGAGTCAAGTGTTTTCTCCATATATTTTGACAGAATCATATGTTTTTCCCCTTAGTCTGTTAATAGGGTGAATTATATTGCTTAAATTTAGAATGTAGAATCAACCTTGCATTCCCAGGATAAACCTGGTACACCTGTGTGTGATGTATTGTTCTTTAACATGGTTTGATAATGTTGTATTGAGGATTTTTCATCTTTCCATGAGGAATATTGGTCTATAATTTTCTCTTATATTTTTATATGGTTTTGGTATCACAGTAATGCTGGCCTTAGGAAGTTAGAAAGGAAGTGTTCCCTTTTCTTTTTTTCAATGTTTATTTATTTTTTTTTTTTTTGAGAGAGAGAGAGAGAGAGAGAGAGAGAGAGAGAGAGAGAGATGGAGCCTGAGCCAGGGAGGGGCAGAGAGGAAAGGAGACACAGATCTGAAACAGACTCCAGGCTCTGAGCTGTCAGCACAGACGCTGATGTGGGGCTGGAACTCATGAGCCATGAGATCATGACCTGAGCCGAAGTCAGATGCTTAACCGACTGAGCCACCCCGGCTGTAATCTTTTACATTTAATTTTGCTTAACAGTGGAGTCCGTAGTGATGTTCCCTCTATCATTCTTGCTCTAGTTAATTTTTATCTTCTCTTTCTCTTTTTTTTTTTTCTCTTGATCATTCTGGCTAGAGGTTTATTAATTTTATTGATTTTTTTAAAAGTTTATTTTTATTTATTTTGAAAGAGAGATAGAGAGCAAGCAGGGAAGTGGCAGAGAGAGAGGGAAAGAGAGAATCCCAAGCAGGCTCCATGCTATCAGTGCAGAGCCTGATGCAGGGCTCCAACTCACAAACTGTGAGATCATGACCTGAGCCGAATCCAATAGTGGAATGCTTAACTGACTGAGACACCCAGGCTCCTGTATTGATTTTTTTTTTTTTTTTAAGCAGCAGCATTTAGTTTCATTGATTTCTTTTATAATTTAAAAAATTTCTTTTCTTATACTTTCTTTGGTTTAATTATCTCTTCTTTTTTAGGAAATTGATTTGAGACTTTTCCCCTTTTTAGTATAAGCACTTATTTATATGTGTTCTAGGTTTCTACGATCCTTTCAAGGAATATCATACTTCTGCCTAAAGAACTTACTTTAAATTGCTGTGGTTAATGTCTTCTGACAATAAATTCTTTCAACATTTCTTTGCCTGAAAAGTCTTTATTTTACCTTTATTTATTGAAGCATAATTTCACTGCATATGGGATCTTGGGTTGACAGATTTTTTTCTGTAGTACTTTATATAGATGTTACTACAAAGTGTTCTAACTTCTATGGTTTCTGAAAGATAATCTTTTGTAACTTTTATCACTGGCTCTCTACATATAATGTGTCATTTTCTCTGGCTGCTTCTATAGTTTTCTTTGGCTTTTAGCAGTTTGAGTATGTTGTGTCTAAGTGTGTGTGTATTTGGTGCTGTTCTACAAAGGGTTCTTTGAAGTTCATGTGTCTGTGATTTGGTGTCTTTCATAAATTTTGGAAAATTCTGGCCATTATCCCTTCAAATATTTCCTCTGTTCTGTTTTCTACCTTTTCTTCTGGGACTCCAATTTCATATGTTAGATCAATTGAGCTCTTAGATGCTATGTGTTTTTTTTTTTTTTTTTTTTCATTTTGACTCTTTTTTGTTTGCTTGGATTTTTTTTTAATTTTTGTTTATTTATTTTGAGAGAGAGAGAGAGAGAGAGAGAGAGAGAGAGAGAGAATCCCAAGCAGGCTCCATGCTGTCAGTGCAGAGTCCAACGAAGGGCTCGAACTCACAAACCATGAGGTCATGACCTCCAGTCATGACCTGAAGTATCTGAGAGTCAGATACCTAGGCGACTGAGCCACCCAGGTGCCCCTGGATATTTTTTATTGACTTATTTCAAGTTTACTGGTCTTTTCCTTGGTTCTTTCAAGTCTACTTATGAGCCCATCAAAGAAATTATTCATCTATAATGCCATGTTTTCTATTTCCAGCATTTTCTTTCTTTTCTAAATGTTTTTCTTAATTTATTTTGAGACAGAGAGAGAGAGAGAGAGAGAGCGAGAGCATGGGAGAGGGGCAGAGAGAGAGGGAGAGGGAGAATCCCAAGCAGGTTCTGCACTGTCAGCACGCAGCCTGGCACAGGGCTTGATCCCACGAACCATGAGATCATGACCTGAGCTGAAGTCAAGAATCAGACACTTAACTGACTGAGCCACCCAGCCACTCCTATTTCCAGCATTTTCATATGACTCTTACACGTTCCATCTTTCTGCTTCAGTACCCCATCTGGTCCTGCCTGTTGTCCACTTTTTTCTATGGATCTTTTACCTTAATAATTATAATCATTTTGAAGTCTGTCTGATAATTCCATCATTCTTGTCATCTCTGAATCTAATTATATTATTTTATCTCTTGACAATGGGTTGTTTATTCCTTACAATTTTTTCCTGAGTCTCATGGTTTTGAATTGCATTTTTGCCTTAAAGTGGGCATGACCTTTCTGTCAGACTGTTAGTGTTGGGAGTTAAATCATCATCAAGTCACAGGTTCAGATAGGTTTGGACTTTGTTGTTGCCATCATTATTTTTAGCGCATTGCAGTCTTCAAATTGGAGGCAGTGGCGTGGAGGGGGCACCTCTCCTTATACTCTCGCCTTTTCCCCGGCAGTAGATCATTGATGCTTATTTCTTGATTTTAGGTTTGTGGCAGGGGCAAGGGTGTTCTGTTCTGTTTTCTTATTCTTTGTTTTTGATGGGACCTCGCCACCTGGGTCTTATGGATGAGGCTTGCTCAGAGTTCTTAGGTCCTTATTCCCATGGAAGTGAATCCGCTTGTATCTCTGATAGGTTTGGGGCAGGAATTTCCATCCCTCCCCTAGTGATGAAAGGCCATTGATTTGAAAATAGGATGTTGGTTGAAGATGGTTTCCTGTTCCTCTTTCATGGGTAGAGGTTTTTTCCCTTTAATCTTTTCCTTAGCTGCAGGGGATCTCTACCTTTGCCCTGGGATTACAGAGTTTCCTTCTTCTCCCTGTGGCTCATAGCTTGGTTTTTTTTTTAGGAGAGATAGTCTGGGGAATTATGCCTGTACCCCAGCAGCCACTAGGTACCTCTTTTACACCTGAGCATGTATACCCCTAAAGGTTCTTTGTTCTCATGGCCTGCTCGCAATCTTCCTCCTAAGTACCCAGGAGAGGCCTGCAGAAAAGTGCTTGCGAGTGAGCGTGAGCTTTCCTTGAGTCTGGGCCCTTAGCTATTCCAAACTGTCATGTGAGCCCACACTTAGCCTTTTACAGTTCGTTAAAATTTTAACTGATTTCCTCTTACCTGCCTGTATGGTGGCCCCTCTTTCTCCTTCTCCTCTCCTCTGCCAAAGGTGGAGCAGTGTGCTTCATTTCTCTTTGGAGGGGCTTGCTGCTGTTTGCAGTTCAGATTATTTGTTTGCCTTATGTCCTCAACTCTCTGAAGGGCTCAGGAAAAGTTATGATTTTGTAGATTATTTAGCCTTTTGTTACTCTTAGGATGGGAGTGACATTATTTACAACTTTGTAAGTTCTAAGCCGAGTTCATTGTAGTTTTTAAACATTTTTTTTTCTTTTCTGACAATAATGGAAGTAAAAAGTTTTATCCCTGTTTATTTTTAATGAGTAAATAATACCTTTTTCTAGGTATCTTTTTTCTTATTTTGTTTTTAAGGTAAAAATTGGCCTTTTATTTGCTAGACTCCTAATATTTCAGTGTTTTTATAGCCAACTAATGTCCAGACTGTTGAACAGATTTAAACAATTAGTGAGAGCACTCATCCAGTGTTTTCCCCTCTGTTTGGATTCTTGAGATCACTCTAATTGAGAGTTGTCTCAATGATTTGAAGTTCATAGGTTCTGCCTGTACTGTGTAAGTCAAATTAGCTCAGTCTATTTCTAAAGCTAAACTGTTGAAAAATATGATTTTAAATATTTTAGGGCATATGATTGAAAATATATTGCAAATGGCAGATAGAAATTTTGCAGTTATAACTCAAAGAGAGATCTCTATTAGCATGTATCAGTTGGCTCTTAAATTAACATGTATATCAGAGAGCAGAACTAGTTGCAACACTCTTGTGATTTGCCACGTAAGATGTTATTCTATAATCAGAAAATAAACTTTTTATTCTTTATTCTCATTTTATGAGTTTCTTGGATATAAGATTGTATATCGATTGCAGGAATTACTATTTTTTGTGAGCCCATCAGGAAACCAAATGTTTCTTATTCGTTTTTCCTGCAGAAAACTTCATCAGCAGTTTGAAATGTACAAGGAGCAGGTGAAGAAGATGGGCGAAGAATCACAACAGCAGCAAGAACAGAAGGGTGACGCCCCAACCTGTGGTATCTGCCACAAAACTAAATTTGCTGATGGATGTGGCCATAACTGTTCGTATTGCCAAACAAAGTTCTGTGCTCGTTGTGGAGGTCGAGTGTCATTACGTTCAAACAAGGTACAGAATGAAAACCACATGTAATTCTGTTATAGTTGAGCTTATAATATTGTTAAGCTAATTGTGAATACAATGAAACAGACAATTGAAATTAATATTCAGGTTAACCAGTGAATTAAAAAAACTTCTAGTGTCTTCATTTTCGATAAAAGAAATTTTTAATCTTTCCTTTCAGTTAAAAAGATACTTGTCTCATTGTTTATGGCCTTTAGCTAATGGTTTTGTTTGGAATCATAGGATCTTAGACTTTCAAGGATGATGAAAATAACTTATAGATCAGTTGGTCTAACTCCTTTATTTTACGGGTGCAGAAAACTCAGATCCAGGGAGACCAAAGGTCATTCTTCGTGTCACACAATTGATTAATGTTAGAGCAGTGACACTGCTTTTTCCATTATTACACATAATTTTATAAACTTTGTAGACCTACTCTTCCTTTGACCCCTGTTTTCTCTCCTTTTGAAAGAGGCTCTTTTCAGCTTTGAGAGTCTGTGTTTTACAATTTTGTAGCTTTTGAAGCTACATTACCCTTTATTTTTGTTTTGACATTAATGAAATAAACATTAGATTATGGAATTTAAAGAGGAAATAATAAGGAGATGTTTTAGACTCATCCTAGATTTTTTTAGTTTATCCATCCACTTTAGGGAATATCTAATGCTACCCAAAGAATGCTTTTTGAAATAAGCAAAAACAGTATTATAAAATATTTTCCTTGCTAAGTTCTTTACAATTTACATTTGTATCCTTACTAGTATTTTATCACACAGTTCTTAGGTAGTTTTAAAATAGGGAGCTAATGTTTGTACATACATTACTCACACATAGTTATGGGGATTTGTTCCCCTGTGTAATTTCATGTCTCCATTTTCTCATTGTTTCCTGTTTCTCATTGTTTTGTTTTGCCCAGAATTAATCATTTTCTGTTTTCTCCCCCCTAATGTTTCCTCCTGGTTTACCTGATTATTGTTCTTTACCTTGACTAGTTACATTGGCTACAAACTCCAGTGCAGTTCTGAATCAAAGTAGTGACAGCACGTATCCCTGTTTTGTTCTTATTCTTAGGGAGGAAGCATTCAGTCCTTCATTATTAAGTATTATATTAGCTGCCAGCTTTTCATAGATGCCTATCTACTCCTAATTTGCTGAGAGGTGGTGTTTTTTTGTTTTTTATTTTGGTTTATTTGTTTGTTTTCACATCAGGAATAGATGGTGGAAATTGCCAAATGTGACTCCATCTATTGAGATTAATCATATTTCTTCTTTGCTTGTTAATGTGGGGAACTACATTGGTTGATTTTGAAATGCTAAACCAACTATATTCCTGGGACGAATCCCGTTTGCTTATGATGGGTTGTCCCTTTTATGTAATGATGGGTTTGATTTGATAAAGTTTTGTTTACAATGTTTGCTTCTATGTTCATGAGTGTTAGTGTCTGTAGTTTTCTTTTCTTGTAATATGTTTCTTTGATTTTGATATCGCAGTAATGCTATCCTGATAAAATGCATTGGGAAGTATTTCCTCTTCTTGAGTGTTTTCGAAAAGTTTCTGTAGGATTGATACTCTTATCCTTTAATATTTTGTAGATTTTACCAGTGAAGACATCTGGGCATGCTGTTTTATTATTTTCTTGGGGGGGGAGGGTTAAGTACAGTGTCAATTTCTTTGGTAGATATAGGTTTATTCAAGTTATTTACTTATTTTTTTTTTTTGAACGAGCTTTGGTGTTTTTCAAAGAATTTCTCCAGATCCTTATAAATTGTCACATATATTGACATAAATCTGTTCACAGTATTCTATTATTATTCTTTAATATTTGTAGAATATGTAGTGATGCTACCTTTTTAATTTCTGCTCCTGGTAATTTATATTTTCTCTCTTTTTTCCTGCTTAGTTTGGCTAGAAATTTATCAATTTTAATGATCGTCTCAAAGAACTAGTTTTTTGTTTCATTAGTTGTCTCTATTGGTGATTTCATCTTTGGTCTTTATCATTTCTGCTGACTTTGGGTTTAATTTTCTCTTTTTCTGGTTTCTTAGGTGGCAGCTGAGGTCTTTGCTTTGAGATGTCTCTTCTTTTCTAATATAGGCATTATGTGCTGTCAGTTTCCCCCAAGTACTACTTTGTTGACATCCCCAAAATTCTGATATGTTGTCTTTTCATTTTCATTCTGTTAAAAATACTTTCAAGTTTTCCCTTTCTTTTTAGAGCCATGAATAAATCAGAAGTATGTTATTTCTTTTCCAAATACTAGGGAGTTTCCAGAGATCTGTATGAGTTTCTTTATCCCTGGTAACATTCTTTGCTCTGAAGTATGGTAATTACTTTTAATTTAATTCTGTTGTGGTCCTAGACATACTTTGAGTGCCTTGAATTCTTTGAAATGTATTGATACTATTTTATGGCCAGAATATGGTTTATTTTGGTAAATGTATGTACTTTTATTTTTTGATGGAGTGTTTTTAAATGTCCTTTAAGTCAAGTTGGTTAATAGAGTTGTTAAAGTTTAGTATATCCTTTTTGATCTTTTGCTTATTTATTTGATAAATTATTAAGGGAGGATATTGAAATATACAACTGTACTTGGATTAATCTGTTTCCTCTTGCAGTTCCTTTTTTTTATTATGAAATTTATTGTCAAATTGGTTTCCATTCCTTTTGTAGTTCTATGTATTTTTGTTTTTGTTTTATGTATTTTATTAGGTTCTGTTTTCAAATGCATAAACATTTAGGATTATTATGTCCTATTAACTAATTGTCCCCTTTGTAATCATGAAATGACTTTCTTTATCCCTGGTAACGTTCTTTGCTCTGAAGTCCACTTTGTCTAATTTTAATAGAGCTTTCTATTAGGTAGTATTCACATGGTTTATGTTTTTCTCTTCCTTTACTTTAGAATAATTTGTGTCTTCATATTTAAAGTATTCTTCTTATAGGCATATAATTGAGCCTTGCTTTCTTAGCCAACATGACCATCTCTGCCTTTTAATTGGGGTGTTTAGATAATTTATATTTAATGTAATTTTTGGTATGGTTTGTTTGAATGTATCATTTCGCTTTTTTTCTGCTTGTACCATCTGACTTTTGTTTGTTTTTGTTTTTTGGCTTTCTTTGAATTAGTCAAGCACTTTTTAGGATTCAGGTTATGTCCTTCATTGGCTCGTTAATTTTGTCGACTCTGTTTTATAGCTTTGTTGGTTCTTTGTTTTGTCATTTTATTACTCAGTTCAGGATTTGAAGCATACATCTTTAAATTATCATTGTCAGTCTTAACTGATATTATATCATTTTGTGTATAGTATAGTACAAGAACCTTCCAATAGTGTATTAGCATTTCTACTCTTTTGGACTTTATGTTATGGTGTCATATATTTTACTTATTTTATAAACCCCACAATACTATTATTCTTTTTTATTTAAAAAGTTTATCTTTTAAGGAGTTTTAAATAATAAAAAGAAATATTGTATACTTTCTGTTGTCATTATCATTTCTGGTACTATTCATTTCTTTTTATAGATCTGTATTTCTATATGCTATCATATGTTATCTGTCTGAAATATTTCCTTCAATATTTCTTGTAGTGTGTGTCTGCTGATGTTGAATACTTTCAACTTTTTATGCTGAAAATTTTGCTTTTTATTTTTATTTATTTATTTTTATTTATTGAGGGGGAGAGAGAGCATGCAAACAGGGTAGGGGCAGAGGAAGAGGGAGGGAGAGAATCTCAAGCAGACTTCATGCTCAGCAAGGAGCCCACCATGGGGCTTGATCTCACCACCATGAGATCATGACCTGAGCTGAAATCAAGAGTTGGGGGCGCTTAACTGACTGAGCCACTCAGGTGCTCTTGCTTTTTTTTTTTTTTTTTTTTTTAAGATTTTTTTCTAGGTATAAAATTCTGGGTTGACAGTTATTTTCTTTCAGTATTTTAAAGATGTTTCACTATTTCAAATTAGAAGTTTGATACTATTCTCATTTTTGTTTTTCTGTATGTAATATGTCCTTTTTGTCTGATTGTTTTTAAGGTAATTCTTTTTATCACTGCTTATGTGCAACTTAATTATACTGTTTGTGTATTTTTATTCATGTTTCTTGTGTTTGGAGCTTTTTTGAGCTTTTTGGATCTCTGAGTTTATAGTTTTCCTAGGGTTTTGGAAAATTTTGGCCATTATTTCTTCAAATATTTTTATTGGACTTTTCTTTCTCTCTTTTCTTTCAGTAACTCTCATTACCTGTACATTAGGCTGCATGACATTGTTCCACAGCTCACTTAAGTTTTTTTCATCAACCCCATTTTTAGCTTTATCTTTGCTTTTCATTTTATGTGTGTTTTCTTGGTGTGCTTTTGAGTTTACACATTTTTTTTTTTTTTTTTGGCAATGTCATAGCTGCTGTTAATACCATTCAATATATTTTTTCATCTCAGACATTGTCTTTATGTCCAGTATTTCAGTTTTGGGCTTTTAAAAAATATCTTCTATTAAAAACAATCTTCTATGATCTATTTAAGTTTTGAACATGTAGAATACATGCTCTGTAATAACTGTTTTGATGTTCTCTTCTGTTAATTTGAACATCTCTGTCAGTTTTTGGGTGTTTTGATTGATCATTCTCATTGTGCTATGCATTTTCCTGATTTTTTATATGCCTGTATCTCATGTTGGGTGCCAAGCACTGTAAATTTTACTTGTTGGGTTGGGATATTTTTGAATTTTCATAACTCTCCTTGAGCTTTGTTCAGAGGTGCAATTAATTACATGGAAACAAGTTAATACCTCTGCATCTTGCTTTTATAAATATTAGGTTGATCTGGAGAAGTGCTCAGTTTAGTACTAATTATGTTCTTCTACTGAGTCAAGGCTTTCCTGAGTACTTTAGCTAATTTTGTATATGCTTATTACATATGAATTAAGAGATTTTCCAATCTTGTTGGTGGACACATCCACTGTTCGCTCTAACTCTTCAGGTGATTTTTTCCCCCTCTCCTGGGTATTTTCTCACATTCATGCTTACTCATCATTGCTAAGCTGAATACTTGAAGGGATTGTTCTGCAGTTATTGGAGTTCTCTCTCTGTGCATCTTTTTCTTCTCTGGTAAGTTGGCCACTGAAATGCAGCCATGTTGGTCTCTTCAGATTGTCGGTTTTTTCTCTTCTGCTGAGGATGTTTGCCAAGCTGAACTTGAGCTCCTCTGTACTGCTCTGCTGTCTGGAAAGTCTTTCAAAGCACTAAAACTGGGGCAATTGTAGAGCTTGTTTTGTTTGTTTCCCATATTTTAGCTATCTCTGGACTTCTTTGCCTGATGTCCAGTATCTTGAAAACCATTCTTTTATATATTTTTCTTGTGTTATATTTTGTTTGCCAAGGCAGGTGGAGAAATCTAGTTCTTGTTACCCCAGTTAGGCCACAAGTAGAAGTCTGTAATGACATCTGACTATAGTTTGCTTGAAATTATATATTCTGGTTTCTAACGTATGGTCACTTTATGCTGAACAAAGTTTTAGTCAATAAATTAAGTAAAATTAAGTAAAATAAATTAAGTGAAAAATTGGAATGCCCCTTGGAAGTCTGTTTTATTGTAGAACTATGAAACTCTGCATGTTGTAGGGGTGCCTGCGTGGCTCAGTTGGTTTTAACAAGCAGCCAACTTTGGCCCAGGTCATGAGCTTGCAGGTCGTGGGTTCAAGCCCCGTTTTGGGCTCTGTGCTGACAACTCAGAGCCTGGAGCCTGCTTTGGATTCTGTGTCTCCCTGTCTCTCTGCCCCTCCCCTGCTCACACTCTGTCTCTCTGTCTCTCTCTCTCTCTAAAAAAATAAATAAACATTAAAAAAAATTTTTTTTTAAATCTCTGCATGTTGTGGATTAGCTTGGTGGATGGTTTATGGGAGAGGGAAGGAACCCAAGGCAGTATTCCCTACTTTT
The DNA here is from genome assembly GCF_027475565.1 of Acinonyx jubatus. Taxonomy (NCBI): domain Eukaryota; kingdom Metazoa; phylum Chordata; class Mammalia; order Carnivora; family Felidae; genus Acinonyx; species Acinonyx jubatus. The sequence goes on along the minus strand of NC_069394.1, from coordinate 33,778,281 downwards.
CTCATATTTTTTTCTTATATCTGAGGGATGTGTTAGGAGAATGAAACGTAAGTAAAAATAATCTAGATTTTAGCTTAAGAAGGATATCTTTGGGTTTCTTTTATTGGTTTTCTGCATTTTCATTCATAATCTACTTGAGGAAGCATTCCTTTGTATGATATGTATAAAGGTTGTCTATATTCTAAATGAAAAAAGTACTGAGTTCAGTTTTTCTCTTTTCACATTGGATCATCCTATGTATGCTCCGCTGCCTTATGTAATAGAAGGAGGCTTTTGCTCTCAATAGGTGCTAAATACACTTTTTGATTTATCATAGCCCCAAAGGATTAAGCTCAGCAAAATTTGCTCAGACTATTTTTATGGAGTAGAATAATGAGAATACAAATATTTCATAGCTTAAAATTTAATTTTAAAGCTATTTTAAAATTATTTTAGTAATCTCCTATGAGAACAAGATAAAATAACCTTTTGTTTTAATTTTGAGGCTCTTTCATGTGGAGCCATCCTTAACAATTAATTAACTCTTTTGAGATACACTTATGATTCAGCGAGAATAAACTCAGTGCAGGACATATGGAAATACCAATACAATAAGATTTATGAAATATTGATTTCATTTATTTCCTTTTAAGATGATCCCCCTTAGTAAATTAAAGCTATATATTTAGTTCAGATTGAAAAATAATGACTTTATAAGGAAGAAATTATTTTGTAATCATAGAATGGTGATTCTAATAAGACGGACAATAAAGGTTATATATAATGAGGATTATTTTAAGCTTCAAAGCATAGCAACATTAACTTTTTTCTTTCTTTTGCCTTTTGGTGGGAAAAATAGATTACCATGTGCTTAAAAGTAATCTAATTTTGAAAAAGTAAAGAATATACATTTTTCAAGATTGTATTAATTTACAAGTGTAATAGATGTGATTTTTTTCACTAGAAATTATATTAGTTTTGAAACAGAATGAATTATAACTTTAGAATGGTTATAAAAGAAAGTAATCCTGAAGCAAATCCCTTAAAATATATTGATATACATGCGTTCAAGATATCACATGCTAAGAGTGAAATAATATAGACATTTCTACTGCATAACCAAGTCATTAAGTATCACTTACATGCAAAAAAATTTTAATGATTAATTTTTAAATTGTTCACTGAGAGATAAATGGTAATTCGAGTATTTTTGCAATCCTTCAGGTAGTTTTTTATTTTTTAGAAATTTCAAGTCATGGGGTGCCTGGCTGGCTCAGTCAGAAGAACATGTGATTCTCCATCTTGGGGTCATGAATTCGAGCCCCACACTGGGTATAGAGATTACTTAAAATAAATTAAATTAAAAAAATTAAGTCACTGTGATTACCTGCAAGTCTTTGACTAATGTACTAGTATAATATGTAATCAGTTCCCATACACCCAAGGCAAGTGTATGATATATGAGTTTTCTTTTAGACTTCATAGAATTGCTACCTACCAGTATATCAAGAAAAAATTGACATTCTCCCGGGAGAGGATGGCATAAGTTGAGATAATGAAAGAACCAAGTTTTGTTTCTGCCCAGGTGTTGTGTGACTGTGTGACATGTCTTCACTTCACGTCTTAGTGCTTCTGTTTTAAAATCTGTAAAATGAGGGGCGCCTGGGTGGCTCAGTCGGTTAAGTGTCTGACTTCGGCTCAGGTCATGATCTCGCGGTCGGTGAGTTCAAACCCCGCCTCGGGCTCTGTGCTGACAGCTTAGAGCCTGGAGCCTGTTTCAGATTCTGTGTCTTCCTTTCTCTCTGACCCTCCCCCGTTCGTGCTCTGTCTCTCTCAGTCTCAAAAATAAATAAACATTAAAAAAATTAAAAAAATAAAATAAAAAAAATCTGTAAAATGAAATCATCTGTGATTTCTAAGATGTTTTCTGGGTTTGACATTTTATAATTTTAAAATTAATACTAGGTAACTCATGTAATGCTTGAAGTACTTAGAAGTACATTCATTTAGCCAAATATACTTACTACTTAAATAATTTTAAAAAGGGAATTGAGAAGCTTTCATTAGTTGTTATATGTTGCTATATCTAGTACACTTTGGTTTCTCTCCCCATCCCACATTTGTATGACATGGGAGTGTTGAGGGCACCACTTAAATTTTAGTAACTGTGTTCATAAGCATTTGAGAAATAGGTATAACTTATTAGAATAATACAATTTGTAGGACCACCCTTAAACAAGCTGCCGTATTCGGTAGATCCTGAACTTCAAGCCTCTGAGCTCATTAACCTAGAATATGTGTGAATATTGTTAAAAAATGGTTGTAGAATTTAAAAAGAAGAATTATTTCCCCTCATTGATGTCAACCTCCCTTAATGGTATAGGATAAAATAGGGACTGCGAGAAAAAAATCTAACTTGCAGAATCTTAGGATATTTACACTTCCTCATACATATGAGCATCGTGGAAGGAGGCAAAACAATGTTGCAAATTGAACACAAACGAAAACATTTTCACCAAAGTTTACACGAACTCACTCCCTCTTCATATGGCATCTTTATATAGTTTTCATCTGGCTCAGCCCCCATTTCTGTCACCTGTATAGCATGATTCAGTGTGGGTAATATTACCGAGAAGAGCAAGGAAGCTTACAAATACTATTGTAGTTATCTGTTTGGGATTGTTTCTCTTCAGGAGCCTCTGGATGATTCCATAGGCATTTTATACTCTTGAGGTATGTGGCAGTGGGCTTGAAAGTGAGGTCGTGTACCCCTGCTGTGGAAGGAAGGAAGGCTTTCTGGAGAGTAGATGAATGTGAATTACTTAAAGGGCAAAAATTTCCATATGTATTCTTTCTTTTTTTTTCTCTTAAAATTGATCCACTCGAGAACATTTGTTTTTTGAAATTTTCTTTCCGACTCCCTTTTACAATTGATTGCCCTTATACTCTTCAAAGAAAAGCATGCTTCTTAACCCAATCTAATGTGGATAATGTATTGCCTCAGGATGTGAAAATTTCTGGGGTTCCAAACAAAGTGACAATTCTAGAATGTACTGTCCATGAGGGTAAAGCAGTGAGAGGTTTTGTAAGAAATATAGAAAGGGGCAGCACCATGTTTCATTCAGGCAGCAGACTTCTGGCAAGACTCTGGTGCCTCATTTCTCTTTTATAATTTTGATGTGAGATGAGTGTCATGGTGACCCATAGTGGCACATTTATTTGAATTTAAAAATGAAGTCAGACTCTGAGAGAAAGTCAGATTCGTCTGATAGTTTCTCAGCATGGCCTGGTTTTGCCAAATAGGTTATATGGCAGACATTTCCCCTATATTGAATGAGGTAAATCCGCAGTCCCAAGATTTGATAAAAATATTATTGAAGTGTACCTACAATACACAGCATATCTGGAAATGTATCCTTTCCAGCTATTTAAACTTCAAATTTAAATGTTATCTTAAAAATGTGTGAGGAGTACATGGTTTCAGAAATTTATTTTAGAAAAAAGAAAAAAATGTATGCAGACTACTGATATATAGCAGGTGCAGTGTATGCTTGGTTAATGGCATATGTGCATTTGAAAGCTTTGCTATTTATTTGCTGTCTACTTGCTCCTGACCACTTGGTGGGAAGAATCCTGCTCAGTACCTAATATCCTCATCAATAGATGAAGTTAGCTCCTTATCCGTAGGTAAGATGAGCACTAGGTTAAATAGATTTTACTTAGCTTGTTTGGGGAAGAATAATAATAGCATTTGCCATGAATTCTAATCATAATAGTAGACTTTATGTTAGTTTACTAGATAAGGGAATTTAGGATGTCACCGAAACTGCCACATAGTTAAATAGATACTAGGTAGGGGAGTGCAAAGGACATGTAATGCAGACAATATGTGAGAGGAGGGTTAGACATAGTTATGAATTCCTCTACCCTTTTTAAATGAAATACTCAATAAATCTCACCCAATTCTTTTTCAAACATTCCCCCCAAAATGTTTGACTTCAAACATAGGCACAGAAATAAACAAACTCGTGTCTGAAACAAAAGTGTTGTTTTTTTAAGTTAAAAATAATTCTGATCCATAAAAAGAAAGGCCATAAGGGGACACAAAGAAACTTTTGGAGGTGACAGATATGTCTGTTACCTGGATTGTGGTGATGGTTTCATGGATGTATGCATATGTTTAAAGTCATCAAATTGTATACATTAATATATGTAGTTTTCTAGGTATCTAAATAAATAAATTGATGGCCCATTTGAAAAAAAAAAAAAGGACATAAGATTCTTCTTTTGAAGTCTTGTCTTTTTAACTTCCTTTCAATAAATATATTAGAATACCACTAAGTCTCACTTAGGTCAAAACAGAGTATGTATTTTCCTATCACCAAAACAACCCCAGATCTATTCCTTCTATAAATTTCAGCTTTTTTGAATGATGCCACTATCTGTTGTTCTGTCACCTAGACCAGAAAACCAGGTGTACTCTCAGGTTTTTGTCCATTGCTGTTCTTCCCCCCACAAATATTTGGATTTGATTTTTTCCTCTCTTATCTACAAGAGCCAATAACTGCTGTCCTTTTTAGGCTTTCACCTTCTTCACCTGGACTAATGTTAGTCTCCTAAATGGTCTCTCTCCTCCAGTCCAGATTCCTCACACACATCCCTCCCACGTCCCTACTGTGATATTTGTAAAATGGTGATCTGATTGTTTTACCTCCTGCTTAATAACTAGTTAATGATGACTCATTGTTTGAATGGAGTTTCTAATGGCATAAAGCGCCCTTTCCCTGTGATTCGTACCCTGCCTAACTCGAGACACATGCTTCACTCCATCCTGTATGCCCCAGCCGGACCACACTCCTTGCATTTCTCTTAAATTATTACTGTCGTTTATCTCTTACGGTTTTGCTTACCCTGCCACTTTAATCTGAAACACAGCTCTGTTTTCCCCTGGACCCTGCTCCTACCCATAAATAACCCCTCCCCACCTGATGAACACGTCTTCTTCTTTTTTTTTCTTTTTCTGGATTTAAGCATCATCTCCCCATGATGCTTTCTTTGGGCAACTCATGCGAGTTAATCACTCACTCTTTTGTGCCTCAGTGGATTCCAAAGACTGCTAATCTAGTACTTTTAACATTTTATGTTTAAGTGACTGTATTTCTCTACGTCCTCCTGTTTACTGTAGGTTTCCATGTACTCGGCATATAATAGGTCAGTATAAATACCTGTTGAGTGAATGAATGGAAGAAAGAAATCTGGTGTACTCATCATGGGCATGTCATTTTGAGAGACGTATTGTCTTTTTCTCTTTTTAATTACTTATTTATTTTTTAGAATTTACATCCAAGTTAGTTAGCATATAGTGCAATAATGATTTCAGGAGTAGAATCTGGTGATTCATCCCCTACATATAACACCCAGTGTTCATCCCAGAGAGTGTCCTCCTTAATGCCTCTTACCCACTTAGCCCATCCACCCACCCACAGCCCCTCTAGCAACCCTCAGTTTATTCTAGATATTTAAGAGTCTTTTATGTTTTGTCCCCCTCCCTGTTTTTATATTATTTTTGCTTCCCTTCCCTTATGTTCATCTGTCTTGTATCTTAAATTCCACATATGGGTGAAGTTATATATTTGTCTTTCTCTGACTAATTTTGCTCAGCATAATACCCTCTAGTTCCACCCACGTTGTTGCAAATGGCAAGATTCCATTCTTTTTGATTGCCGAGTAATTCTCCATTGTGTATGTACAATATATACACACACACATATATGTTTCAGATTAAAGTGGCAGGGGAAGCAAAAACATAAGAGATTAACGGCAGTAATAATTTAAGAGAAATGCAAGTAGTGTGGTCTGGCTGGGGCATACAGAATGGAGTGAAGCATGTGTCTCGAGTTAGGCAGGGTACGAATCATAGGGAGAGGGCGCTTTATGCCATTAGAAACTGCATTCAAGTTTCATTCTTTATCCATTCATCCGTTGATGGACATTTAGGCTCTTTCCATACTTTGCCTATTGTCGGTAGTGCTGCTGTAAACATTGGGGTGCGTGTGCCCCTTCGAAACAGCACACCTGTATCCTTTGGATAAATGCCTAGTAGTGCAATTGCTGGGTCATAGGGTAGTTCTATTTGTAATTGTTTGAGGGACCTCCATACGTTTTCCAGAGTGGCTGCACCAGTCTGCATTCTCACCAGCAGTGCAAAATGGTTCCTCTTTCTCTGCATCCTCGCCAACAGCTGTCATCGCCCGAGTTGTTAATTTTAGCCACTCTGACTGGTGTGAGGTGGTATCTCGTTGTGGTTTTGATTTGTATTTCTCTGACGATGAGTGATGTTGAGCATCTTTTCATGTGTCTGTCGGCCACCTGGATGTCTTCTTTGGAAAAGTGTTCAGAGATAGGCATTGTCTTTTGATGCGGCTCCTTGCTGCAGCTCAGCACTGTGATAATGTGTTTTGAAGATGGCAGTCTAAACCTGTGAATGAATAAATAAAAAGGTAAACTGTATAGGCAGTATGTAATTGTTGCAACTCTTAGAAGAAGGGAGTAGGCTTGACAGAGAAGATGGAGTAATATTGTAGTGGTGCGAGAGGTGGTTTAAGATTGGTTATATAAGGTAGGCAAGAAGAGAGAGACAAGTGATGGTAGTTTAACTATGTAGAGTATACAGCATTGATATAGAGGGGAATCTACCTTTTTGGCAATGGAAGAAAGCAGAAGGGGAAAGACTAAATATTTAAGAGAAGGAGTCTAAGGGGAGCTGACATTAGTTTACTAGGTGACTGGGGGACTAATAATACAAAGTTGTACAAATATACAAAGAATAGTCATTGGCAGATGCAGTTGCCATATTTAGTGCTATGACTATCAGGAGCACGTATCAGACAGGAAAGGGAACAACAAAAACAATGATATAAGTGAGAATGAGAAGGTAGATTAACACTTACATTGATCTTCAGGAGAGGCAATGTGGTTGGTTATTAGCAGAAGCGATAAGATAGTAAGGATGGTCATAGGGAGAGTTGATCATAAGGAAAAATGGTCAGTATAAAATTATTTTAGGGGTGCCTGGCTGGCTCAGTTGGTTAAGCTTCTGACTCTTGATTTAAGCTCATGATCTCCCGGTTCGTAAGTTCGGGTTTGTGAGTTCGAGCCCCATGTGTCTGCATTGACAGTGCAGAGCCCGCTTGGGATTCTCTCTCTTTCCCTTTCTCTCTACCCCTCTCCCGCTCACGTGTACACATGCATGCTGTCTCTCTCCCTCAAAATAAATAAATAAACTTAAAATTTATTTTAGAAAATAAAATACATTTTTAATAGCTTTTTAAAATAATTTTTAAATATATATGTATTTGTACTCTGAAACTTTTAATAAATGCTTTTGGATGTACTCCAACTGTAATGATTATGACCTAAAATAATGTAGTTAGCAATGAAATTACAGGAAAGATATGTAAAGCCAACAGAGGACGCTGGCATTAGAGTGGCAGCATGGTGTCGTGGCTTCAGCACAAGTTCTGACGTGAGAAGTTTGAATCCCAGCTTTGTCACTTACTAGCTCTGTGACCTGGTACAAGATGCTTAATCTCTGCCTCCATCTCTCCATTTGTAAATAGAAATAACAATAGTGCTTATCTCACTAGGCGACTGTGAGGATAAAACGAGTCAATATTTGTGAAGCACTTATTTTGTGTTTTTTTATTCAATGAGATCATCAGATTTGTGTGCTGGGTTAGTGTATCCCTTATGGTGGACCTAGACCTCTACTTCTTCCTCTTCCTCAGTCCGGTGTTAAGAGCCTTACTTCTCAGTATCTCCTAAATCAGCCCACTTCTCTCCATTTCTCTGACTATGACTGTAGTTCATACTGCTCTCATATGTGCTTCTTGCCCCAAATATTTCAACATCTTCCTAATTGTTCTCCCAGCTTCTGGACTTGTCCCCTTCCAACAGCGTGCACTTCACAGCATAGTTGAAGGCTCGGTAAATAGTAGCTAATAATATTGTGCCTCTCATTTATAAATCATATGATAGGTTTTTTGCTTATTTTTTATTCCTGTTGAAAGATAATAAAGATACGATGGCAATAATATTTCACATATGTATTATAGTGAAGTTTTTCCTGTGTCTGTAATAGCTAAAATTTAACTTATTTTATCTGTTCAGAGGGATTAACTATTAGCCAATTCATTAGCTATGGCTTCATTTTCTTTTTTTATTTGTGCAATGTGCATTATTTTGTTTAAGTGTTATGCTTCTCAGTTTCAGGCAAATGTTAATATATGTTAATATGTTAATGTGAGGCTTTAGTTCAGACATATCAGTTGTAATCTAGGCATTTTCAAATACTTTTATTCCAAATATGCCAGGCTTGTTTGTGCTTTTGTGCTTTTTGCATTTTTCATTTTGTTGCATAAAATAGTCTCCCTTACTGGTCTTGCTTGACATTCTCTTCTTTATTCTTTAAAGATCTGCTTACATCTCAGAAACTTTGTCTTAATCCTTTTTCTTGAAGTCCTGTTATCTCCTCAATCATTGGTGTTTCTATAGTGTTTTGTTGTTTTCTTGCTTTCATAAGTCTCTCTGTTATGCAATGATTTTTCTTCTCTTACTACATTTAGTTCTTTGGGAGGAACTGTCTTACTTAATTTACATCTTAGATGTCTTATTACATCTCAGAAATCTAGTGTAGTGCCTGATACATATATAATGAGTGGTCCATAAATGATTTTTGTTGGTCTAAATTATTAGCAATAGAAGTCCTGGACTGTGTACAATAGCTTTTATATGATCTTTAGTTTTAACATTTGTAACAGGTGAAACAGTCAAGAACACAGTAATGTAAAGGATGCAGTCCTGTCCCTTCTATGCAGTATCCTATGTTTCATAGTTTAGAATATCAGATATAGAACTACATGCCAGGCACTGGATGGAGAGCTTTTCATATTATTTTATTTCAGAAAACCCTATAAAGTAAATATTAATTCCCTGTTTTGCAGACACAGGCTTAACTTAAGAAAATTGTTATTTAAAAATGTTCTGGAATCTGTGTGGTTCAGTTGGTTAAGTGTCTGACTTCGGCTCAGGTCATGATCTTGTGGTTTGTGAGTTCAAGCCCTGCATCAGGCTCTGTGCTGACAGCTCAGAGCCTGAAGCCTGCTTCAGATTCTGTGTCTCCCTTTCTGTCTTCCCTCCCCCACTCACACTCTATCTGTCAAAAAATAAACATTAAAACATTTTTTAAAAGTTATTTAAATGTTATTTTATTTATTTTTAAAAAATTTTAAGTTTATTTATTTATTTTGAGACACAGAGCAAGCATGGGAGGGGCAGAGAGGGAGACAGAGAATCCCAAGCAGACTCTCACTGTCAGTGCAAAGCCTGATGTGGGGATCGAACTCACAAACCATGAGATCATGACCTGAGCCAAAACCAAGAGTCGGATGCTTAATGGACTGAGCCACCCAGGCACCCCTTTAAATGTTATTTTAAGAAAAGGTGGAATTTTAAGATAGGTCTGTCTGATTGCAAAGTCCTTGCTCTTAGTCACGACTATTATTGCCACTTATCTTTCAGAGAGCAATGATCCCTCAAAATACATGATTTTACTTTGTAATGTATATAGAATTTTTAAAATTTATATAAGTTCTTATAACATATCAGATCATTATCATTACATTATCACCTTGCCAGTTATCATTTCTTTATGTTTTAGTAAAGAGAAATGCAACAATTTTTAACTTCAGAATATCTAAGTACGTTCCCCTTGGCCAAATCATGCATCTCATCGTTTTCTTTTCCACATTTATAGTGGGAATCTATGACCCAAAATTGCCAATTGTAATCCATAACATGTTACCTTTAATGGTTTTTCTAATTAATTTTTTTCCTTGTAGTTAATAAAGCTTGGAAAGCTTCTAAATTAATGGGACATAAATAACTTTTGGAAGCAATATGCATAATTCATATAGAATTTTGTCTACTTTTGATAGTATATGATGAAATTAAAGATAAACAGTGATGCTCTGTTTTATTGTCTTTGTACTTAAAAGCTATTTGCCTTAAGATTTCTCAATTTCTCTCTTTGTGTTAATTGAGTGTTAAATTGGGATTTTATTTCTGGAAAGAACATCCCCGTTTTTCTGATGTTTGTTTTTTTAATTGCTTTTACACAAATTATTGTGTTTATGTATCTTTATAAATTCTAGTATATGGCGTGCTCTTGCTTGAAATATGTGGAAAAAATTTTCCTTTTAAAATGTTTATATTTCACAAAATGCAATTTAGACTTTCTCAGAATTTTTATTTCACTAACAAACTCTTAAAAACTCTTGCTTGTTTTAAGAATGGAATTAATTATTATTTTTTTTTTTGTTTTGTCTTTCTGTCTTTTCTAACTTGCTTTCGTGGATATTCACACCAGGAGGACAAAGTGGTTAGAGTCTTTTTTCTGTCTAATATTATTTTTTTCTTGTTGCTATTATTGCTAGTTTTAATTCTATAGCTGTATTTAATTTGTATGCTTCTAAGTGTTTTGTTACAGCCATTGTGCATGATAACTGCTATACATTAATATATTTTAAGCATGCTATCTGATTTTACTGAAAAACATATTTCATTATATTATAGATGAAACTTTGATTATTTGATTCTTAAAAAAGCTTGCCTCTTTAGCGTTTTGTACCTTTTTAAAGGAGATATCCCAGCATTTTTCATTGTGATAAGAATTCCTTTAATCTTCTTATGTTTCTCTAAACTCATTGTATTGGTCAGAGTTTTTAACAGAAACTTCTGAGTTAGTATAAAGATTTAATCTTTGTAATAATGAGTCTCAATAGCATCAAACATGGATTTTCTGAAGTACATGTTTATACTTGATTTGAGTATTTAATATATTTTTATTTTTCTTAACAATATGTTTTAGAGATTGGTAAAATGTCTATGTTGTATGCTCATGTTGATTATTAGATATAATTGTAATTAAAAAATTCTCAGATATATAGAATTTGACCACAGGTAAGATTTGAATAATCTGCTAATGTCTGCAGAAGTCTGATTTGGGTTTGGATTTGGATCTGCTCTGGAGATGTTGACTTCCTGCAAAGCACAGATAAAAACTTTCCTTTCTGATTCCTTTGATGAGTCAGACTAAAACTTGAGGTCTTTTCAAGTTTTCCAAATTTAAATTAGCATGAAACCTAAAGAGAAATCCTTTGGCTGATCTCTTCTTTTTTGTGGTTGGAGAATTTTTATTCTTTTTAGTTTTCAGTTACTTGGTTGGGATAACGTAGGTGTTGGCAGATATTGATGTGGGTTCAGAATGAATTCTCTAAAAAAATTTTTTTAATGTTTATTTTTGACAGCGAGAGAGACACACACAGAGACTGAGTGGGGGAGGGGCAGAGAGAGAGGGAGACACAGAATCTGAAACAGGCTCCAGGCTCTGAGCTGTCAGCACAGAGCCCGACACGGGGCTCGAACTCATGGACCGCGAGATCATGACCTGAGCTGAAGTCGGCCGCTCAACCGACTGAGCCATCCAGGTGCCCAAAGAATGAATTGTTTGAGCAGAAAAGACACTGTGACTCTGTCACTATCCTTTTTTAATTTTTTTTTAAATACCTATAGGAATTCTACTAAACTTTTGAGGCAGTTTTGAGGACTTAGAGTCAATCACTGTAGACATGTCCCAGACTGGGCACCATATTCGATCCAGGGCAAGCTCCCTAGAGAACCTGCCAGTTTTCTACAAGCCAAGTTTATCAGCTGACCCTCAAGGAGTACAATTCAGGCAATTCAATACCTTTAGAATCTCTAGTGCTACTTTTGTGTTCGGAGTTAACACAAGATACATCATGGTTTGATGATTGTCTGTAGTTTTCATAGTGAATTCTGATACCTATCCCAGAAATGAGACATTTGGTGATAACTTAGCTATGGAAATGACAAGATTTCATAATATAACAGATAGACTAACAGTATGTGAATTTTATGTGCATTAGAACATTTCAAATAAAATTCAACAGGGCTTTTTATGGTATTCTTTATGCAGCCCTATTTAATAGAACTTCCACTGATGATGAAAATGTTTTATATCTTTAGCATCCAATGCAGTAGACTCTAGTCACATGTAGCTATTGGACATGCAAAATGTGGCTAGTGCAACCAAGGAATTTAAATTTAAATTTTATTTAATTTTAATTAAGTTTAAACAGCTATTTATGGCTAGTGGCTAAACAAACTCCAAGCTTGGGGGCGCCTGGGTGGCTTAGTCAGTTAAGTGTCTGACTCTTGATTTCAGCTCAGGTCATGGTCTCATGGTTGAGCCCTGCTTAAGATTCTTTCTCCCTCTGACCCTCCCCTGCTCATGCTTGCATTCTTTCTCTCTCTCTGAAAAAGAAAGAAAGAAAGAGAAAGAAAGAAAGAAGGAAAGAGAGAAAGAAAGAGAGAAAGAAAGAAGGAAAGAAAGAAAGAAAAAGAAAGGAAGAAAGAAAGAAAGAAAAAGAAAGAAAGAAAGAAAGAGAAAGAAAGAAAGAGAAAGGAAGGAAGGAAGAAAGAAAGAAAGAAGGAGAAAGACAGAAAGAAAGAAAGAAAGAAAGAAAGAAAGAAAGAAAGAAAAAGAAAGGAAGGAAGGAAGAAAGAAAGAAAAAGAAAGAAAGATGGAGAAAGAGAAAGAAAGAAAGAAAGAAAGAAAGAGAAAGGAAGGAAGGAAGAAAGAAGGAGAAAGAAAGAAGGAGAAAGAAAGAGAGAAAGAGAGAAAGAAAGAAAGAAAGAAAGAAAGAAAGAAAGAAAGAAAAAGAAAGAAAGAGAAAGAAAGACCAAACTTGGATAGTAAACATTAGGTGACTATTCAGCCTCTAAGTCAATGCCCTGTACTATAGGAGCAGTATGATGTGTATACTAGTAGTAGAGAGAAAAACTGTAGAATGCAGGAAGGCTACACTTGCCAATGCCAGTCTCTTATATAGCCAAGGAAAATAATTGACAAAGGACATCATCCTAAAGGGCAGAACCAGGGAATATGAATGACAATAGTCAAGGGCGAATAGCTGAATCAGGGGCTGCCCAATAGGATAGCCAAAGAAATTAAGGTATGTTTATGTAGGGATTGCTGTGTGCTGTGGACAGTTGACCACTGTATATTTCTTGTTCTTCCCATTTTTGAATGAGAATTTATGTTGCCATCACTCTGTTTTTTCTCCATCATTGTGTATTGAGTGTGTTGGGAACAAACAAGTTGTCTTTCAGTGTGTAGGTCAGTGGTTCACAATAATGCACACTAGACCATGATGGAGAGATTTTCTCTACCTCACGGATCCCACACTCAGAGCTAGATTTTGTAACTAGATGAGACTTTGGGATTATCTCCCTTGGGGAAGGAGTGAATGTGTTATGTGTTTTATACATACATACATACATATGTATGTATATACATACACACACACACACATATATAAAGACTTTTGATTAATTGAAAGAGCACACTGTTCTAGAACCTGTTCAATGGCTATCTTAACAGACATTTTCAACTTCTTTCTCTCTTTCAATCCCCAATGGAACGACTTGAAAAATATAAAATTTTTTAGTCCTTGCAACTGGAAATGACTGTGGCAGTTCTAGCAAATGAAATGTAAGAAAATTTATGAGGGCTTCTAGAAAGTCATGATAAAAAAAATAAATAAAGTGTAGTTGGCACTACATTTTAATGCAAAAGTGTTATCTTGAGTTTTACCAGCCCTTGGTGAAGGTGAGCCAAGAGTATCGGAATCATTAGGCATGCCATCGTTGAGCTGCTGGTTTAATCGTATCAGACACCTTTCTTCAGTGTGAGAAAAATATCCGCCCTCAATGAGTTCCTGTCACTAGTAGTCAGATTTTCTGTTGCTTATAGACAAAAACATTCCTAGTGGAAACATTAGTGGAGATGTAATGTGCAGCAGGGAAACCCTACAAACATCCCGAGTTTTCTTCAGAAATGTCAGACTAGAATAAAGAAATACATGTTGATCATTGCCCAGATACTCATCTATCTGCCTTTGCCTCTGTAAGTGTTTGAAGAGGTAGGATCATTTAACACCTCAGGTTGCAAACAGTAAATTAATATGAATGTGTTGGTCTGAGAGATTGAATATTTGCTTAAGTATGAATTTATCCTATTTCACATAGACTCAAAGAAAAAGGATTGATTGTATATATTTTTAATATACCTTGGATGTTTCTTTGAGTTTTGTGCGAAACAAATAAGGAAACTGAATTTCTATGGTAAATTATTTGCCCATAGGCTAGCGCATATCTCTGTTTATCTCGCAATGAATACTGACCTATTCATGTCTAGTGAAAGCATAATGAAATTATAGCTTTGGGAACAAAGTGATGCTCATTTCACTGTCTAGAGATAGTATTATGTGTTTATTTAAAGACCACTATAATGAGGATCTTAAATTATTCCTCTATCTCTTTTTATAATAGTGATTGAGTCTCTAGTCAGGATACTAGTATCTCTTGAGAAATTTTCCAGATACCCTGGAAAATAAAATTTTCACTCATTAGTGATGGACTGTTGACCTTTACTGTAAAAAGTAATGTTACTAATGGTTATTGTTATTGGAATGAAGGGTGCGGACAGATGATACGTGACTTGTATTTCTCCCATTTCAGGAACAGGAAGATTATCTGTTGGGTTGCAGCTGTAGCTATGATATCCAGGGCAAAGTGCTTTGTTTTCATTGAAATGTGATGCTTTTTCTGATGGAAGCACATTATTCAGGCTTCCATACCCTATACGTTTATCTAACTGCTCATTGTAATTCTCATTTGGAGTTGCAATTCAGCAAAAAGGTATTTTTCAAGTTACTGTATATTTGAATGTTCCATTTCATCTGGGCAATAGCTGTGCCAAGTTGCGTTCCAGCAAATACTGTCTTAATGTGATAAATTAATTTGTTTGCGTTTGCATTTCTACTCAAAAATACAAAAGCATGTATACAATATTAATAAAATTGTTCTAGAAATGGGATATAAGAGCTCTCCTAGGGCCAACTTTTATAATAAAATCACAACTTTCAATACTACTCGTACCATCCTACCTCTTATTACAAGCCTGACAGAGACCAGAATTTGTACATTTTCAGCAAGAATACTATACAAACATCCAGAGTTTTTTGTTAGTGATATAGAAGTATTTTGAACTATATTGTTTAGCAACATACCATTCAACAAAAATGTGGAAAAATGCATTTAGAAGACAGGAAGAGGGCGGGGAGATTGGGGAAGTAGGTGATAGAGGATTAAGAGGTTCAGACTTCCACTTATGAAGTAAATAAGTCACAGAGATGAAAAGTACAGCATAGGGAATATAATCAGTAATATCGTAATAACATTGGGTGGTGATAGATGGTAACTATGCTGGTTGTGGTGGGCACTGAGTAATTTATAGAATTGTTAAATCAATGTGTTGTACACCCGAAACTAATATAACACTGTATGCTAATTGTACTTCAGTAAAAAACAAACAAACAAACAAAACAGGAAGTTTTGAGTAAATCAAAAGACAGATAGGGATTGCTGAATATTTGCCCGGATATTTTATATATATTCTAAATTTAGAGAAAAATTTATAATTTTAAAAATCATGCATCTGAGCAGTTGCATCGTTTTTGTAAATGGGCAAGTGAACTTTGAAAATCTGATTTAGGTCTCTTATGAAAAGGGATTAAAACTCACACCGTGGAAATTCTGTGACATGACACATGTGTGAAATAAAATATACTAGAGGGAAGTGATAAAAAATATATATGACAGGTGAAAATACTAATAACTAAATGTTGAAGTTTTTAGAGGTTGATGTTACTAATAAGAACTGATTTAAAGTGACTCTTAGCTTGGCTACGATAGAGATCAGAGGAAGTTGGAGAGACCATGATGTATATTTACAGTTGCAGCGTAGCTAACTTCTTGAGAGCAGGGACAGATCATACATTGTGATTATGTATTTTACTACTTCTTCACCTTTTAGGCAACTTTTACTTTCATCAAATTATTCCACTCAGGTATTCCATTCCATTGAATCTACGATTGAAACGAGACCTGTTTGTTTATCCTCTATGAGATTCCCATAACTATGAAATGCCATAGATGAATGTTTATGAGCTCCTGAAATAGGAGACAGTGTCATTGGCTTCATGCAGTGAAGGATTTGAGAGTTGAGAGTTAAAACTGAGAAATTTAGTGGCTGAATAAAGAGGATAAAAAAGAATAGTATATGATGACAACTAGATTGTGCATTGAATGAAGATATTTGTGCGGAAGCCAGCATATGGAAGATAGAGGACATATTTGGGGCAGGAAAGGAAGGCACTGATTGTAGTTATGGAGATACGGAGTTTGAAGAGCTTTTAGGAAACCAAGAAAGAGGTGTTTATTAATAATAACAACCGCTAACTGTATTAAACAATCATTCTGTATGAAGAGCACTGTAATAAACTTTTCAACGTGTATTATTTCATTCCTCATGACAACTTCTGTTTAACAGTGAGTGGTGGGAGGCCTCATAGGGGCTGAGGTGGGATGCAACATGAAATGATTAAGAACAAAAACTCTGTTTTCAGAATGCCCTGGTTTAAAGCCAGGCTCTATCACTTTACTACTTATTATTATTTGGGCCAGTTACTTCACTACTATAAGCCTCACTTTCCTCATCTCTAAAATGGAGGTAACATTCTTTTTTTTATTGTTGTTGTAATATTCTTTTTTATGGCTGAGTAATGGTAAATTGAATATATATACCACATCTTTATCCATTCATCAGTTGATGGACACTTGGGTTGTTTCCACACTTTTGCTATTGTAGATGGTGCTGCTATAAACATCGGGTGCATGATCCCTTTGAATTGGTATTTTTGTATTCTTTGGGTGAATACCCAGTAGTGTGATTGCTGGATCAAAAGGGATCCCAACTTTTTAAGGAATCTCCCTACTGGTCCCCACAGTGGCTGCACCAGCTTGCATTCCCACCAACAGTACAAGAGGGTTCCTCTTTCTCCACATCCTTGCCAACACCTGTTGTTTCTTGTGTTGTTGATTTTAGCCATTCCGACAGGTGTGAGATGATATCTCATTGTAGTTTTGATTTGCATTTCCTGGATGGCAAATGATGTTGAGCATCTTTTCATGTATCTGTCAGCCATCTGTGTGCCTTCTTTGGAAAAATGTCTTCTGTTCATTTTTTAATTGGATTATTTGTTTTTTAGGTGTTGAGTTTGATAAGTTCCTTATAGATTTTGGATACTAACACTTTACTGGATATGTCATTTGCAAATATCTTCTTCCATTCTGTAGGTTGCCTTTTAGTTTTTTTAATTGGTTGTTTCGCTGTGTAGAAGTTTTTTATTTTGATGAAGTCCCAACAGGTTATTTTTGCTTTTGTTTCCCTTTCTTCAGGAAACAAATTTAGAAAGATGTTGCTATGGCTGATGTCAAAGGGGATAGTGCCTGTGTTCTCTAGGATTTTTATGGTTTCAGATCTCACATTTAGGTCTTTCATCCATTTTTGAATTTATTTTTGTGCATGGGGCAAGAAAGTGGTCCAGTTTCATTCTTTTGCATGCTGCTGTCCAGTTTTCCCATCACCATTTGTTGAAGAGACTGGTTTTTGTCCATTGCATATTCTTTCTGGTGCTGTTAAAGATTAATTGACCATATTAGTTGTGGCTTCATTTATGGTTTTTCTATTCTGTTTCATTGATCTATGTGTCTGTTTTTGTGCTAGCACCATACTGTTTTGATCACTACAGCTTTGTAATATAACTTGAAGTCTGGAATTGTGATGCCTCCAGCTTTGCTTTTTTTTTTTTTTTCTTCTTTTCAAGGTTGTTTGGCTATTCGGGGCAATGACATGGATGGAGCTAGAGAGTATTATGCAAAGTGACATAAGTAGTCAGAGAAAGACAGATACTATATGATTTCACTCATATGTGGAATCTAAGAAACCAAACAAGCAAAAGGAAAAAAGAGAGAGGCAAACCAAGAAACAGACACTTAACTGTAGAGAACAAACTGATGGTTGGCAGAGGGGAGGTGGGTGGGGAAATGGGTTAAAGAGATGATGGGGATTAAGGAGTGCACTTGTGATGAGCACTGGGTGATGTATGTAAGTGTTGAATCACTATAGTGTGCACTGAAACTAATATAACACTGTATGCTAACTGGAATTTAGGTGTAAACTTAAAAAAAGAAAAAATGGAGATAATAAATAAGTGTACAAGAACAGTGCCTAACCTATAGGGTTGTTTTATTTGATTATTGATTCCTTCCCCAGGACTCTGAGTATCCTCTTTCCTAAGTGCCAAAAACGAAAGCAAAAGCCACCATCCTGCTTTAAAAATAAACAAAATCATTTATCATATTTTAACATAAAAGATAAAAGAGAACAATATATGGTATTGGTTTGGTGATTGTCCTGCGATAGTCATTGGGTCCAGTGATGATCTAACTGTCCTAGATGTATTCTTCCCCTGTTGAGTCTGCTTCGTCTCTCTAAGGCCTTGGTTTAATTTATCTCACTAGGACAAAACCAGGAGAAGACTTTTTATGGGCCAGTTCTTTCTCGCACGGAGCTGCTTGTGAGTCGTCACCTCTGGGAGAATATGCTCATTTCTTATATTCATGATCCCTCCATTTTCTTCTTCTTTACAGCAGTCTCTGCTCTCAATGTCCCTCCCACGCAAAAGGCCCTTTCAGTTTCGTTAACTGTTCCTCTGGTCCCATCTTGTCCTCTGATTCCTATGTCTCTCCATAGTATAGTTCTTTGTCACTGCTGTGCTGCAGTATATGCAAATGTTTAACTTGTTTTAAAGAACATTATTATGTATTTGGATCAGTAACATAGGAACATGGTACAGAATTCAAAAGATACAAAAGCATATATAGCAAAACTAAGTTTCTTTCCCATCCCTGGCCCTCCGTCTCCCAGTTTCCCAGTCCCCCAAATCTCTTCCCTACAGGCAGCCAGTTAGCATTTTCTTTTATATATTCTGAGATCTATTATATAGACATACAGTTTTTACATAAATATTCTGCACCTTAATTTTATCTCTTACTTCTATATCTTGGAGATGTTTCCATATTGATACATATAGAATTATCACATTTATCTTAACAAATTCATTATCACTTTGTGTGGATATGCTACAGTCTATTTAATCAGATTATATGTAGGCTTTTAGTATTATAAACCCATTTTTTAACATATGTCACATTTGTAATGTGCATTGCATTGCATATGTGCAAATATTACCGTAGGATAAATTCCTTGAGATGGAATTGCAGAACATTTCAAATTTTGATCAGTATGCCAAATTGCCTGCTCTGAATGTTGCATTAATTTATATTTCTACTGACAGTAGGCGAGGGTGCTGGTTCTCACATCCTTGATAATACAAGGTATCCATCTTTTATATCTTTACCAAGCTCATTGTTAGTTTATTTTGCATTTTTCTTACTGTGAGTGATATTGACATCTTTTTATATTTAGAAGCCATTTATGTTTCCTTTTCATTGTACTGTCTGTTCATGCTTTCATCGAAGACGAAAGCTCTGTATTGCGTTTAGGTTCTGAAATCATCAAAAGTACTTTTATTAATGTGTATTCATATTGAAGCAAGATGCTTTGTTAGACACTAGAAGTTTCAGTATGTTTTAAAGTATAGAGCTAGGGAGCAAAAAGGCTAGAAAAGGAAAAAACAAACTTGAAAGGTCCTCTCCTTTTTACGAAATTTTATGATAATTTTGTTGGATTTTCCACATGACCATTCAGAAACAGCTTATGTACAGCAAGTTCACTGCGAAGTGATGTATGTCTTAAATGATAAACAAGGGCAATTTACATGCTATCACTGTTGGCCATGCTATGTTTTCAGACTTAACGCATTTATTTTCAAATTGTTGTTTCAAATGTTTCTAAAACTTAGAGCTCATGCAGATATAGTGATGGGATTTATATTTTTAAAGATAAAGACAGGTTCTGCAGTACATCTGAAAGAGCTGTTTACTTCTTTGATACTGTGTCAGAAAACATAGGGAGGATGAAACCCATGATGGAAGTAGGGGATAGGAAATCCCATTTGAATCGACACATTTGGTTTATTTTATGTTTGAGAGGCTGGGCGCAGGCGGGGGAGGGTCAGAGAGAGAGGGAGACAGAGATTCTGAAGCAGGCTCTGTGCTGTCAGCACAAAGCCCGATGTGGGGCTCGGACTCACAAACGGTGAAATCATGACCTGAGCCGAAGTTGGACACTCAACTGAGCCACCCAGGTGCCCCAACACATTTGGTTTTAAGCTAATGAGTTCAAATGATAAATCTTTGTAACTTATGCGGTGTTACTAAAAGTCCAAATGACCACTTTCCCTTTAATCAAAATTCTGTTCCTTTAGTAAAGGGAGACTTTAGTTCTGATTTCATATTTTTTTATCATGTAAGGGCTTACATTTTTCTTATTCTGTACTATTCTTTGCTCATTTGTATTAGTTCTTTTTTTTTTTATATGAGTACTCTATATGCTAAAGAATGTAATTCCTTATAATGTATGCTATAAATACCCCAGGTGTTTTTCTTTTTGTTTACTTATATGTAAAAATGTTTAATTGCCTTGTTGTCAAATCTGTCAGTCTTTTTAGCATTGGATTTTATATCATGTGTAGTAAAACCTTTGCTCCAAGATTCCAAAAACAAATTCTCCCATACTCTGTCATGGCCTTTTTTTTTTTTTTTTCCTTTTTTGGGCAAGAGAAAG
The DNA here is from genome assembly GCF_027475565.1 of Acinonyx jubatus. NCBI lineage: Eukaryota > Metazoa > Chordata > Mammalia > Carnivora > Felidae > Acinonyx > Acinonyx jubatus. Next base: position 33,757,508 of record NC_069394.1, on the reverse strand, counting down.
GGGGGTATCCATTTTTTTTTTTTTAATATTTAGCACTAGCTTATTCAGAAGTTATTTTGGTGTTGGTTATATGGTTTGGATCCAACTTTATTTCCTATTGTTATCCATTTGTCACAGTGCTATTTATTGAATAATCCATTTTTTACACAGGAATTTGCACAGCCACATTTTCCATACATGCAATTCCCATATGCATTATGGTTCATTTCTGGTGTCTGCACGTTGATTTTTTGATTCCTGAGCCAGTACCAAGTATTACATAGTTTAGTGGCTGTACCTTTTAAATATAGTTACTAGTACATTGTACCAGTGGTCAGAGGCATATTGGGGGATGTCCGTAGGGGTGGGGAAAGGAACATGTTGTCTGTAGAGAACAGTAAAAACAAAACAAAACAAAACAAAACACACAACTAACTAAAAGTTGGCCTAATTATTATTATCTCCATAGGCAGGCAATTCTAAACCATTTGCTAACAAGATACTCCTCCCCTCTGGGGCAGATTACATCAAATCCCTACCCTGCCCCCCCCCCCCCCCAGTTTCCTTCCATTGCTCTTCTTTCCTTTTCACAAATTTCCTGGTCATTTTCCTTTTTTCACAAAAAATCTGAAGTGTAACTTTCAATAAAATACACAGGACTTAAGTCTAGTTTTACAGTTTTGAAAAATATGTGTTTCCCACGGAACAACTGTCACCCTCATCTCTACTGTCCCCATCATCCTAGGAAGTTCACTTGTGACCTTTCTGTGTTACTTCTTCACCTCCCTTTTCCAAAAGGCAATCACCTGTCTGACTTCTCTTAGTTTTGCCTGTTCTTGAACTTCATACAAGTAGAATCATATGGTGTTCCGGTCTTCCTTCTCTGAATTCAAAGCCTGTGAAATTAATCCATATTGTTGCCATGATGTCAGTAGTTTGTTCCTTTTATTCCTACTACTTTGTTGTGTGAGTGTACCACGCTTTGTTTATCCATCGTCCTGTTGCAGGACGTCTGGAAAGTTTCCATTTTTGGGGGGGGGGGGCTACAAAAAATAAAGATGCTGTAAATATTGTTCCAGGTCTTTTGTGGGCGTATGTTTTTATCTGTCTTTGATAAATACTGAAGGGCAGAGTTGCTGGGACAAAAAGTGAGGCATACTACAAACGGTTTTCCAGAGTTCATCACGTGCAATTTTACACCTCCATCAGCAATATATGAAAATTCTGGTTACTCCACAACCTGACCAGCATTTGGTGCGAGTGTGAAGTCGTTTGGTTTTTATTTTTATTTCCCTAACGTCTAATGATGTTAAGCGTCATTAGTGTTTATTGGCCGTTCATATTACTTCTCTTGTGAAATGTCTGCTTGAATCTTTTGCCCACTTTAAAATTGCATCTTTATCTTTTTATTATTGATTTGTAGGCATTCTGTCTATATTCGAGATATAAGAATCAGGTATACGTATATATTTTCTCACTCTTTGGCTCACCTTTTCATTTCTTACTGGTGTGTTTTGGGGAACAAAAAAATTTAATTTTGGTGAACTCCAATTTATGAGCTTTTTCTTTCATGGCTAGTGCTTTGCGTGTTCTAGGGTATCCTTGCCTGCCCCGAGGTTGCACGGCATTCTCTTGGTTATACTTGCTTGCTTAGTTTTCCTTCTCTATGATAGAATCAATTTGTTTAGTCCTAAGTAAATCATATAGATATTTTTTACTTAGTCATTTAATTATGGATCAGTTTGGAAGAATTGTCATCTTTATGATATGAAGTCATCATATTCAAAATTAGAATATGGTTTTTGATTTATTAATTTTCCTTTATATCTCTCAGTAGTATTTATATTAATTTTGCATGCTTCTCAGTAAGTTTATTTTAAAATTATAAATGAATATTTTATTTTTCACTTATTTTTACATAGGAATATATGGTTTCTGAATTATGTTACTTTTCTGAATTATGTTACTTCTCAGAGTTTTCCATTGTTTCTCTTGAGTTTCAACAGGATGAAACCATATGACCTGAAAATAATAGTATAATCTATTCTCTCCTTTTTGATTTCTCTTGTTTAATTGCATTAGTCAGAACCCTCAGAACAACGTGAAATAAAAATTTATTCACTTATATAATTAGTCTACATAACTTGTCCTTTTGTTGTATTTTAAAATTTACTCTATAACTGTATGATTACTTTCAAGTTCCTCCTGCCCCCACCACTGCTGTGCAAACATGTTTACCATTTCTGTTGCAGATTTAACTCGGTTCTGTTCAGAGGTTTCTTGACATACCAACTTCATACTTCATGGTCTTTATATATGATATAAATATAAAATATATATATATATATATATATATATATATATAATTTTGGATTTGATTTGCTAGTATTTTGTTGAGGATTTCTCCATTCATGCTCATGAAGGATAATGGTCTATACTTCTTTGTTCTTTTCTGGTTTCGAGTTTAAGGTTGTACTGACCTCATAAAATGAATTTTATTCCTTTTCCATTTTTTCTGAAAGTTTGTTTTATTTCTTCTTTAAAGATATGATGGGATTCACCTTTGAGGCCAGGAGACTCTGGAGTCCTCTGTGGGAATTTCTAAAATTATGTGCTCAATTTTTAAAAGATGTATAGAACCATTCAGATGATTTCTTATTGTGTATTTTATTTCGGTAAGTTTTGTTTTTGAGGGAGTTTGTTTTATCTGAGTTTTTGAATTTGTTGCCATAAAGCTGTTCATCATATCCACTTAATTTTGGTATGATCTGTAGAGGTGACCCCTCTTTCATGCTGGATATTGAGAATTTGTGTTTTCTCTTTCTGTGTCTATACAATCAGTCTTGGTGTAGGGGTGAATCAGTTTTTGCATTTTGTCTTTTTGTTTTGCTTTGCTTACATTTTGTTCAGGTTTTTTTTTTCTTCTTATATTCATTCTTCCTTTCTTCTATTTACTTTGGGTTTATTTATTTATTTATTTTTGCTTTGCTAATATCTTTTTTTTTTAAATTTTTAATGTTTATTTTATCTTTGAGAGAGAGGGACCTGGGGAGAGACAGAGCACGAGCAGGGGAGGGGCAGAAAGAGAGGGAGACACAGAATCGGAAGCAGGCTTAGGCTCTGATCAGTTAGCACAGAGCCCGACGTTGGGGCTTGAACTCACGAATCATGAGATCATGACCTGAGCTGAAGTCGGATGCTTAACCATCTGAACCACCCAGGCGCCTCTCCTTTGCTAGTGTCTTAAAGTAGGAGCATGCCTTATTAATTTTATACTGTTCTTCTTTTCTAACACAAGCCTTTAAAACTGTAAATTTCCCATTAAGAACTGCTTTAGCTGCATCACATAAATTTTGATAGGTGTGCTTATATTTTATCATCAGGTTAAACCATTTAAAAATCTTCTCTTGGGGCGCCTGGGTGGCTCAGTCGGTTAAGCGGCCGACTTCGGCTCAGGTCATGATCTTGTGGTCCGTGGGTTCGAGCCCCACGTCGGGCTCTGTGCTGACAGCTCAGAGCCTGGAGCCTGTTTCAGATTCTGTGTCTCCCTCTCTCTGCCCCTCCCCTGTTCATGCTCTGTCTCTCCCTGTCTCAAAAATAAATAAAATGTTAAAAAAAAATTAAAAAAATTAAAAAAATTAAAAAAATAAAAAAAAATAAAAATCTTCTCATTTGAAAACATGTTGCTTTACTTACAAGTATTTGGATTTTTTTTTTTTTAAAGATACCTATTCATTTCCAACCTAATGCCATTGCAGTTAGAGAACATATTGTGTTCTCGAGATGTTATTCCTTTGGAATTTGTTGGGATGCATGTGATCTTTCTTGGTGAATGATCCATGCACACTAGAGAGTGATGTTCAATATATTGTGTCATACATATCTGTTAGATCAGATTGGTTAATGGCATGGTTCAAAACTTGTAAATTCTAACTGGTGTTTTGTGAAATAAGTTACTGAGGGAGAGTTGTTAAAAGTATCTTAACTGTGGATTTATTTACTTTTCTCTTTAATGCTTTCCATTTTGCATCATCTTTATTTGAAAGGTATATTATTGGGTCACTCACATTCAAGATTGTGAATGTGAATATTATGTTTGGATTGACATTTTATTATCACACAGTGCTTCTCTTTTTATGTGGTAGCACTCAATTTTGATGTCTACTTTTTCTGATATTCAGAAGCACAGCCTTCTGCTAGTGTTTTCATGGTAAATCTTTTGCCACACTTTTACTTTGAACCTGTCTTTGTCTTTATTGAAAGTTTTTTTTTTTAGTTCAAAAAACTTTTTTTAATGTTTATTTTTGAGAGAGAGAGAAAGATAGAGAGAGAGAGAGAGAGAGAGAGAGAGAGAGAGAGAGAGAGAGACAATCTGAAGCGGGCTCCAGGCTCTGAGCTGTCAGCACAAAGCCCGATGTGGGGCTCGAACCCAAGAGCTGTGAGATCATGACCTATGGTCCATGAGGTCATGACCTGAGCCACAGTTGGACGCTTAACTTACTGGCCACCAGGTGTCCCTGCCTTTATTGAAAGTTTTAAAGAGAAAAGCAGACAAATCCACAATCAGAGTTATGAGACTTTAACATCCCTCCCTAATTAACTGATAAAATAAGTACCCAAGTACTCCAAAGTTCTTACGTTTATTTATTTATTTATTTAAAAAAATTTTTTTTAACGTTTATTTATTCTTGAGACAGAGAGAGACAGAGCATGAACTGGTGGAGGGGCAGAGAGAGAGGGAGACACAGAATCGGAAGCAGGCTCCAGGCTCTGAGCCATCAGCCCAGAGCCTGATGCGGGGCTCGAACTCACGGACCGCGAGATCTTGACCCTGGCTGAAGTCGGACGCTCAACCGACTGAGCCACTCAGGCGCCCCCAAAGTTCTTACGTTTAAAATGAATTTCTTATGAATAACATCTAGTTGGGTCTTGCTTTTTGTATCCTGTCTGGCAATCGCTGCTTTTAATGAGTCTATTAACATTTGATGTAATTATTGATATGTTTAAGTCTATTATCTCTGGTATTTTTTTTTTTTTTCTATTTGTCCTCTCCAGTCTTTGTTCTTGTTTCATCTTTCTTGACTCCTTTGGGGAGAATTAAGTGATTTTTTTCATAGTTTGTTTCATTTCCTTTATTCACTTTTTAGTTGTGTCTGTTTCTGGTGTTTTTTTATAGAAAGCTCAAAACATTATGGTATACATCATTAACCTATCACAATCTACTTTGAAAATATTCACGTACTTCATGAATAACGTAAGTTTACTTACCTCCTGCTTTTTGTGCTCTACATACTTTATCTATATATGCTAAAACACCCACATTACATTGTTACAAAAAATAGCTATAAGTAGACAACGGTTTTTAAAAGTAGATTTGTATATGTCTGTGTATGTATATATAAATAAGTTTAAACAACACTCTTTTACTAACATTTATTCTTTTGCTGTTCTTTATTCCTTCTTGTAGAAGCATACCTTTTTCCTTCAGCCCAAATCTTGTAACACTTTCTGTAGCACCAGTGTGCTGGGGATGAACGATGTCAGCTTTTGTGTGTCTGAAAGTGGCCTCATTTCATCCATATTTTTGAAGCATATGTTTGTGGGATTTAGAATTTGGGCTAAATGGGTTTGTGGGTTCCTGGATCATGCTGTAAATTACATACCTGTGTGAAGTGCAGGACAGTGTTTTGAATTCTCAGGGGAAACTTCTTTGCTAGTCTAGAGCAGAAGTACTTCCTGTGCTTCCCCTGTTGGTAGATGAAACTTTTCTGGTTTACCCTTCTATTGACGGCATAGATTCTCAGTACCCTGTATCGTGCATCATTGTGGATTTAACACCTCAGCCTGTGTAGACCCTAGGCTCTATCTATCTATCTATCTATCTATCTATCTATCTATCTATCTATCTTTGTGCTGTTCCTGAATAGGCGTTAAAATCTTAAACTACACAGTGCCAATCTTTGAACATTACCACTCTGGTTTGTAACTCCTTTTTCCTTTTGACCCCTCAGCTTTTTCTTCCTTGTGTCCTCAGCTTTGCATTTAAACTAATTTGTTATTTTTTATACTTTATTATCTAGGTAGAATAATTTTCAGGCTATTTTGATGTGGCATCATCCTGGTTTTAATATGAATTTTGACTTGAGTTCCTTGAGATAACATGTGATGATTAGAATATTTTAGAATTTTAGTATCTATTGTAGTCAGGACGGAATTCTACAAAACAGTGAATAATATGTTTTTTTTTTTTTTTACATCAAAGACTTGTTACTCATAAAGTCACATTGTGAAAAAGAGAGCAGTCCAACAGCAAATAGCTTGTTCCATTTTGTCACTAGGATGAGTAGACTTGACCAGTTTACTAGCTTGAAATTATGATTGTTGTGAGTGTAGTCTTTTATAAGAAATGACTTATCCAAGTTTTTTAACAACATGAGGAAACATAAAACTGTATTCTGCATTGAAGAGAATGTAGCTTTGATTTTTTTTTTTTTTTTTTTTTTTGAAGGCCTTACCAGGGACTCATTTTCACCAATTGTGAGCAGTTATACATTGGCTAGAATGGACCTGACAAACCTATTTCTCTTTGGAGTTATTTAAGATTTGGCTCAATTTTGGTTCCTAACTGATTTTAATCTGAGAATTGGCTTTGATATGGAATCAACATTTTAGTATTTTGGGGGGAAGATTTAGGAGGATTCTTGAAGCATAACTTAATGGCCTCAAATCCAGTTTTGTTACTAAAAATGACTCCTCTTTTATGAAGGTTTTTTTCTTTTTTTTTTTCTTTCCTTCATTGCATACTAGGGGCAGTATTTAGCTAGAACAGAATCCTATAGACCTTTCTGAGCAGGAGTGTACAATGAATTATTAGGCTCGTATTCCTCAGATCAACCCTGCATTCCACCTAAAGGTCAACTGAATGTAAACCAAATTCTAAGGACTAGAGGTAGAACCTGGGAAATCCCAGTGGCTTTAAATCATCTGCATGCTTACTAATGTCAGTGCATCTGGGCTGCTGTAACAAAATACCACAGACTAGGTGGCTTAAGGACAAAAGAAATTTATTTCCTACGCTTTGGAGTCTGGGAAGTCCAAGATCAAGGCGCTGGTAGATTGGGTATCTGGTAAGGACTCACTTTCTGTTTCATAGATGGTATCTTTTTGCTGTGTCCTCACATGGTGGAAGGGGTGAGGGATCCCTTCTATAAGGGCATTAATCCTATTCACAGGGGCTCCATCCTTATGACTTAATTACCTCCTAGGGGCTTCACCTCCTAATATCATCACCTTGGGGGTTAGGATTCAACCTGTGAATACTGGGGAGACAGATATTTAGTACATAGCAACTAATGTTTTCTAAATATATGTTCTAGTCCTGACCTGTACTCTAGAGTTATATATCCATCCTTCTAATTGACATCTCTCCTTGTATATATAATAGGTATCTCAAAATTAACATTCATCACCCCAAAGAACATCTTTGAGTACTCTGTTCCTTGAGCCAGAAACCTAGACATAATCCTTTGTTCTTCCCCTTTCCTTCTAAGCAATTTTAATTTGTCACTAAATCCTGGTGGCTTCTATCTCTAAAACATATCTTTCCGTTTCTATTGCTATCATTTTACTCTAAGCCATGATTATCTCTTATTGGAACTCCTGCAATAACTTCCTAATTGGTCTCTCTGCTTCCTTTCTCCAACCCAGTCTCCATCCATCTGCTAGGGTGATGTTTTTCAGGATGAGATCAGATTATGTCGTTTCTCTGCTTAAATGTCTTAAGAGCTTTCTCACACCATTTCTTACTGGGGCATACAGGGAAGACGATATATACATGCTGGCTTTGACTTTCTCTTTAACATCATCCCACACCATTCTCCCCCTCATTGCTTTTTCTCCCCAGGCGTTTCTGTCCCTGAAGCTACTGAGCCCTTTCCTACCTATGGACATTTACATATGTTGCTTCCTCTACCTGGAATGCATTTCATCAGCTTGTCATGTGCACAGCTCATTCTCATCTTTGTTATCAGTTCGCGTGTCATCACTTCAGGGAAGCCTTCTCTGACTACCCTCCGTAGGGTGTTACTCCCTTTCAACACCACTTACTCTCTATCATATTGCCCTTAACTTTCTCCAAAGCACATATGTATAGTTTTCATATATATATATATGAATATATATACATATATTCATATATATATTCATAATATATATTCATATACATACATACATACATTCATAATATATACCTACATTCATTATATATATATGAAATATATATATAACATATATATATATATATATATATATATATTTTTTTTTTTTTTTTCTTATTATCTATCTCCCCCACTGGACTGTGAGTCCCACAGAAAGGAGCTTGTCTGTCTTCTTTATCATTGTATCCCTAGTAAGTAGCATAGCACTTGGTGTATTGTAGTAGGTTTCGAAACTATTTGTGAATATATGAATAATGAAGTGATTGAATGAAATAGATATTTCCAGACATCACTAATTTCCCCCTGTCCTCAACCAAAAAATTGGTGAAAAATTTAAAAAGTCGTAAAATGAGATAATTATTTTATTATTTTTAAGAAATAAAAGAATCATAAAACCAAAATTGAAATGGAATCAATCACTTTGATTTAAATTTCAATATTATTTAAAATTACATTGTGTCAGGCATATCACTTGAGCTTAGCCATGCGATATTAATTTATTAATATCCTTCTCTATTAATACAAGTTTTCCAGTATTTGGTCCTGACATTTGGTATTAAGAGAGCTTAGAAAATAAAAGTGAACAATTCAATTAGTTCAGCTGATTATGACAATCATCTCTTGATCAGTACTTCCCACTCAGTGTGCATTCTGAGTGATTTTTTTCTTTTAATCTGTGTCTCAGGGACCAGTTTTCTCTGGGAACAAAATATAATACCTTCCTTTTTAAATATTTATTTGTTTGCCTATTTATTATTAAATTTTAGCTCCAGTATAAGAAAGGTATAGTGTTATATTAGTTTCGGGTGTACAATACAGTGATTCAACACTTATATACATTCCTCAGCATTCATCATGAGAAGTGTACTCTTAATCCCCTTCACCCATTTCACCCATTCCCCCATCCACTTCCCATCAGCTTGTGCTCTGTCTTTAAGATTCCTGTTCTGTTTGTCTCTTTTTTCTTTTGTTTTGCTCCTTAGATTGTATATATGAGTGCAATCATCTGGTATTTGTCTTTCTCTGACTTATTTCACTTAACGTCGTACCCTCTAAATCCATCTATATTGTTGCAAATAGCAAGATTTCATTAGTTTTTATGGCTGAGTAATATTCCAATGTGTGCATATACTACTGGATAACTTCTGTATCCATTCATCTATCCATGGACACTTGGGTTGCTTCCATGTTTTGGCTATCGTAAAATAATGCTGCTATAAACATAGGGGTGCATATCTTTTTGAATCAGTGTTTTTGTATTTTCTATTCTTCAAATAGTTCCAGTAATGGAACTATTGGATCATATGGTAATTCTGTTTTTAATTTTTTGAAGAATCGCCATAGCTGTGTTTTTCACAACAGCTGCACCAGTTCATGTTCCCATCAACAGTACCTGAGGATTACTTCTCCACCTCCTTGCCAACATCTGTTGTTTCTGGTGTTGTTGATTTTAGCCATTCTGACAGGTGTGAGGTGATATCTTATTGTGGTTTTGTTTTGCATTTCCCTGATGATGAGTCATGTTGAGCATATTTTCATGTGTCTGTTGGCCATCTGTATGTCTTTGTAGAAATATATGTTCATGTCTTCTGCCCTTTTTTAAATTGGATTGTGTGTGTGTGTGTGTGTGTGTGTGTGTGTGTGTGTGTGTGTGTGTTGAGTTGTGTAAGTGCTTTATATAATTTGGATACTAACCCTTTTTTGGATATGTCATTTGTGAATATGTTCTCCAATTCAGCAGGTTGTCTTTTAGTTTTGTTGGTTGTTTCCTAATATAGTACCTTCCTTAAATCTAATAGAGTACTTACTGGCTCAAAGTCTATTTCTTTATAACCCAGACTGGGTCTTTAAGTGCCATAATAATGTATCTTGTGGTTTGTTCCACTTTTGAGGGTCATTTTTATTCTATTGGATGGTGGAACTAGATTAAAATGGGCATGGTGAGAAACGTATGCTTTGGTCTGGAGCCCTCCTAGTAGATACAGGTAAAAATAACCTGTAATGGGAATTCAGATTCAGTGCTTCATTATAACAAACTCTGGATCCACACTATCTGAGAGCCCACCAGAGTATAATCAGCCTGAGTGCTGACCAAATTGGATCCCTAAGAATAGCTCTGCATTAGCTCTAGCCATCCACAGAGTAACTAACATGGGCTTTCAGTGAATGGGTAGTGGTTTTTCAGGGACTTGTGTCTGCTAGGCAGGATATGCATTGGTAGTTAGCCTAACTTTTTGTCCAGAATTTCTTCTTAGGTATTTATCATAAGATAATTCGCTGAGTTGTTTGTGTGCCTTTTAAAAATACCAGGACATCATACTTTTTGGAATTGAGGGTACACTTATTTAGTTGTAGATGACACCAAATGAGGCTAGTGCTAACCTAATAGCATAGTATTAGAATTTATTGTGATGTTGGAAAAGCAGGGAAATGGCCAATTAAAGGTAAGATCATGTTCACTAGAAATACACTGAAAATAACCCATACTAGAGCCAGACAGAGTCTTTGAAAATTCAACAACCATTGACTTGGTTAAATATATTTAGTCTGGGGAGAAGACAGGGTAAAGAAGAAGCTAATTATTCCTATTGAAATTTAGTTATCAGGGCATATAATCATTGGGATTTTTGTCTGTTCTGTTCCTCTTAACATTCTTTTTTCAATTCTGGTAAAATACACAAACTTAAAATTTACCTTTGTAACAATTCTTAAGTTCAGTGGTATTAGATGCATTCACATTACTATGCAACCATCACCATTATCTATCTTTGGAATTCTTTCTATCTTATAAAATTGAAGCTCTGTACCCATTTACCATTAACTACTCTGTTCCTCTCCCTTCCCCAGCTCCTGGCAACCACCTTTCTACTTTCCATCTCTATGATTTTGACTATTCTTTTTAAAAAATTGTTTTAAATTTATTTTTGAGACAGAGAGAGACAGAGCATGAACGGGGAAGGGTCAGAGAGAGAGGGAGACACAGAATCTGAAGCAGGCTCCAAGCTCTGAGCTGTCAGCGCGGAGCCCAACGTGGGGCTCGAACTCACAGACCGTGAGACCATGACCTGAGCCGAAGTCAGAAGCTCAACCGACTGAGCCACCCAGGCGCCCCTCCTGATTTTGACTATTATTAAGTAACCCACATAAGTGGAATTATACAGCATTTGTCTTTCCGTGTCCGGCTTATTTCATTCAGCATCATGTCCTCCAGATTCATTCATGTTGTAGCAAATGTCGGTATTTCCTTACTTTCTAAGGCCGAATGATATTCCTTGGTATTTATGCACCACATTTTGCTTATCTGTTCTTTGATGGATGCCTGTGTTGCTTCCATGTTTTAGCTCTTATGAGTGCCGCTGCTAGGGACGTGAATGTACAAGGACCTCCTCAAGGCCCTGCTTTCAGTTCTTTGGGTATATACCTAGAAGAGGAGTTGCTGGATCATATGATAATTCTATTTTTAATTTTTTGAGGAACTGATGCTCTACTTTCCACAGGGACTGTACTGTTTTACGTTCCTCTCGACAGTGCACATGTGTTCCGGTTTCTTTACATCCTCACCAGTGCTTGCTATTTTCAGATTTTTTTTTTTTTTTTTTTTGATCGTGGCCACCCTAATGGGTGTGAGGTGGTATCTCACAGTAGTTTTGATTTGCATTTCCCTAGTGATCAGTGTGGTTGTGATACTGTGATTTGTAACACATTTAGCCTTTGCTTCTCACTTGCTTCTGTGTATTCTCCAATTCCCTTTGCGATTTTTTTTCTCTGATCCATTCGTTGTTTAAGGGAGTATTGTTTAATTTCCACAAACTTGTGAATTTTCCAGCTTGTCTTCATTATTGAGTTTTAACTTCGTCTCGTGGTGGTCGGAGTGCTTACTTTGCATAACGTCTACCTTTTGAAAATTTACGGAGACTTCATTTGTGCCCTAAAATGTGGTCTGTCCTCGAAAATACTCCATGTGTGGTCGAGAAGACTATGTCTGCTGTTGTTGCTGGGCGGTGCACTGCGTAGATGTCTGTTCGCTCTACGGGGCTTGCTGTGTTGTTCAAGCCCTTGATGTCCATACCAGTCCTCTGTCTCTTTGTTCCATGTGTCGTCGAGAGTGTGGTATCTTGAAGTCTCTAAGCATTAATGTAGGGCTGCCTACGTCTCTTTTCACCTTCTGTCAAGTTTTGCTTCATGTGTTTTGCTGGTCTGTTATGAGATATGTTATCATCTGTAACTGTCATCTCTTCTTGCTACATGGAAGCTTTGATTAATACATAGCGTCCTTCTTTGTCCCTTGTAACTTTTTTGATTTAAAGTCTATTTTGTGTGATACTAGTGTTGCCATCCTGGCTCTCTTTTGGCTACTATTTGCATGGAATATCTTTTTCCATCCTCTCTCTCTCCATCTATTTGTGACGTTGGATCCAAAACGAGTCTCTTATAGACAGCATATAGTTGGATCGTGTAATTTTATCCATTCTTCAAATATCTGTCTTTGATTGGAGAGTGTAATCCGTTTACATTAAAAGCGATTGTTGATTAAGAAGGACTTCTGTCGCTTTGGTATTTATTTTCTATATGCCTTGTACCTTCTTTATCCTTCATTTCCTACATTACTGTTTTTTGTACTTAATTGATATTTTGGGAGTGAAATATTTATTTTTTCATATCCTTTCCTGTAAATTTTATAACTACTTTCTTTGTGGCTACCATGGGGATTACATTCAATGTTCTAAAGTTATAAGACTGTAGTTTTGAATTTTTATCAGCTTATGTTCAATAACATACCAAACCTCTGCTCATTATAGCCCATCCTTACCCCTTTCAGTCGTTGATGTCACAAATTATCTGTTTATATATTGTGTACCCAAATATATGAACTAATAATTCTTTTAAATGCAGTAGTCTCTTAAATTATGTAGAAAACATTTGGAATTATAAACTGAAGTTGTGATAATGCTAGCTTTTAGACTAATAATTAACAAAACACTAAAATATTAGTGCTTTAAATAATGTAGAAAATAAAAAGTGGAGTTATAAATTATTGTTACAATACTGGCTTTTATACTTGCTCATGTAATTACCTTTGTTAAGATCTTTATTTCATCATTTGACTTCGAGTTACTGTCTAGTGTTCATTTTACCCTGCAGGATTCCCTCTGGCACGTCTTGCAGGGGGTAACAAATTCCCCCTTCTTTTGAATGCAGTTTTGCTGGACATAGGGTTCTTGTTTGACAGTTTCCTTTAGCACGTTGAATATATCTGTCCCCTGCCTTCTGGTTTCCAGAGTTCTGATGAGAAATCTACTAGTAATCCTATTGAGGATCCTTTGTATGTAATAAGCCACTTATCTGCTGCTCCTCTCAAGGTTCTTTATCTATGGCTTTAGAAATGTTGATTATACCACAAGAGACTCTTACTGCTAGGGAACAAACTGAGGGTTGCTGGAGGGAGGTGAGTGGGAGATGGGCTAGATGGGTGATGAATATTAAGAAGGGTACTTGTGATGAGCACTGAATGTTGTATGTAATGGTGAATAACTGAATTCTACAACCTTTTGTTTTAAGTTTATTTATTTATTTTTGAGAGAGACAGAGACAGTGTGACTGGGGGAGGGGCAGAGAGAGAGAGGGAGATAGAGAATCCCAAGCAGGCTCCACACTGTCAGCACAGAACCTGAAGTGAGGCTTGAACTCATGAACCGTGAGATCATGACCTGAGTCATAACCGAGAGTCAGACGCTTAACCGACTGAGCCAACCAGGTGCCTGCACTGAATTCTACTTCTGAAACCAATATTGCTCTGTATGTTAACTAAAATATAAATCATAAATTTTAAAAAAGGAAAAAAAAAAGTTGGGTTATAATGTGCCTTGGTGTGGGTCTCTTTGAGTTTATCTTACTTGAAGTTTGTTGATTTTCTTGGATGTTTATATTCATGTCTTTCATCAAATTCGGGATGTTTTTAGCCATTATTTCTTCAAAATATTCTCCTTGTTCATTTCTCTCTCCTTCTTCTGGGACATCCAGAATACATGTGTTGGTCCTCTTGATGGTGTCCCAAAGGTCCCTTATGTTTTGTTTACTTTTCTTCGTTCTTTTTGCTTTCTGTTCTTCAGGCTCGATATTTCCAGCGTCTTAGAATCACATTTGCTGATTTGTTCCTCTGCCTACCCAAATCTTCCTTTGACTCCTGCTAATGAATTTTTCATATCAGCTATCTGGACTTTTTCAGCTCCAGAATTTCTTCTTGGTTCCTATGTGGATCTTTTTTTTTTTCTTTACTGATATTTCCATTTTGTTCACACATCATTTTCTTGACTTTCTTCACATTCACCTTTAGTTCCTTGAACATCTTTAAGATTGCTGTTTTAAAGCTTTTGTCTATTAGATCTGCCACCAAGTCTTTTTAGGGACTGTTTCTGTTTTTTTTTCCTTTGAATGGACCATATTTCCTGTTTCTCTTTTTGTCTCGGGATTGTGTTATTGTTGTTTGAAATTGGACATTTGAATTTAATAATGTGGTATCTCTGGAAATCAGAGTTTCCCTTTTCCTTGGGGTTTGTTACTTTTTGTTACTGTTTTTATTTTTTAGTTGTTACTGCCTATCTCGGTGCCAAAGTTCAGCCTGAGGTATAAACTTAAAATCTTCTCAGGTCTTTTCTGAGCTTACACCTTTCTCTGGGTACAGTATACTGTATAGTTACTGTCTAATTTTTCCTGAATATGCAGTTACTTTGGATGTTATAGTCCTAATACCTGGCTCCCAAGAGGGGAGAAAGAGAAAAATGAAGGGAGAAGAAGGAGAAAAAGGGCACCGGCTCTTTAAATCCCTTGGAAGTAACTTCACCCAGAGTGGAAGGTGTTTGCAGCAATATGGGTAGGCATGACAATAATGGCTGCCCTGCTTTTTCTCTGTTCCTTTCTGACCAGACACAGTGAGCTGCGATCAGAGCACAGGTGTGCAATATTTGGAGAATAGGATCCTTTTTTTTAAGTTTTTATTTTAATTCCAGTTACTTAACATAGTGTGACATTAGTTTCAGGTGTATGACATTGTGATTCAACAATTCCATACATCACCCAGTGCTTATCACAAGTGCATTCCTTAATCTCCATACTTATTTAACCCATGTCCCCACCCTCCTCCCCTCTGGTAACCATCTGTTTGTTGGCTGTAGTTAAGAGTCTGTTTCTTGGTTTGTCTCTCTCTCCTTTTCCCCCTTTGTTCATTTGTTTTGTTTCTTAAATTCTACATATGAGTGAAATTGTGTGGTATTTGTCTTTCTCTGATGGAGTTATTTCACTTTAGCATTATACTCTCTAGTTCCATCCTTGTCAGCATAAATGGCAAGATTTCATTCTTTTTTATGGCTGAATAATATTCCATTATATATCCATTCATCTATCGATGGACACATGGGCTGCTTTCATAATTTGGCTATTGTAAATAATGGTGCCATACACATAGGGGTGACTGTATCTCCTTGAATTAGTGCTTTTGTATTTTTTGGGTAAATACCCAGTAATGTGACTGCTGGATTGTGGGGTAATTCTATTTTTAACTTTTTGAGGAACCTCCATACTATTTCCCAGAGTGGCTGCACCAGTTTGCCTTCCCACCAACATGCTTGCGTGTTCCTTTTTCTCTGCATTCTCACCAACACCTGTTGTTTCTCACCAACACCTGTTGTTTCTTGTGTTGTTGATTTTAGCCATTCTGACAGGTGTGAGGTGACATTGCATGGTAGTTTTGATTCGCATTTCCCTTTTTGCCCACCCTGGCCTCTGCAAGCTGTGTGAGGCTGACGTAGGAACACATGTGTGACGCGGGCCAAAGGGGAAGAGGTGGAGGGCTAGTAGCTGCCACTGTGCTAAAGGCTGAAATTGAAAGTAACTGCAGTTTGCCACCCAACCTTTCTCCGGGAAATTGTACTTTAAAAAAAATTTTTTTTAACATTTTTATTCATTTTTCAGAGAGAGAGAGAGAGAGAGAGCGCGAGCGAGCATGTGAATGGGGGAAAGGCAGAGAGAGAGGGAGACACATAATCTAAAGCAGGCTCCAGGCTCTGAGCTGTCAGCACTGAGCCTGATGTGGGGCTCGAACCTGTGAACTGCTGCGAGATCATGACCTGAGCTGAAATCCAATGCTTAACCGACTGAGCCACCCAGGCACCCCTGGAAATTGTAATCTTCTTAATCAACTTTCAAGTTTCAAAGTAGTTGTGTTAGATTCTGCCAGTGCAGTTGTTGTCTAGATGGGGAGGCAGATTCTTGGTGCTTCCTGGTCTACCTTAAAATTTTTGGAACTACCTTTTTTATTAAGGACTTGATGCTTCTGTGCCCTTTCACTCATTGTTTCCTCTATCTAGAGTCAGCTTCTCTATTTTGTCCATTTATACAGATTCTTCCAAATCCAGCCTAGATATTTCTTCCTTCATGAACTCTAACAGTTTTTATCAGTATATCTTCATATCTTCCGTATGTATGTTTTCATTACTGTCCTTATCAGATTTTACTGTAATTTATTTGTTTAGTTATATGTTTTGCCTGTTGGTTTCCTGAGGACAGAGATTGTATTTTATTAATTTCTTTATCATAAGTATTTAGTACAATTATTAAGAGATAGGAGATACTTATGTGGTTGACATTCAAATTTTTTACAATTAGCAGACCCTGGATGCCAACCAGTCAGAATATCTAACTGGCTAAGAATAAGCAAAGGTTATTACTCTATCCTTGCATATACTGGCTGGATATTAGTCCTGGGTGCTTAGTCAATGCCTGCAGGCTATGAATGATTAGTGGGCAAGAACATTTTTCCCTTTTTATCTTTTTTTATGTAGTGATTGTGTACAATTATGGCTTTCTTACATGAATTAAAGATATCCTAAATACGATTCCACCTAAGACCAAAACAACCTGAATATGGGTATTCATACTTTTGAATTCTTTTCACCAGTTGATTCCTGTAGAGTTGCTTTGTGCCATAATTTTATCAGTTATGTTGTTTTCAGTATAACTGGGAATGATTAGAAACATCTATAGATTACTCAGTCTGTAAGTAATATCTTTTATCTACCACAGTTTATGCCACAATCTGCTGAATACGGCCTCCTGCGATTTGATGAACTCTACAAAGTACAGCATTATCTATAAAGTTTTAATAAAATTGCCTTGATGGACTCATCAGCTAACATCTTTTTTGCTACTCACTTGTGAAACAGAATAAGCTTTTTTCTCCTGTAAGATTTCCTAGCTTTCACAGTGAGCAATATTAATTTGTAAAAGCTTTCCACAGCCAGTCTTAATTACTGCTTGTAAGTTGCCAATACCCTCAGTTTATTTTCATATAACGTTAATAGCTTTTCTTAGGGTTTGAATGTTTTGCAAATAGATGATGCTGCAAGAGAGATGGGTTCACACTGTGATTTGATGATAATGTCCTAAGAGCAGTCTCTTGGGGTCTCTCTTATAGCAGCGCAGGCTTTCACTGGTTGGGTATATAACTGGGAGTTATGTATCCAAAAGTATTTTCTTGTATATTCTCATACCTCCCTCCTTAACTTTTAACAAATTGCAAGGTATTAAATAGCATTAGCTTATTATTGGATAGCATGTTATGAACAAGCTTTGAAAGGTATGGTCTTAGAAATTAAGATATTTTTATTAAGAACAATACCAGTTAAAAATGATAATCTCAATTGTTTCTTACCCTCCGGTTATATTTTTTCAGTATTATTGCAATTAGAATTAGGTTCCTGCTTAATTTTTCAAACTTTGATCAACTAGCACTTTGTTTAGTCATGGATATATAACTGTAGCATCTGTAATGTGCTCTGAACACATAAGAAGACTCTTCACATTTAATAAGCAAGTATTGGTGTTAGTTGTTGACACAGCTCCACTTAGATCAATCATCTACAAGTATATTGTATGTATCATGTATATATAACAGGAAGTTCTTCTCAAGCTATTTACCAGTTATCTATAATGGATACTTTACAGGTGTATTGAGAAACTAAGTTAAGAAAATCGCAATTGCATGAAGAATAAGACTGCCAGGTGAATTTGTTCGTCTGTAGTTTCTATTACACTGAGGTGTGATACTAGTGTCTGACTTGAAAATATTCTCTAAAAATTGGCAAGTCTAGATTATTGACATGAAGAAACCTCACGTTATGTTTATTTAAAATGTACTCAACTATCAAGATCATTAGCAATATAACTGAACTAGAGTCTCATTTCTGTCTTCTCCTATAAACAGTCAGCATCTAGGGGCACCTGGGTGGCTCAGTCGGTTAAGCATCGACTTCAGCTCAGGTCGTGATCTCGCAGTCCATGAGTTTGAGCCCCGTGTCGGGCTCTGGGCTGATGGCTCAGAGCCTGGAGCCTGTTTCAGATTCTGTGTCTCCCTCTCTCTCTGACCTTCCCCCCGTTCATGCTGTCTCTCTCTGTCTCAAAAATAAATAAACGTTAAAAAAATTAAAATGAAACAAAACAATCAGCATCTATATTTCTGAATTATTTGTCCTACAGTTGTCTGATACCTCAGATTCTTTTGTTTATTTTATCTTGCAAACATATAGTACTTTGTACTCTAAGGAAGTATTTAAGAATGCACAGTTTGATTTAGTCAGTTGGCACTTTTCCATGAAGTTTAACTTTTGTCGAGGGTTTTTGAAAAATAATCTTTACCAACCTAAGGAAATGCCCTTTTATTTCTACTTCTCGTACCAAGTTAAAGAAATATACCTGTATTCTTAATTTTCTAAGAATTACTTTAAAGCATAAAATGGTGTTGTATTTTGCCAAATGAAATGGTGTATTTTGTCAAATGCTTTTCTTTATTTATTGAGGTAATCATATGATCTTTCTTCTTTAGTCTGTTATATTCCATTGTATAACTAAATTTTCTGATGTTGTACCATCCTTACATTCCTGGGGTTAAATGGTGGTTGATTGTGATAGGACACGTTTTCTAGTTGTTTCGGATTTTGTTGTTTAAGTTTTATGTTTTGACTCCCTCCCCATATAGATGAGTAGAATTGGCCTATGCTTATCTTATGTCAAAATTACATTTGCCTCATGAAATGAGATATATGGCTTTCATCCTTTTGTTTTTAAATTTAATTTTATGGGATAATTTATAGAGGATATGATTTAATGGCCTTTAAAGGTTTGGAAGGATTCACCTGTAAATTTGTAGCAATTGTTATGAGTACTCCACTCAGTTCTGCTCACCCCCATGACACCTGCAAATGGTTCTTGAACATACCAATAGCTTCCTGCGTCTCTCTTCCTGAGGGCATTTTAGGGCCAATGAAGTAGGTTTAACCCGAAAGAGAGGGGCAGAAGTGTCAACGAGCTAATAGATAAATTCCCTACCTCCTTGCCTCTTCGTATGATGATTCTGAGGGTTTCCTCAAGCCCAAGCTTCA
This sequence comes from Acinonyx jubatus, assembly GCF_027475565.1. Taxonomy (NCBI): domain Eukaryota; kingdom Metazoa; phylum Chordata; class Mammalia; order Carnivora; family Felidae; genus Acinonyx; species Acinonyx jubatus. Next base: position 33,737,881 of record NC_069394.1, on the reverse strand, counting down.
TTTGCCTTCAGAAATAACCTACTCTTTGTTTATTGGCTTTTCTCTTTTACATATTTTACGTTCCCACACTTTTGCTGTACTTTTTGGGATTATGTCTCAAATACACTACTTTGCATTCAAATCTTTGGGTCAGGATTGTGGAGAAACCCAAGAAAGATAAAAACCATCTGGGCCTGGGATTTTTTTTTTAATAGAAGAGGTATTTTTTTTTAATTTATTTATTTTTTAACATTTATTCCTTTTTGAAAGACACAGAGAGAGACAGAGTGTGAATGGGAAGGGGCAGAGAGAGAGGGAGACACAGAATCCGAAGCAGGCTCCAGGCTCCGAGCTGTCAGCACGGAGCCCAATGCGGGGCTTGAACTCACAGACTGCAAGATCACGACCTGAGCCGAAGTCGGCCACCCAACCGACTGAGCCACCCAGGTGCCCCTAGAAGAGGTATTTTTAAGAATTTGTTAAATTGTGATATAATTCACATAACATCAAATCCATTGTTTTAAAGTATACAACTTAGTCTATTCACAATGTTGCACAACAATCATCAATAGCAAATTCTAGAACATTTCCATCACCCTGAAAAGAATCCCTGTAGACCTTAGCAGTCAGTCCTATCTCCCTACGCACTCAGACAACATCTAATCTACTTTCTTCTCCCTGGATTTGCCTATTCTAGACATTTCATATACACGGAATTACATAATATGTAGCCTTTGTGTCTGGCTTCTTTCACTTAGCATAATGCTATAACGTTTCATTTGTATTGTAGCAAGAATTAGTAGCTCATTTCTCTTTATGGCTGAATAATATTTTATTGTGTGGATATACCACATGTTCATTTGCTCACCAAGTGAAGGACATTTGGGTTGTTTATACTTCTTGGCTATTATGAATAATGCTTTTAGGAACACACATTTATGAGTTGTTCTGTGAATATATGCTTTCAATTATCTTGGGTATTACCTAGTACAGGAATTGCTGGGTCATGTGAGAATTCTGTTTACGTTTTTGAAGAATTGCCAAACTATTCCACAGTGACTGCTCCATTTTAAGTTCCTGCCATCGCTGTACAAGGGCTACATTTCCCACATCTTTGCCAACGCTTCTTATTTTCCTTAAAAAAAAAAAATTATATCCATTCCAGCAGGTATGAAGTTGACTTGGGTTCATTGGCTGTCCCCACAGTCCACCACGGCTATGCCTAGAGTCAGATGTGAGTCAGAGAGATTTGACACTGGATACCCACATCACCTGCTACATGAGCCTTAAAATGGACTTCATGTGACAAATTTAGTGTCCTTTGTTCATTAGAGACTGGGGTTTGAGTTCTGACTGCATTGCTTCTCTGGTGGAAGACATTTGCCTATGTGACTTAAACTCTTTCAATCTTCAGTTTCTTCATCCATGAACTGAGGGCAGTCCGTGCCTATTAGATGAGATAACAGATATACAAGAATGAGAGGAGTGCCTGGAACATGGGGAGAACTCAAAAGATGCTACTTATCTTTGTTATTCTCGTTGTTAGTAGCAGGAGTGGTGTTGTGATGTAACAGTGGCTGGGGCGGTGGTGTTATTAGGAGTACCAGGGTTTGGGCTACAAACCAGAGCCTTGCTTTGCAAAGTGTGGTCTGAAGACCAGCAGAAGCAGCAGCATCACCTGGGAGATTGTTCAAGATGCAGAATCCCTATCTCTCTGCCGCCGAGATCCGGAGCTCAGAATCTGCATTTTAACAAGATCCCTTGGTGATTCGAATGCACGGTACAGTTTGAGAAGCACTGGTTTAGTATACCAGTTTGCTGCTCTCAACTTATCCAGCTCATTATAGCTGGCAGGTTCCACAATTTTGTTCTTAATTTGTTTTAACAACTTTTTTTGAGGTGTAATTGTTATACAAAAAGTGCACATCTTTCAGCAATTTTATGGCATTGAGCAAATGCATACACTTGTGAAAATATCACCATAGTCAAGTGTGACATACATGTGGAATCTGGAAAGTTCTCTCTCTTCTTTTTAATATTTATTTATTTTTGAGAGAGAAAGAGAGAGCATGAGCAGTAGAGGGGCAGACAGAGAGGGGGACAGAAGATCTGAAGTGGGCTCTGTGCTGGCAGCAGAGAGCCCAATGTGGGGCTTGAACTCACGAACCGTGAGGTTGTGACCTGAGCCTAAGTTGGACGCTTAGCTGACTGAGCCACCCGGGCCCCCCAAGAATCTGGAAAGTTCTTAAATGTTATTTTATTTTTTCTTAAAGACAATTCCATGAAAGCCCATGTATTTGGATTGTAGAAATTTGCTAAGCAAACAGATTTTAAAGTAATATGTAAAGTAGTATAAATATAAAATATTAATTCACTGTCATTCCTTGAACATGTCCTGGTATTTTCTAGGCACTTGGAATGTAGCAGTGAGCTAAAACAGACAAACAGGGGCACCTGTGTGGCTAAGTAGGTTAAGCGTCCAACTTCAGCTCAGGTCATGATCTCATAGTTAGTGAGTGTGAGGCCCTCATCATACTCTCTGCTGTCAGCACAGAGCCCACTCCAGATCCTCTGTCTCCCTCTCTCTCTGCCCTTCCCCCACTGGTTCTCTCTCTCTCTCTCTCTCAAAAATAAATAGACATTTAAAAAATACAATAGAAAAACTTCTCTTACTTCTCTGGAGATTATATTCTAATTAGGAGATGCACACAACATAAGTAGTAGAGATAAACAAGTATTAAGAAGGTGTAAATACACTGGAAAAAAAATAGAATCTAGATACTTCTGGGTGGTGTTGGCAATTTAATTTGGATGGCCTTGAAAGTGACAGTTGAGCAATGACTTGAAAGAGACGAGGGAGTCAGTGTTGCAGATATTTAAGGGAAAAGCAGGCCAGATTGAGGTAACAGTGAATACAAAAGTCCTATGGTAGAGGCGTGCTTGACATGTTGGAAAATAACAAGGAAGTCAGCGTGGCTGGAGCAGAGCAAGTAGGTGGGAGCAGGGAGAGACAGAATTAGAGAGGGAGACTGCAGAGGACCTTTCGGATCATTGTAAGGGTGTCGACACTTATCCTGAGTAAAATGGGGAGTATTAAAATGTTCTGACCCAAAATGTGACATGGCGTGTTACATTATAAAATACGTTGAAGGGTTTATTTGGCTGTTTAGTTGAGATAGATTAATGGGAAAAGTGAGACCAGGGTGGAACCTGGGAGACCAGTTATGAGATTATTACAATAATTTAGGCAGGTGATGGCGGTGACTTAGACCGGGTTGGTTGTGGTGGAGGTGGTGGGTTGTCATCTTTGTAGATACATTTTAAAGTAGAACCAAGAAGATTTCCTGGTGGAATCTATGTGGGATATGGGAGAAAAAGATTATTCCACAATTTTTGGCCTGAGGCAAACTGGGAGGGTTGAGAGTCACCATTAACTGCTGTGAGTAAGACTGTGGAAGGAGCAGTTTTGGGGTGAAGTTCTGGAATTCAGTTTGGGCATGTTAAAATTGAGATGAGTCAAAATACAAATGCACTGAATCTTAGATATAAGGCTGTGCTTTTACTGTTGTGCTGTGATAGTGTTGTGAATATCAGTACACTAGAATTGTGAAGTCTTAGAATAGTAAATCTTCCTTGGATAGGTCAAGTTGGACTTGCCTTATGTTGAACTCTGCTTCAAAGTAGGTTACATGACTCTGTGATCAGTGATGTCACTGCCTTTTAGGACTTACAGGAGCAAGAAATACAGTTTGCAAAAGGAAGTCCAGATAGTAGTCTATGGCTTCTGCAAGTTTACTTACAGGAAACCATGGAAGATCCCAAATAGTTTTGTCCCTTAACTTGAAAGTTTTAAAGAATTACTAGCAAGAATCTGAGAAACAGGTAAGTGAAGCTTTATACTTGGAACTTTTTGTTCTCTGAATTACTACCTCTTCCTTAAACATTTCTCCCTCCCAAGAGTGTTTCAGTGATTTCCATATCACCATGTTTCATTACTATTATGTTAGTATTGCATCTAATTTTATTCTCCCATTCCCCTCAATTTGAATGAAGCACCATCATCTTTACCTTCTGTTAAACTTTGTATAATTATGTTCTGGCCTCCTTCCTTTTATGAGATGTCCTCTTCAGAAATTGTCCTGTTCTGTTTTCCATTTTATTTTTATTTAAAAAAATATTTTAAGTTTATTTATTTACTCTGAGACAGAGAGAGAGACAGAGACAGAGAGAGAGAGAGAGAGAGAGAGAGAGAATGCAAGCAGGGGAGGGGCAAGAGAGAGGGAGAGAATCCCAAGCAGGCTGTGCAATGTCAGCACAGAGCCTGATGCAGGGCTCAATCTCTTGAACCATGAGATCCTGACCTGAGGCGGATGCTTAACCTGCTGAGCCACCTCGGTGCCCCTCTGTTTTCCATTTTAAATGAAACTTTCTATGTGAATATGCTTTCTATTTAAGTAAATTTAAACTTGCTTCTGCCCATTTTTAAATCATAATTTAAATTTAAATTTATTGAAATGATTTTATAATTCTGTAATTTATACATCATAACTTTCAAGTTCTTCTAAATGATGGAAAAGAAAACTGTCAGCTGGTAGGACATTTGTATTTGAATCTGAATTAGTATGCAGTGGAAAAAAATTAATAATTATATCATGTTTTGTAATATGCTCTTTTTAAATTTTGTTAAGTTAAATTTTATTTAAAAACTCACTTTTTAATTTGTTAAATTTCCTGTATTTTTAACTGAGATTTAATTTATTTTTAGGGAAAAGATATAACAATGTAGTACTAATAACCAAAGGATCCATGGGTTTGGCTTGAGTAAAGTGCTATAGCACAGACTAGTGGGAAAACTTAATAATTGCAGAAATTATTATTATTATTTCTTTAAGCTTGCTCAGTTGTAAGACTTGTCCTAAAAAAATTACTTAGAGAAACTTAAACTTGAAATGCAGTTATGAATTAAAATGAGATTTGAAATTCAAATAAATATTTATTATGAAGTAACAATGACCTATTCTGATATAATCACTATACTATTAAAAGCTTCTTAATGATTACTTTGGAAACCACTTCTCTAGTTTTTTGATAACATTGAATTTAAAACAGGGTTTGTAAAATAAATCACATGATTTGATGAAAAGAAAAGTAAAAATAACACTTCAAAATACGTACAGCTAATTGGTTACCTTTGATATGATTGTCTGACTCCTTTACTCACACCCCTCCATAAAAAACCCTGAAAATAAGCTATCCTGTATTCAACAAAAATTATGAAAATTCAGTAATTGATTCTCATTTATCTCATATATTTATGTTAAATACATATTTACTTTCGTGATTATAAATATCAGTCAATATTTTTACTAGTCCAATTAACCTTAGTTGGTTACTAGTCTGACATTCCTTCCTATGCATTCCCATCCCTCCTCCTGCTTTTTTCCCCCTGCTTTTCTATTCTGAAATATTTCAAGGGGAACCTGGGTGGCTCAGTAGGGTAAGCGTCTGACTCTTGATTTCGGTTCAGGTCATCTTCTAATGGTTTGTGAGTTCGAGCCCCTCATCCGGCTCTGTGTTGATGCGGAGCCTGCTTGGGATTCATTCTCTCTCCCTCCCTGTCTCTCCCTCTGCCCTTCCCCACCTCGCTCTCTCTCTCTCTCTCTCTCTCTCTCTCAATAAATAACTAAACTTTAAAAAAAGAAATATTTCAAAACTGTCAAGAAGTTTAGAGAATAATACCAACCTTATACAAATCTTAGGATTTTGCCATATTGTTTTATATTTTCTTGTTTTTAGAGCTAGAGCAATTGTCTTGAATACTTATGATTCCACCCGTGTTTTTATTTGTATGGTTTAACTTGATACACATATGCTGCTAATCTATAGGGTGTGTGATTTTGCAAGGTTTTTAATGTTATAGTATGGATCACACTGTATATATTTTTCTGAAGCTCGTTTTATCTAGCTCTATATTCAGAGTTATCTCAACATTTAGATTCATCAAAACCCAGCTCATTCATTTTGACTGCTGAATAGAATTCTTCTGCATGAATGTGCTACACTTTATCCTTTGTCATGTTGGTTTAGGTGATCTAGGTACATACCTGTTCATGTCTTCTTGTGCATGCTGGAAATTTCTCTGGGGTAGATATAAGATTTCTGGGTCATAAAGTATATAGGTCGCCATTTTCTGTTTCACTAGATATGGCAGAATGGCTTCCCCAACTGGTTGAAATAATTTAGATCTGGAGAGAAATGTTTCTGAGTATTGGTTCCTCTACTTTCTCTCCAGTGTTTGGTATTGTCAGACTTCTAAATGTTGCTCAACTGATGGAAGTGAAATAGTAGCTCATTGTTGTAAGTTTGCATTTTCTGACTGATGAGGTTAAGCACCTTTTTATTTCTTTACTGTTGACTTGGGTTTCTCTGTGGAATTGCATATTCACTCCCTGACCTATTATTCTATTGTGATGTTTGTCTCTTTCTTACTGTATATGGAAACTCTCCCTATTTTCTGAATGCATACCCTTTGCTAACTGCATACTTTGCAATAAAACCTCTTCCAGATTGTGGTTTCTCTTTTTACTTTATCTTATTATTTTACTATTCAAAAGTAAACATTTCAATCCAGTAGAATTTGTCTTTTTTAATTTTAAATTTTTAGTTAACTTCCATCATCTCGTATAGATACAATAAAAAGATAGAAAAAAATTTCTCCTTGTGTTGAGAACTCTTAGAATCTACTCTTTAAATAACTTTACTCTATATCGTATACCAGTGTTGATTGTCGTACTAACATTGTACATTACATCCCTAGTACTTAGCTTACAACTGGAAGTTAGTACCTTTTGACCACCTTCCTCCATCCAGACTGCCCCTGGTAACCACAACTCTGGTCTCTTTTCTATGAGTTTAATCTCTTTTCTCTTAATTTAATTTTTTTCTGTGTAAATTTAGAAGCTAAAACTCTCGGTGCAGAGACAAAAATCTTTATGTAACAGTTATGTTTATTTTAACAGAAAGATGTTAAAAGTTAAGATTAATATTAGGGCATAAACACTACTTTAATATGTAGAGAGAAAAATAGAGTTTAGGTAAAGTAGAGGGAAGGAATAAAGGTTTAAGTTTAGGCAGGATTGTCGAGCTCACTATAATTTTTAATTCTCTAATTTCTCTGAGGCTTTAAGTGTGAGTTAAACTGTGTTTTCTTTTTTTCTCAGTTGGGTGTTTTGTTTGAATAAATAGTGCAGATATCTAAAATTTGAGTAATATTGACTGCATGGTGATATAATCATTGTATTTTGAACTTAACTGTCTTTCATTTTCACTATCATTTCCTATCTTTTAGTTAATATTTGGCATCTCAAATTGCCAAAACCTGAGATGGACCCCTCATATTATGGGTATTGTAAAGCTGTTGAAATTGCTACTCAATTATCTGATTGTCATAGTTTTCTAACTTACTTGCTTACTTCTTGTAAGGTCGTGGAAATATGTACTCATATGATCTAACCACCTCAGTTCTATAATTCAATAGGTTGAAACCACTTTTAGGTTCATTTGATAACTCTTTTTGGAGAACACTCAAAAAGCGAATGAGTCTCTTAATACTTATGATAACTGCTGTCAGTTTTTTTTTTTCAAAGGAACTAGCTTATAGACAGTAGACCCCTTGCCACCCTCTCCCCGCCACCCCCCCCACCCCGCCAACAATTGCACAGATTGTTCTTTTTGACTCTCTAAACTGGCTCTGTTCTCTAGTTTCTGATGTTTGCCTCAGGCCCTCCTACCTTGATGTTTGGTGCTATTTTTTTAGATTACTGACTTCAGTTAATTTTGCTGTAAAACTCAGCACTTTTAAAATGATTCACGTAACGTCAACTCTGGGTAGTATAGGCTATTGTCACATTCCCTGGGGACCACCTTGCCAGGGCTAGGTTCCTTTTCTATCTCTTCCAGCCTCCCTTCCCACAACTCCTGCCCAGAACAGAGGAAATTAGCTATTTTATCAGAAACGTGAAGCTTCTAGGACTTCTCTCTTTGCGTGTGGATCTAGCCCACACTTTGTACTTAGGCAATTATTAATCTCTGAACATAGCTGACAATGTTCACATCATGGTATAATAGGTATATTATATTTGAAGTGCCTCCCACTTTGGATTCTTTTCATCAGTAAGCCAGCTTCTTTTTTCTTTTTTGCCCTTGAGGCAATGGATGGGTGAAGAGAAGTTACAAAATGGGAAGCCTGGACCTTGTTACTTCAAGCCTGAAGGCAGTTGGGGACAGTGGTAGGTATGCAGAAAAGGGACGTCAAGGAAAAGCCAGCCCCTTTTACCCGTGTGCATTGTGGGGAAGGAGACAGAAGACAGAGGTGAGGCCGCTAGATGACAGAGGTATGTTCTAATCTCTTCCTTCCAGGCTTTGCCCCAGGAGGAGGATGCCTGTGGGTTAAATGAAGGGCAGCTTTACCCTTCTTAACCTCTGAAGTTCTTGGAAGAGGTCACTTTACAGGATTCTAGTACCACCTGGGGCATAGCTACTTCCGAGCGAATTCAGCAGTGCATCATGGTTAAGAAAGGGCCAGCATTAGCTTTCCAGAGTTTCCTTAGTTCCAGTGTGGCATGGAGGACACAAAAATAGCTGCCTGTCCCTGTCATGACACTCCCCCCGTTCTGAACACTGGGGGATAAGGGATGAGATGACATTGCAGAAGAGGCTGCAGGACAGAGAGCTTGAGCCACGGCCGGACGGAGGATTCTTTGGGGGACTGAGAGGGGTCAGCAGTGCCTTGGGAGCTGAGGTGAGATCACGTCAATAGTGGAGCCCAATTCTGTCTAAATTGAAAAGCGCCAGACTATGAATTAGATGAGCTGCAGATTTCAGCAAGAGAAGCCCCATGGAACACCTAGACACTTCCTTGGAAAACAGCAGGAAAAGGGGTAGAAGTATCAGAAATAGAGAATTTATCCAAAGGAGCTATTTAATAGACTAAAATTACAGGGGTGGTTTCTTAAAAAAAAATTAGCTAGTATGCTGTTGAGGAAAATCAGACCAAAAGTAAAGAAATAAGCTGTGTTTCTTTGCAAGTGATTTTTCAAAGCTACAACAATTGGTAACAGAGAAGAATTTGCAACAACTAAGATTTGGAGATGTTTCAGGTTAAAGTTTCTTCTGTCCTGCTGCTATCTGCTGAGAGACTAATGGAAGACACCATAGTGTTTTTTCACTTCAGCCTGCAAGTGTGGTTGTAGCTGGAGAGGCCATGCTTGTAGTTCATGGGGAATTTGGGAAAGTCTTGCTGTTTGTCTTGGGGTATCAGATGAAGCAAAGTTGCTGATTTTTGTTTTGCAATCCAGAAACCTATTCTATAGAGACTACAGTGATCTCCTAATTGCTTAAGGAACATATTTGAAAACTCAAACCCTCTAGGATATGGGCCAGTCCTTCAGCTTTCCAAATCTGTCATGACAGTGCTGGGGCCGGGGCTTGTCGGCTAGTAGGCACAAGTTCCATTGAATTCTATCTTTTGAGACACAGAGACATCGTGGGTCTGGTGATGGGAACACTTCAGGGTAACGGGGATTGAGCCTCTCTGGATTTCCAGGTCTCTTGCGGATCTTTTCTGAATCCTTGTTGTTTTTTCAAATATAGCCTGGGCCAGGGGGAGAAGAAGGCATCGAGGGATCTATGGTGCGAATGCATTCCTTCTGTAGCATTTGCCACAATTGTAATTGAAACACTATTTGCGCAGTTATTTGTTCTGCCTATTGTCTCCTCCACGACACTTCAAATTTGTTTTGCTTATTGTCTCCCCCACAACACCGCAAAGTCTGTCTGTTGAAATGTATTTACCAGCTCTTAGCATAGTGTCTGGCATATACTAGGCATTTAGTGAATATTGTACGAATGAGTAAATAATTGATGAATTAGTGTTAATAGTTATTTGCCCATCTATAAGTAAATTGGAATTTTATGGTCTGAATTAATTTCTATGATAAAGTACAGCTTCATCCAAGTTTATTTACTACTACTGAATGTAGTATTAATCTTTTAGTATAATATAGTAGGAATATATCTTTTAGTAGAATATAGTAGGAACATAGTAGAATATACTGAATATCGAATGTAGTATACTAATACTGAATGTAGTATTAATCTTTTAGTAGACTAGAGTAGGAACATTGTATTCAGTAGTGTGCTGATAAATGTTAACCACTGGTTTTCTGTGAGAAAAAGCCCTGGTTTGTGGCATTTTCCAATTTCTGTTGTCTAAATACACCTACCAGGGCTGATTTCAAGCTAACCCACATGACTTTGTTGAGTGTGCAGTTGGGAAGAAATGTGCACAACTGGTCCTTATGACTCAGTGAAAGCTGGCTCTAGAACACCACCGAAGTGCTTTCACACGCGAGTTTAGTAATGCATTGTTTATTTATTTATTTAATATAATTTATTGTCGTATTGGTGTCCATACAACACCCAGTGCTCATCCCAACAAGTGCCCTCCTCAATGCCCATCACCCACTTTCCCCTCTCCCCCAGCCCCCATCAACCCTCAGTTTGTTTTCAGTATCCAAGAGTCCCTTATGGTTTGCCTCCCTCCCTCTCTGTAACTTTTTTTCCCCTCCCCCCCCCCCCCCCCCCCCCCCCCGCCATGGTCTTGTTTTTCACATACAGAGGCTACGTTGGTGATACACATTCACTACAGCATGTAGCTTAAAACGATTTTCAGTTAAGGTAATGCTATCGACCATAAAGGATAAACTCCAAAAGTTTCTGTAGCTTAATATTATTGAGGTCTGTTTCTTATCTGTGTGAAATCCACATTGCTATGGCTGGTCAGCAGAGGGCTCTCTTCCAATTGCTCATTCAGGTTCCTGGGCTCCCTTTTTTTGTGGCTCCTTTATCCCCGAGGGTCTTGAATGGGGAGCATGATGGGAGTATATGAGAGTTTCTTAATGGTCAGGGGAATGGCATACATCGTTATACTTGTAATCAAATGACCAGAACATAGTCATATGGCCAGGTCCATCCATAGCTACAAGGGAGAGTGAGAAATGCAGCGTTCTAAGGGAAAAAAGAAATAAATTTAATAGCCAGAATCTTTTGTTTTTCTAGTCATGTGATAGATTAAGCTGATCAATTTATATTCTTCTCTTACTAATGCACACATTTGTAATCAGGCTGGCAGTGATTAGAAATGGAGTCTAGTAAATTCTTTTCTCTGTTCAGAGTTAGCCGGATCTTAAGAGCTTGGTCTGTAGTCTAACCAATAATCCTTCCTTTCCCTGAATTACTGTATTCTTTATTATCCCTATTTAGAGAGAAATTATAGGGATTTGCAGAGCTTTAAAATTATTATATGCACTTGATATAATTTTGTTTTTGTTTTCTTTGTGTATTTGGCTTAGCTATTGAATTTATTATTTTTACATTTTTATTTTCTTTTTTAAATTAAAAAATTATTTTAGAGAGAGAGAGAGAGAGAGCATGAATGAGGGAGAGGGGCAGAGGGAGAGAGAGAATCTTAAGCAGGCTGCATGCTCCATGTGGAGCCAAATGCAGAGCTCAGTCCCATGACCCTGCGATCATGATCTGAGCTGAAATCAAGAGTTGGTCACTCAACCAACTGAGCCACCCAGAAGCCCCTATTTTTATAATTTTAAAGACATATTTAATTTTTCTTATTTTTTTTTTTTCCCTTTCAAACCTACTAAGGATATTTGTGAAGTGGAACGTATGATGATAAGTGGCAAATTTGGGTCATTAGAGAGCATTCCTTCTCTTAATATTGCTATATTACTTTGAAAATTTTGGCATATTTAGAAACGAAGGTAATAATGCCTTATAATTTTGAATTCGATATGTCTTTGTATTCTCAGGGCTTCGGTGTGTTTGATATTTGCGAAGATCAGCAGAACTAATAGGCCCCAACCATGACTATTTCCAAGCGTACATATTACTGAGATATTTTTTAACAGCCTTCATCATATGATACACTTGCTGATTAACCTAACTGCTTAAAGGGTTGCATTAACAAAACTCTGTGATTTTATTCCCAAATTAGTTTAATTTTGTTTCATAGATACATAACTCACCTCTAATAGACATTAATAGTTTCATAACCGGTTCGTTACAAGTCACATATGCATATGCGTATGTGTTTGTGAGATGGAGTCCCATATGCTCAGTGTATAAGTTAAGTTGCTCTGTGCGTGAGGGGCTTCAAGTGAAAGTGTCAGCCTCTGTACTACTTCAAGTGAGTGGATTTGTTTACTGAATTTTTTTTTTTTAACGTTTTTTATTTTTTTATTTTTGGGACAGAGAGACAGAGCATGAACGGGGGAGGGGCAGAGAGAGAGGGAGACACAGAATCGGAAGCAGGCTCCAGGCTCTGAGCCGTCAGCCCAGAGCCCGACGCGGGGCTCGAAGTCTCACGAAGTGAGATCGTGACCTGAGCTGAAGTCAGATGCTTAACCGACTGAGCCACCCAGGAGCCCCTGTTTACTGAACTTTTAAGATGAATAAACTATTAATCCAAGAATGAGAGGAGATAGCAAAAGAAGAGAAGAAAGTGAATCGGGTATTAGGATATGAGACTACTAAGAGCTGGCAGTTTAGGAGGGGACAGAGTGTCTAGTCAGAAAAGGGCAGCCAGTGTGGGTATCCCAGAGAGTATAGGGAGAGTGTTAGCGCAGTGAGAGTCTTTAACAGGAATCCAACATCATCCTTCGTGCCTCGTGCTCATTTATCTCATATTAGTGTCTGCTGGGTGTTAACAAATGAGGAAAACGAGGCCCACAGTTCTTCCTAGTCTTTTTCTAATTTGGGGCTACACAGAAATGTTGCTGTCACCATTTGGATGCTGAATAGTTCACACTGAGGTAAATTGGGAAGGCGGCTCATGGCCTTCCATAGTCACTGGGGAGCACACCTGTAACCCGTTCCTCGTATCAAGCTGGGAATCTCTACCTCAACCAATGGTTCTCTAACTTTATCAGGCATCAGAATCACCTGTAGGATTTGACCAAAAAAAAAAAAAAAAAAAAAAAATCACAGATTTCTTGGTCCTGTCCCAGAATTCCTGTCTGGAATGGGGCCTGGTGATCCTGATGCTGTTGTGTGTCCCAGAGGATAGTCTTCGAGAATCTCTGTTCCAGAAGAAGTTAAGTAACCTACTTGTGACAAATAATGAAGCAGGTTGTTTCTGCAGATGATTGTGATTGGATAGTTGTCTGACTCACGAACTCTGTTTTATAGTCAGTTAGCAGGCACAAAGGATATTAATCCTCAGTATTCTGACTTATTCCAGATGAATTCATATTGTGAAATCAGGTGGCTTCTATTATCACTATAATATGAATAGTTATTTATTTAAAATAAAACGAAAGTTGAGATTCAGACTTTATTTGAACATCATTTTGTGGTTCTATTATTTAGTTTACCTTTCACTTTTAAGAGAGAGCTGCAATACTGACTTTTGTCACAAGGTGGCATCAAAAGCCTGAAGAATTTGGTTGAAATTTGATTTCTGAGAGTTAGATATATTTCATGAACATCCAAAACAAAAGAAATTTGTACTATGAGTTAGTTTTTTTTTTAATTTTGAGTGATATTTTGTTATTTTCATTTCAAAAATGCTTTCTTATTATAAAAATAAAATAGGCACACATATATGTTGACATTATTGATGACTAATCCCTTTGGAAATCAGTGAAACATATATCTTAGTGTAATAATATCAGATATCTTACTATCTTTCCTCAAGAAAGGTTTCAAAAAAAATTCAAGTTAGCAAGCAATTAGAAGGTCTTACTGTCCTGTGCTTGATAGTGTCTCTTTATGCAAATAGAAGATATAAACCCTGTCCCCAATGAGCTTTGAATTTAATTGGGGAAAAAAGAAATGTATATACATTCAAAGAGATAACAAAATAATAAAAAATGATTAAGTACAATGCATGATATGGATTATACAAAGAATATGAACAAGAATAAGGGCAATTAAAAATTGTAAATGGCATTTTACAGAAACATCCTTATATCAGTTGAAAACACCATAATGAATCTTCTTTTTACTGCAATTATCTATCACTATTATAAGTTATTTAAAATATGAAGAAGTGTTTAGTAATCTTGAGAGCTGTGTAAGATTCAGTTTTGACATAAACATCAGAAAATACTCACTTGAAGTATGAACTCACCTTTTATTTCATGAATATATAATTTTATTTTTTTCTGATTAATAGAAAAAGATTTCTTAGAAGAGGGTGAAGATTTTCTGGTCACACAAATACCAGCTGTAATATTCTTAGATTTCTAGACTCTGAAAAACCTATCTATGTAGATATCTATATCTACACTTGATCTTGAAAAAATTCAAGTGTAGGAGGGTGGTTACCTGGGGATGGAGAGAGGGAGAAAGGAATTTGCTGTTTAATAGACTGAGTTTTGCAAGATGAACAAGTTTTGAAGATATATTTCACAACTATGTGAATATACTTAGCACTACTGAACTAAGCACTTAAAAATGGTTACAGTGGTAAATTTTTCTTATAATAAGAATAAAAACAAGTGTCCTTCTATAAATTGGGCAACTAATAGGTTTTTATTGAAGATCAACAATGATCCTAACTTTATGTTAGCAATTAGGAGCTACTTCAAAGAAATAAATGCCCCGTTAAGAAGCTTATAATATAGTTAATTGATGATAGATTAGCCTCATTCCCAGTAGGTAGGTGATCTATTGGAGGTCTAACATCTACCAAGCATTGTGCTAGACATTTTGTATAAATTATTTCCAACCTTCAGTTCTCAAAACAATATAGGAAAACAAGCATTATCATCCCTATTTCTCTATTGTATCATTAAGGAAGCTAAGTTTTATAGATACGAAGGTTTATTTCCTTGTTCGAGGTTGCAAAGTTTCTAATCTTGGAGTTGGTATTTAAACCCAAGTCTGTCTAGCCTCAAAATCCATTTTCTCTATACTATACTGTGCTCCTCATTTAAATAAAAAGTAATTGAAAAGAATACAGATAAACAACTAGTAATTTGGTGCTCTCGTTTCGTATTTCTGCTGTCAGTTAGCATTGTTTCATTATAATTACTCGGACAAAATTAAAAGAAAGGGTATGTGATAGAATTAATATTAGCATTTAGTCTGGATTACATTTTAACCTGAGAAAGGATAACCACGTAATTTTTTGTTGGTTTGAACTGTCTTTTTATTTGTGTTTTAACTTTTGGAAACACTAATCTTTTTCCCTGTGTATTCGTGTGCAGGTTATGTGGGTATGTAATTTGTGCCGAAAACAACAAGAAATCCTCACTAAATCAGGAGCATGGTTTTATAACAGTGGATCTAACACACCACAGCAACCTGATCAAAAGGTTCTCCGAGGACTGCGGAACGAGGAGGCGCCTCAGGAGAAGAAGGCAAAACTGCATGAGCAAGCCCAGTTCCAAGGACCCTCAGGTGACTTATCTGTACCTGCAGTGGAGAAAAGTCGATCTCATGGGCTCACAAGACAGGATTCTATTAAAAATGGGTCAGGAGTGAAGCACCAAATTGCCAGTGACATAGCTTCAGACAGGTAAACATTTTGTTTAATCTTTAGGTAAACATTGTTTTTAATCTTCATTCCAAACAGAAATACAAATACATTGAAATGTTTAGGCAACGAGTCATCTAAATGTCATGTAAATGTCCATGTGTTTTATATAAATGCTGAAAGTGATGTTTAGGACTTGAGCTATTAGAGGTTTGAACAATGTTAGGTTTAATGAGGGAGCGTTAGGTTATCTGATTTTCCAGAATGAAGAAATGAAATAAAACAGACTAGATAGAAGGTTATTGGCATAGGAAAGGCAGACTGGGATAAGAGCAGTGGGAATGAAGAAGAGACAGTTTTAAGACATTTTAGAGAGGTAGGATGGAACGGACTAACCACAAGTGGGAGGTAAGAGAATGGGGAAAATTACTGATGTCTCTAGAACTTCTACATTAGGCTGAAGGTGGAGGTAGTTTCCCAAGGAGGCAAATAGACAAAAGGGTTTCATGAGTTTTCTGTATCTGTGGGCTACTTGGGATCAATTCTGTTGGCTTCTTCATGTTCAAAATGTGAGACTTTTATAAATAGTATTTATGGTTCTACATTTCCTACCTTTGAAAGAGGAGAATGAAAAAATTTCATGGGAAGATTATTTTTCTATACCGTATTCCTATTTGAATTGAAAACTAAAATAATCTGTATAATATATCTGGTTTATACTATTTCTGTTGTCCAGAAGTGGCCCATAAATTTCTGTGTGACTATGTACAAAGTCATGCATTTGAGGAAAAACAAATCTAAAATTATACTAATAGGATGTTGGGTTTGAGCATTCATTTATCACAGGTAAGATAACTGGGAGTCACCTTATATTGTGCCTAAAGTTGCCACCGTGATGTGCTGCTGTGTCTTGTGAGAATAATAAAATGATGGCTTCACCAGTTCTTTTGAAAACTAGCAAAAGTGAAACAAGGTAATCCTATCTTTGGGGAAAACAGTGGTGGTTTCATGGCTGAAATACTCTGAACATGTCTCAGTGTAAAATCTCAGGAACCCAAGGATTTTGAGTTTAGAGGACCCTCTTAGTTTGATTGAGGTCCACCTTAGGCAGACAAGATAATTTGGAAGGCAATCCCAGACACCACGTGTAGAGGAGTAAGCAATGATCCAGTTAAGAGAAAAAACACAATACTGCACATTCAAGAGCAGATTACCTCTTTTGGCAAACGAGTCTCAATTTTAGTGGGACTTCCCAGAGGCAGGGTAGAATGGCCTCAGAGTTATCTTACCTAATGGGTAAGGAGATGAGGTATTTATAAACCCTACCTCTCCTTTGTTATCGGTCTAGGGTTGTTCTTGGAGGGTGTTAAGTCTTTGGAACTCATTCTCCAAGCAGGTTCTTTTGGCCAGAGAAAGCACTTAGGGAGATATAGTAAGACTTTGCTATGCAGGGACTGGTAGATGATGAGGCAGTGTGGACTGGGACCGTGGCAGTGTCTGTTATACGAGGACTTTAGAAATCAATAAAGTCTGTAAAATGACAACTATCATGGTCATGGTATATGAACTTGGATAAAAAGATAGATGATAACCAATGGAGACAGAATTTTTAAAGAATTTCTAACACATTTTTAATGAATAAGTCAAATGAATAGTGAGAGCATAGACACATTCTGCAAAAACTAGATAGATGCATGAGATAGTCTCCTTTGGACTTTAGAAAGATAGGTTCAGGAAGAATAAAGGGAAATACTAAAACATTGGATCACATAATAGACAATTAAGTTTTGGAATGTATCTCATCAGGAAGTTGTAGACGTTTAAAATAAATCCAATAAGTTTATGAATGATTAATTCATCTTTGTAAGGAAGATAGAAGCACATCTCTAATCTCTGTAGAAGGTGGTGATGAGAACAAAGATATCTTTCAATATTATCTCTGAACTCTTCTTTCATTGGCAAAGTATTATGAGCAAAAAAAAAAAGAGCATTTGTTTTATCATTATTAAATGCAGATTCGACAGCAATTTGTTTTGTTAAGTGTGTATGTATGAACCCAGTGAATTCTTTCCCCTAGGGCATGGGGTGGGTCATGGGTCAGCAAACTACGCCCTGAAGCCAAATCTGGCTTGCCACCTGTTCTTCCCACCACCCCCTCCCCCCCCCCCCGCCCCCATAAATAAAGATTTCCTGGAACACAGCCATACCTTTCCATTTACTTCTTGTTTATGGCTATTTTCAGTTCCATCTCCAGGGTTGAGTAGTTACAAGAGACCATATGGCTCTCATAGCCTAAAGTATTTACTCTCTGACCCTTTACAGAAACTGTTGGCCAACTCCTACCCTAGAGAGTAGTTAGCTCTTTTGTTCTGCTGATGTCTCCTTTCTTTGCCCATTTTCTTTTGTTACTGTTTAAATTATTTCAGTTAAGCCTGCTTTCTTGTTCTGCTCTCTCCCTGTCTGCCGCCTAGCCTCTCTCTCTCTTTCTTTCCTTCCTTTTTGTCTGGGTAACACCCCCTCCCCCCATCTCTCTGCTGCTCCTTTTTTGTCCTTATCTATTCTCTTTCTTACCAGAGTGGATCTTTGAGCAGTTTGAGTTGGACTGTGAAATGGAGCTACTGATAAGGAATATAACTTCAGTTTAAAGTATTATTAGTGATTTGTTTCCTCAATACCATTCAGAAACTGGTGGGCACAAAAAGAGAAGATTTGATTCAGTTATTTTAAATCTCTGTGGATCTTAGAATTGTGTTTGACAGATACAAAAGTATGTTACTTAT
Organism: Acinonyx jubatus; assembly: GCF_027475565.1. Classification (NCBI taxonomy): domain Eukaryota; kingdom Metazoa; phylum Chordata; class Mammalia; order Carnivora; family Felidae; genus Acinonyx; species Acinonyx jubatus. The sequence goes on along the minus strand of NC_069394.1, from coordinate 33,719,569 downwards.
TTTTCTTTTAAGGCGTCTCAGTTTGATCTTTAACTGCATTCTGGGGTAGTTTTGACCTGTTTTATGACCTCTTCCCTCCCAGGTTTTGGCACAGTGCTTTACGCATAGACCCTTAGTATTTATTGAGTGAATGAGTATCAGTTGGCCCTAGATCTTAGTTTTTAGTTAATAAGCATTTACTTAATTAGTTTATTCATAAAATGGTAAATACTTATTATCAATTTGGAGGTAAAATATTGTTAGAGGTTTTCAAATATGTTTTTTTTTAATTTCAGAATAAGTTTTGAAATAACCATTTAAAAAATTATGTACAGTTGGCTTACCCTTTGTCATGCCCCTCAGGAATGCCCAGTGGCTTCTCAGTCTTTAATTTACATACTATAATGTGGTGATCTTATTAAAGTATAGATTTTAATTCGGTAGGTCTGAGGTAGGGCTTGAAAATCTGTATTTCTAACAAGTGATGCCAATACTTGTAGTGAAGGCCAGTAGTGAGGCATCTAAGAATATCTTAGGAAGGGAAACACCAGTGGCCTTTAATAGCTCAGTGACAGTTGTCTTCTGTACCATTGCCACTAAGAGGCATATACAAGTGAACGCGTAAGGTTCTTGGAAGATACTGTTCTGACATATTTTTTTTAATGTTTATTTTTGAGAGAGAGAGAGAGAGAGAGAGAGCAAGCAAGTAGAAGAAGGGCAGAGAAGGAGACACAGAATCTGAAGCAGGTTCCAGGCTCTGAGCTGTCAGCACAGAGCCCAGCACAGGGCTTGAACTCATGAACCATGAGATCATGACCGAAGTCAGACACTTAACCGACTGAGCCACCCAGGTGCCCCGAGTTCTGACATATTTATTGAGTGGGGGTCAGAAGGTGGAAACCAGCTACCTGGTGGCAGATGGACTACATTCGTGTGGTTGCAAGCCCCTGGCTCCTTTATTACGACATGGTGGCTGAGCATTTACTTATTTAAATATGTTGTTTTTTAAAATACACTTTTGGGGCACCTGGGTGGCTCAGTCGGTTGAGCGGCCAACTTTGGCTCAGGTCACGATCTCGCGGTCCGTGGGTTCGAGCCCCGCGTCGGGCTCCGTGCTGACAGCTCGGAGCCTGGAGCCTGTTTCGGATTCTGTGTCTCCCTCTCTCTCTGACCCTCCCCCGTTCATGCTCTGTCTCTCTCTGTCTCAAAAAACGTTGAAAAAAAAAAAAGAAGTATTTAAAATACACTTCTTATTTATTTCTTCTTTATTATACAGTTAGGAATATATATCTTACATAGTACATATATAGTTAGATTTTTTACCTCTGAATTCATTTTCAAGATGGTCAAGGGGATGTTAACAAATATTTGTTTTACAAAGAGGCCTTGGGATGGAGGATTTACTCCTTAATACCCATCACCTATTTAACCTTAATACCCATCACCTATTTAACCCATCCCCCTGCCCACCTCTCCTCGGGTAACCATCGGTTTGTTCTCTAATAGTTAGGAGTCTGTTTCTTGGATTCTCTCTTTTTTTTTCCCATTTGCTCATTTGTTTTGTTTCTTAAATTCCACATATGGGTGAAATCATGTGATATTTGTCTTTCTTTGACTGACTTATTTTGCTTAGCATAATACTCTCTGGCTCCATCCATGTAGTTGCAAATGGCAAGATTTCATTCTTTTTCTTTTTAATTTATTTTTTTAAATTTACATCCAAGTTAGTTAGCATATAGTGCAACAATGATTTCGGAGTAGATTCCTTAGTGCCCCTTACCCATTTAGCCCACCCCTCCCTCCCCCAACCCCTTCCAGTAACCCTCTGTTTGTTCGCCATATTTAAGAGTCTCTTATGTTTTGTCCCCCTTCCTGTATTTATATTATTTTCGTTTCCCTTCCCTTAGGTTCATCTGTTTGGTCTCTTAAAGGCCTCATATGAGTGAAGTCATAGGATATTTGTCTTTCTCTGACTAATTTCGTTTAGCATAATACCCTCTAGTTCCGTCCACATAGTTGCAAATGGCAAGATTGCATTCTTTTTGATTGCTGAGTAATACTCCATTGTATATATATATACCACATCTTCTTTATCCATTCATCCATCGATGGACATTTGGGCTCTTTCCATACTTTGGCTGTTGTCGATAGTGCTGCTGTAAACATTGGGGTGCATGTGCCCCTTCGAAACAGCACACCTGTATCCCTTGGATAAATACCTAGTAGTGCAATTGCTGGGTCGTAGGGTAGTTCTATTTTTAATTTTTTGAGAAACTTCCATACTGTTTTCCAGAGTGGCTGCACCAGTTTGCATCCCCAGCAGCAGTGCAAGAGGGATCCTCTTTCTCTGCATCCTCGCCAACATCTGTTGTTAGGCATGCCAGATTCTTAAGCATTTGTTCTGACTGGAAAATTTTAACAATGTCATATGACTCAGTTACATTTCAGTGCATTTTGTTAGATGGTGAGTATGCTACCAGCTATAAGTGACGACAAGACAGTAATAAAAATACAAGGTGATTATCTTAGATCTAAAATGTAAAGCTTTAAGGCAAATTAAGTGTAATGAAAGTTTAGGAGTTTTGTAATCATTGTAATTTCCTTATTGTCTGGTGTTTATAACCTACCAGTACTTTTGTGACATTTGATTAAATAATTAATTCATTAAAAATTTTTGATTCAAATTCCAATTAGTTAACATACAGTACAATATTAGTTTCAAGTATAAAATATAGTGACTCAACACTTCCATACATCACCCGGTGCTCATCACAAGTGCACTCCTTAATCCCCATCACTTATTCACCTCATTTCCCACCCAGCTCCTCTCTTGTAACCATTAGTTTGTTCTCTAAAGAGTCGGCTTCTTGGATTTTCCCCCCTCTCTTTTTTTCCCCCACTTTGCTCATTCGTTTTGTTTCTTATGTTCCACATATGAATGAAATTATATTGTATTTGTCTTTCTCTGACTGATTTATTTCATTTAGCATAATACTCCCTGGCTCCATTCATGTCATTGCAAATGGCAAGATTTCATTCTTTTTTACAGCTAAGTAATATTCCATTCTATCTATCTATCTATCTATCTATCTATCTATCTATCTATCTATGTTCTTTATGCAATTATCAGTTGATGGACACTTTGGATGTAAACTTCAGGGTGCATGTATCCCTTTGAGTTAGTATTTTTGTATTCTTTGGGTAAGTATCTAGTAGTACAATTGCTAGATTGTAAGGTCGTTCTATTTTTTTTTTTTTAATTTTTTAAATGTTTATTTATTTTTGAGAGAGACGGAGACAGAATGCGAGTGGGTTAGGGGCATAGAGAGAGGGAGACACAGAATCTAAAGCAGGCTCCAGGCTCCGAGCTGTCAGTGCAGAGCCTGACACGGGGCTTGAACTCATGAGCTGTGAGATCATGACCCGAGCCAAAGTCGGACGCTCAACTGACTGAGCCACCCAGGCGCCCTGGGTAGTTCTATTTTTAACGTTTTGAGGAACCTCCATACTGTTCTCCACAGTGGCTGTTCTAGTTTGCATTCCCACCAGCAGTGGGAATCCTTTCTCCACATCCTCACCAATACTTGTTCCTTGTGTTAATTTTAGCTATTCTGACAAGTGTGAGGTGATATCTCATTATAGTTTTGATTTGTCTTTCCCTGATGGTGAGTGATGTTGAGCATCTTTTCATGATCTGTTGGTCACGTGTATGTTTTCTTTGGAAAAATGTCTATTCATGTTTTCTGCCCATTTAAAAACTGGATTATTTGGCTCTGGGGTGTCAAGTTTTAGAAGTTCTTCATATAGTTTGGATACTAACCCTTTATTAGATATGTCAATGACGAATAGTTTCTCTCGTTCCATAGGTTGCCTTTTAGTTTTGTTGGTTGTTTCCTTTGCTGTGCAACATTTATTTGATTATTTTAAAGTAAAAGTAGTAGTTAAAATATATGCTTAAGACTTTTGCTTCCAGTATAGATGGAGTAATAGGGCCTGGGTTTACCCTTCAGCCTCAGACATCTGAAAAAATAGACAATATATTTGAAGCAGTGTTTTTTTAGAAATTGGCATTAGGCAATCAAGGAGAATAACACCTGAAAGGTGGTAAATAAACAAAGTGAGCTCCATGATTGCCCTAGCATGCTGCTTTGAGAGAGTTTTCAGGCTATTGCACAGGGACAAGAGTATAGAACCCAGAGGTCTTCCTGAGTTGAGGAGACAGTTCTGAGGGCTTCAGGAAACCAAGGCAACTACAGTTTGCTAGACAGAATACCAGAGAGGAGACAGATGAACAGCAAGATACCTTGGAGATCTGAAGAGGGTTCTTTTTGTGTATTCAGTGGAGTGATGATTGGCAACTGTGGCCAGGGAAAGAGTCATCCAAAATGATGAGAGGGAACATGGGCCTGCATTCACCCAGGACCAAGAATAATGTCTGTTCCTTGTGGCCAGACTAGCAAACCTCAAGATTCCTGAAACAGTGGGTAGAATATTTTGGAAAGTCTTGCTTTTGCAATGGGGAATAATTAATGCTAAAATGAGCACTGCTGAGGGACAGAATAGCAGATCATAAAAACAGGACCTGAAGAGATCAGACTGTTTCTAAGTAATTTTACTGCCTCCCAGGAGTTCAAGAAGATTTATAGGAATACACAAGTATTCAGTACCCAACAAGATAAAGTTCACGATGTTTGACATCCAAAGATAACTGGGCATACAAAATGGTAGGAAGACACAATCAATAATGAGAAAGTAATTAGACACAGGATGTCAACCCAGAAGTGATACAGATGGCAGAATTAGCAAGAAAAACTTTAAAGTAGTTATTAGAATTGTATCCCATACAATTTTAAAAAGTAAATTAGAGATTAATAAGATATAAAAAATAAACCCAAATTGAATTTGTAGAGATGAGAATTATAATATCTGAAATGAAAAATATATTTGATGGGGATAATGGAAAATTAGGTACTGAGGAAGAAAGGATTCGAGAATTGAAGACAAACCAATAGAAATGATGCAAAATGAAATACAGATAAAAATGAGTAAAATAATTTGTAAGTGAAAGAATCACAACCAGTGGGACAGTATCAAGTATTTAATATACATGTAATTTGGGTCCTTGAAGCAGAGGAGAGCATGAAGAGTCCTAAGAAAAATTTGAAAACATAGTGACCAATTCTTTGTTTCTTCAGATTTTTATCTAAATTCCAGTTAGTTAACGTACAGTGTAATATTAGTGTCAAGTGTATAATTTAGTGATTCATCACTTACATAAAGTACCCAGTGCTCATCACAACAAGTGCCCTCCTTAATACCCATCACCCATTTAACCTGCCCCCCACCCTTCTCCCCTCTGGTAACCACCAGTTAAACACACTTTAAATAAAAGGACAAACAAAATATATGAAGCAAAAACTGGTGAAACTTTTAGGAGAGATACACAAATCCACAGTTATATTTGGAGATTTCAGTACCCTTGTCTTAATAACTAATAGAACAAGTAGGCAGAAAATCAGCAAAGACAGAGTAGACTTGTACATTAGTATCAAGTAACCTGACCTAATTGATGTTTATAGAACAGTCCGCCAAACAGCAGAATATTCATTCTTATTAGGGATACACAGAGCGGTAACCAAGATAGACCAGATTTTGGCCATGAAACAAATCCAAGTAATAAAAGATATGTTCTTTGGTCACAATGGCATTCAATTAGAAATCAGTGACAGGAAGATCTATGGAAAAATCCCCCAATATATGGAAGCTAATTAACGTACTCTTAAATAACCTAACGATCAAAGAAGATTTCAAAAAAGAGGATAGAAAACATTTTTAATTGAATTAACATGAAAACATACCGTGGAATTTGTAGGCTGCCACTAAAGCAGTACTTAGGGCAGAGTTTATAGCAATAGACACTTATATTAGAAAATAGGAAAGGTCTCAAAGCAGTGATGTCAGTTTCCACCTTAGGAAACTTAGAAAAGAAAAGCAATTTAAACCCAAGTGAGCAGAATAAAGAAAACAAAAACTAAAGCAGCAATCAGTGAAAGAGAAAATAGAAACAATGAAGCCAGAAGCTGATTCTTTGAGATCCATGAGTCATTAAACCTCTAGACAGACTAATCCTGGACTTTATTGGCAGAATGATCAAACAGTAGACTTGAAGATATACAATGACGTTTCCTTATATGGCCACCACTTTAGAGACTTATTTTTAAGAATATGATATGAGCTTTGAAAGATAAGCTATGTCTTTTTTTTTTTTAAATGTTTAACATATTTTAGTCGGTTCCATAGTGTAAAAGTCAGCCTTTCTCTTGGAATTTATCTAATGTCAATATTTAGGTGACAAGGAATTTTTAATTCTATTTCAGCTGAATTAAACTTGAACCATTCTCAAGTTTCCTTATTTAAGTGACCTGTAAAAGGAATTGCACTCTCTGCCATTACACTTAGGACAGTCCCAGTTTATACCTGTTCTCTCCTGGAAGCCTGCATAGGTTGGCATTTATCCTGGGATTTTTATGTGAAGTGTTTCATTAAGAGTTGCATTAAAATAAGTTGGGTAAGTTTGGTAGGATTCGACTTTGTACTTAAAGCTCCTGATTTCATTCTGTGTGGGATGCCTGTGCAGTGAACAGAGTTCTCATCTGAAATACAGCCAGCCAGAGTCCATCCTTCCCCTTACTTTTCAGACACAAGATAGTTAACTTATCTCCTTTAAGAGCAGGAGGCAAGGCGCTCACTGACAAAACGAAGTGTGATCTAAAGGTCACTGGTGGTGGTGGGAGGAATATTTGACATTGTTCCTGCACTTGCCCTTTGGTATAGAGGCCTGTTTTGTCATGGCTCATTCATTAGCATTTGAGATGCAGGAAGTCACGTTTGTGGGAGACTTCAGAAATTGTAGGTTAGTTGTATGTGAAATATGTTCAGGAAAGAGAGGCTGAACAGTATTATCATAGAGTGCATAAGAAGGTGGTCTGAATGTTTTTTCCTACAGTGGTATTGGCATTTATTGTATAGTATGAGCCTACAACTATTTGTGTATTTTATTATTTTGTGATTTTTAAAAATTTTGCAATAACTATTTCATCAGCAAAGTGCCAAAAAAAGAAAATGCATTCTTACTGAGCAACGTGTAATTTGCACAAAATTTTTGTTTTCTTTGCCTTCCACTAGAGGGCTCATAGTCACTGAAAACGTGAATTCAAAAAGGAAAATAAAATCTGGTGAAGAAGCAACATCTATTTTAGAAATTAGTTACTTTAAGAAGATCTAAAGATGACAAAATAATACAGATACAGAAGGTGTATTTTACATGTCATTCTGTCAAGCATGACTTTTCTTTTGATATTAGTTCTTTAAAACTAATTTTAGTCATTTCCATCACAAGAATTTTTTGGCGGTGGGGCACCCAAAAAGTAAATTATTGACTCCATTTGAAGAAGAACTTCAAAATGGATGATGGGCATTGAGGAGGGCACTTGTTGGGATGAGCACTGGGTGCTATATGTAAGCCAATTTGACAACAAGTTATATTAAAAAAAGAAAAGAAAAGAACTTCACTGCACCAGTAAATGCTGACATTCTAAAAAGCATTTTAAAAGACATTGAAAATTTTCTCTGTAAAAGTAAGGGAGGAATTGAGCAAAGTAAATTTCCTGATGCAAGAGTCATGTGTATCTTTTTCATTAATGTATACGTAGCACTTTGCACAGTAATTGACACACAGTGGTGCTCAGTGAATACTTGTCAAAATGCTGAACGAATGGAATTATAAAATAGCTTAGGAAAAAGGGGGGTGAATCATAAGGGCATTGGAGTGTCTGACAGAACCCCCAGGAAAAGAATGAGGATAGACCTTGTGAATAACTGGAGTGATGGACTCAAATACTATGAACTTGATCTCGGTATCTTGTCTCTGTTTCTTAGCTTTGTCTATTTTATTCCCGTATGTCTCCAAAAAGGTTTTTAGTGCTCAACTGTTCTACATGGTGGGGAAAATGACCACGCATAGAATTTGTTTAATAATTCAGTTTGTTCAAAATGTTCAATTTGTTAAATAATTGAATGAAAGGAGTTTGTAGTAGCCTTCATATTGAAAATCAGTACATTATTGGCATATGTATTTTAGATAATGCTTGGGAATTCATACAATACGTTAGCTTAAAGCTAACTTATAGGAGATTCAGTAGTCAAGAAACGAAACTTTGCTATGAAAATATGGTTAAAGTCCAGGATAACACATAGTTGAATTGAGATTTATGCTAATTGGGGTGGAGATAGCTAGAACATAATTATAAAGTCTGCCATTTGAAAGCTATTAAAATGTCTCACCATTTGATTATGTACATAATGGTACACATATAAAAGTATTTTAGGATGGGCTCTAGGCATTTTGATCTGACACTGAATAACAAAATTGATCTTGCTAGTGGACTATAACAAGATTACCCTGGCTGAAAAGGATATAAGTAGAATTTTATGTTTTGTGCCTCTTAAACTGGATGCGAGGCAAGAGTAACAACTCTTGAACTCATTTGCAGCATGGAATTTGGAGTTATCCTGTCTTTTGATATTAATTCTCACCATAGTTTTGATACTTTAAAAAAGCTTACATTTCTTCATAGGTTAGAAGTAAAAAAAAAAATGAATAATATATGAAAAACACATATTTTTAGTAAAATTAGATTAAATTTATTTTTTCTTTAACAGGAAGTGTTAGAAGTTATTTTGTTCAAAATGACTTAATATTATTGCACTTGAAAGATTGCAATGCTGATTTAAAATATGGTTTAAGATCTTGTTTGAGGGCGCCTGGGTGACTCAGTCATTGAGCATCTGATTTCGTCTCAGGTCATGATCTCACGGTTCATGAGTTCGAGTCCCACTTCGGGTGAGCACGAACCCCACATTGGGTGAGCCCTGCTTTTCTCTCTCCCTCCCTCTCAATAAATAAATAAATAAATAAATAAATAAATAAATAAATAAATAAATCTTGTTTAATTACCCCCGTTTTTGATTTGCATTTTCTTTTTGAACTTTTTTTTTTTTTTGAGAGTAAATTTTAAGACCTCTGAGCTCATGGAGAAGGATTTTCTTATGCTTCAAGATATATTTCTTCTTCTGTATGGTATCTCCTTATTTTATATACCTGTTCCATACCCTACTCACTCCGTTTCTTTTTCCTGTACAACCACTGGGATTTTGTTTGTGTAAATTTTTATTAATGTTCTCTTCAAATGTAGGGGTATACATATACATATTTACATATGTATATATATTTATTCCTTTAAAATGATACATTGTATACACATACATATATACGTGTGTGTGTGTGTGTGTGTGTGTGTGTGTGTGTGTGTATGTTGGAGATCTTTTTTTTTTGCTAGTACATGATGAGTGTGTTTTATCATTACTTTATTGAAAAGTTTTTTTTTTTTTAACATTTATTCATTTTTGAGAGACAGAGAGAGACACAGCGGGGGAGGGGCAGAGAGAGAGGGAGACACAGAATCTGAATCAGGTTCCAGGCTGTGAGCTGTCAGCACAGAGCCTGTTACAGGGCTCAAACCCACAAATCATGAGATCATGACCTGAGCCAAGTTGGATGCTTAACCAACTGAACCACCTAGGCACCCCTATCATTACTTTTAATGGGTGTGTCAAAATTATTTAGTCCCTATGACAGACATTTAGGTTATTGCCAATTTTTTGCTATTATAAACACTATTGTAATAAATAATCTCATGTATATGTGGTACATATAGGTAGCATATCTATAAGATAAAATAAAATTTCCACAATTGTGATCACTTGGTAAAAATGTATGTGCAGTTTTAATTTTTTGTAGGCATTGCTATATTGCTTACTATAAAGCATGTACCAATCTATTCTTCTGTCAACAATTTAGTTACTGCTTTCTAACTCTTTAGCCAACACAATGTTATAGACCTTTTTTATTTAAGTTTATTTATTTTCAGAGAGAGAGAGAGAGAGAGAGAGAGAGAGAGAGAGAGAACACCAGTGGGGGAGGGGCAGAGAAAGAGGGACACAGATGATCCAAGTGGGTTCTGTGCTGAGAGCAGAGAGCCTGATGCGGGGCTTGAACCCACAAACTGTGAAATTGTGACCTGAGCCCAAGTCAGACGCTTAACCAATTGAGCCACCCAGGCACTCCAAAGTTATAGAACTTTTCATCTTTCTTGTATCATAGATGAATCAAGTTGAGCGTGTTTGTATATGTTGAAGAATATTTGTATTCCTTTTTTTCTTTTTTAACTCTGTTGCCCGTTTTTCTGTTAGTCTTTATCTGAATGAATTTTTAGCATCTCAGGGCACCTGGATGGCTCAGTTGGTTGAGTGTAGAGTGTCCAACTTCCGCTCAGGCCGTGATCTCACAGTTCGCGAGTTTGAGCCCCATATTGGGCTCTCTGCTGTCAGCGCAGAGCCTGCTTCGAGTCCTCTGTCCCCTCGCCCCCTCTCTCTACACCTCCCCTGCTCACTCTCTCTCTCAAAAATAAATAAACATTATGGGGCGCCTGGGTGGCTCAGTTGGTTGAGTGTCTGACTTCGGCTCAGGTCATGATCTCGCAGTTCGTGAGTTCAAGCCCCACGTCGGGCTCTGTGCTGGCAGGTCAGAGCCTGGAGCCTGCTTCAGATTCTGTGTCTCCCTCTCTCTCTGCCCCTTCTCCACTCATGCTCTGTCTCTCTCTGTCTCTCAAAAATGAATAAATGTAAAAAAAAAATTTAAAAAAATAAATAAACATTAAAAAATAAATGGATTTTTAGCATCTCTATGTATATTATGGAAGAGAATTCTTGGTGCAGTGGATTGTATATAGCTTTCTATTGCTGTGTAAAACCTAATGGCTTAAAATAATTTAAATTTATTATCTCACAGCTCCATGGGTCAAGATCAGGAGAAAGGTTAGCTGGATCCTTGGCTCAGAGTCTCGCTGGGCTGAAATCAAAGTGTTGGCGGGGGCTGTAGTCTCATCTGATGCTCAGGGTCCTTTTCCAAGCTCACTGATTATTGGCAAAATTCAGTGCCTTGAAATTGTATGGCTGAGGCTCCCAGCGCTTAGAGGCCACCCACTGTTCCTTGCCAAGTGTCCCTTCCCATAGCATGACAGGTTTTTTTTTTCTCTGAACCAACAGGAGAATGTCTATATTGCTGTGAATCTTTTTGACTTCTGTCTCTGACCTCTAAAGCTCTTTTAAAGGGTTGTTAACTTTCTGCTTAATCAAGCCCACCTCTCATAATTTTCTTTTTCATTAACTTAAAGTCAACTGAGTAGGGACCGTAATCATATCTACAAAATCACCTCACTTTTGTCATATAATGTATGGGAATGATAATCCCATCATACTCACAGATCCCACCAACACTCAAAAGGAGGGGATAACACAAGGTGTTTATATGAGGTGGCAGGAACCGCAGGGGATGTCTGCTTGCCTGAGATCGCACATGTTTTTTCTGAGTTTGTTATTGTCGTTTGGTTTTGCGTATGTTGTCCTTTTTCCAGTGCATACACATAACCATGTCTTTTACAGTGTTTGGGATTTTTTTCTTTTATGACTCCCGTTTACTTTTTAAAAAATGGAGATCTAATTCACTTGAGGTAGAATTCACCCTTTAAATTATACAATTCAGTGGATTTTAGTATATTTGTGAATTTGGGCAACCATCACCACTAATTCCAGAGCAGTTCTACTGTCACCAGAAGAAATTCCATACCCATGAGCAGTCAGTCACCATTTTCCCCTATCCTCCGCTCCCTGGCGACCACCAATCTATACCTCCCAGGATTTGCCTATTCTGGGTATTTCATAAAAATGGAATCATACAGGGGCGCCTGGGTGGCGCCGTCGGTTGAGCGTCCGACTTCAGCCGGGTCACGATCTCGCGGTCCGCGAGTTCGAGCCCCGCGTCGGGCTCTGGGCTGACGGCTCGGAGCCTGGCGCCTGCTTCCGATTCTGGGTCTCCCTCTCTCTCTGCCCGTCCCCCGTTCGTGCTCTGTCTCTCTCTGTCCCAAAAATAAATAAACGTTGAAAAAAAAATGGAATCCTACAATATACGGCTTTCTGTGTCTGGCTTCTTTCACTTAGAATAATGTTTTCAAGGTTCATTTATGTTGGAGCAGGAATCAGTGATTCGTTCATTTTTATGACTGGATAATATTTCATTGGGTGAATATGCCACATTTTAGTTAGCCATTCATCAGTTGATGGGCATTGGAGTTGTTTCCACATTTGAGCTATTATGAATAGTGCCGTCATGCAAGTTTTTGTGTGGCCATATCTTTTCAATTTTCTTGTCTTTTCTATTACAGTCATGCTTGTGAATGTGAAATTTTATCTTGTTGTGGTTTTGATTTGCATTTCCCTCATGACTCATGATATTGATCATCTTTTCTTGTGCTTATTGGCTATTTATATATATATTCAATGGAGAGGGGTATAGTCAAATCCTTTGTTGTTGCCGTCTTTTCACTAAGATTAAAAATATCCCTTTGACTTCTCCTAATACTATTATGATTTTTCTTTGACATTATGAAACAGTGATCTATCAGAAACTTATTACACTATGGTGTGAGTTACAGATCTAACCTTACTTTTTTATATATGTGGTTACTCTTTGTCCCACAACTGTTTATTGAGTGGTGAATCTTTTCATCCCACTGATTTGAGATGCCATTTTTATCACACATTGAATTATTGTATTTTAAGGTATATTTATAGATGTTCTGTACTGTTCTATTTGTCAGTCTGTTCAAGCATGTATCTAGTTTCAAAAGTCCCTTTCTGGTACAGAAGCAATTCAAACTGTTAGTCATTGAAAGTAAGATACTTGGCAACTGAGCTCTAGTAATACATTAAATTTCATAGTTATTTAGCTAAGTAACTTGTGATGTATCTTAGATTATGCAATGAGTGAATTGTGGAAAAGTGGGAAGGTTCTGGAGAGTAGGGAGGTTATATTTTTACCAATAATACTTCTTTCAGTGGCTCCTGGGTGGCTCAGTCAGTTCAGCATCAGACTCTTGGCTTTGGCTCAGGTTATGATCTCGCAGTTCGTGAGTTTGAACCAGGCGTCAGGCTCCACGCTGACAGTGCAGAACCTGCTTGGGATTCTCTCCCTCTCCCTCTCTCTGCCCCTCCCCAGCTCGCGTGCTCTGTCTCCTGTCTCTGTCTCTCTCAAAAAATAAATAAACTGGGGTGCCTGGGTGGCTCAGTCGGTTAGGCATCTGACTTCGATTTAGGTCATGATCTCACAGTCTGTGAGTTCGAGCCCCCACGTTGGGGCTCTGTGCTGACCGCTCAGAGCCTGGAGCCTGCTTCAGATTCTGTGTCTTCCTCTCTCTCTGCCCCTCCCCCACTTGTGCTCTGTCTCTCTCTGTCTCTCAAAAATAAATAAATACAAAAATCAAACAAACAAACAAACAAAAAAACAGCAACCAAAAAACTGTACTAAAAAATACTTCTTCCAGCTATATAGTTTGGGTGTGTTAGTGATCAGAGCAAAAAGTGAGAAGAGAAGTAGCAATTGTGTTAGAAATGAAGTATGAAATATTCTTTCCCTGTAAGATATTGCTGGAAATGGCACTGATAAGTGATAAGAGAGTTCAGCTTTTGAATGATCAAGGATATTTATCACTTATCATTTTTGCCACCAGATGGCAAAGGTGTGCCCCTGAAGCAAAATGGCTTGATTGTAGTTGCAGAGATGGTTATAGGACTACTCAGTGGATTAAGCTGGCACTGGAGAGTGTGAAAAACAGACTGGTGTGTCTGGTGTATCATTGCCTTTCCTAGGTGAATATTCTATTCATTCCAAAATGTTTGTCTCTAGCTCTGAGATCTCCATGTGCCAGACTTGTATTTACAGTTGCAGGCTGTACAGTCTTACTTTTCGTTTCATAAGTATTTCAAAATCAAAATGTTCTAAATCTAAGTGTGTGTTTCCTCCCAAAGGGGCAGCTCTGTTGTCATTCCCCAGCTCTTCTGATGTACCATCAATCATCCCGCTGCTCAAGTTAAGATAGTTACATAGTATTTTCTAACCCGCTTTCCCCTGATTTTCATATTCCGTGAATATTTATTGACGTGCTTGGCCAACTGCATCTTTACTCTATCTCTTGTATTCAACCCTTCCTTTCCAGTTACGGATATCACTGTCCTGTTGAGGTACTGTTTCTTGCTTTCTGGTTTTCTGGGTCTCAGTTTGTTCGCTTTTCTCCATTCTCTACTTTCCTTCCGGAATAAGGATTTTATTTTATTTTATTTTTATTTTTTTAATTTTTAACTTTTAAAAATTTACATCCAAATTAGTTAGCATATAGTGCAACAGTGATTTCAGGAGGAGATTCCTTAGGGCCCCTTGCCCATTTAGCCCATCCCCCCTTCCACAACCCCTCCAGCAACCCTCAGTTTGTTCTCCATATTTATGAGTCTCTTCTGTTTTGTCCCCCTCCCTGTGTTTATATTATTTTTGTTTCCCTTCCCTTATGTTCATCTGTTTGGTCTCTTAAAGTCCTCATATGAGTGAAGTCATATGATTTTTGTCTCTCTCTGACTAATTTCACTTAGCATAATACCCTCCAGGTCCATCCACGTAGCTGCAAATGGCAAGATTGCATTCTTTTTGGTTGCCGAGTAATACTCCATTGTATATATATACCACATCTTCTTTATCGAGTCATCCATCGATGGACATTTGGGCTCTTCCATGCTTTGGCTGTTGTCGATAGTGCTGCTATAAACATGGGGGTGCGTGTGCCCCTTCGAAACAGCACACCTGTATCCCTTGGATAAATGCCTAGTAGTGCAATTGCTGGGTCGTAGGGTAGTTCTGTTTTTAGTTTTTTTGAGGAGCCTCCATACTGTTTTCCAGAGGGCTGCACCAGCTTGCATCCCCACCAGAGCAAGGATTTTAAAAGTACAGATATAACGAAGTCATTCATTTCCTCTCGTTTGATACCTTCCCATTTTGTACTTAAATTTCAAATCCTTAGTTTTCTAAGGGACGTTAGCATCCGTTGATTACCTACTATGTTCTAGGCTCTGCGAGAAAAAATGTAAGGCGTTTAATTTTAATTCCCACAAGAATGTAAGGTGGGGCTTACGATACCCTTTTTTATACTAAAATGGTTTCTCAAGATTCCAAAATCAGAGGTATAGTTTCATTTGAAACATACATTTTTCTGGCTCAAAATCCTATCATTCAATTTTTCGAGGCTCACTAATTATCTGTATTTTTTTAACCTCATCTCCTATCACTTTATGCCTCATGCAACCTATAATACAGCCATAGTAGATAACTAATGAATTTAAAAAGTATCTTTTATTCTTCAAATTTAGAGTATTTGCTCATGCTGTACCTCTTTATCTAGAATTCTGTTCTAGCTATGCATATACTAATTTAACAAATATTTATTGTTTGTCGTGTGCCAGACAGTTTTCTAGGTGCCAAGGGTATAGCGGGGAACAAAATAGACAAAATCCCTCATGGAGGTTGCTTTTTAGTTGGGGAAGACAAAAAGGTAAGAAATAACTAGTTAACTGGATAGTGATACAACTTGAGGCCTGTGTGTTGGAGGCTATGTGCGTGTGGAGAACGCCAGGGGGCGCCATTCCCTTAGATGTGAGTGGGACCTCCTACGCTCTGGCCTCAGTGCTGCAGAGGAAGATAATGCAGGGGAAGAGAGAAAGGGATTTTTTTGAGGGGGAGGAGGGATGATTAACAATTTTAAATTAGAGGTTAGGGAACACCTTAACATCGAGTTAAGACCTGAAAGAGGTGAAGAAGTAAGTCATGTGGTTATCCGGAGGAAGAACACTCCAGGCAGAGAAAGCGTAAGTGCCAAGATCCTTAAGTAAGGGTGTACCTTGGCATTTCCACCTAGATCTTACTTTTTCTTCGAATCTTAGCCTAAATATCCCTACTTACACGAAGCTTTCCATTATTTTTTTTCCAGCAAGAATGATATTTTTTGCTTTCAAGTGCACCTTTATTATAGCACTTACCACCATCTGACCTTCTATCAACTTGTTTCCCTCTTACTAAATTTTGAGCAACTTTAAAGTATGCTGTCTTTTACATCTTTGTGTCCAAGCATGCCTGGTTTAGGTTCTAGAAATCGTAGGCACTCAATGACTATTAGTCAAATTGGAATGAATTTAAATAAATCACTGAAAAGACAAGTAGATAACTGATTCTTTTCTTTTCTTCTTTTTAAAGTTTATTTATTTATTTTGACAGAGAGAGAGCGAGCGAGCAGGGGAAGGGCAGAGAGAGCAGGGGAGGGGCAGAGAGAATGGGGAGAGAGAATCCCAAGCAGGCTCTGCTCTGTCAGCCCAGAGCCCCATGCGAGGCTTAGTCTCACAAACCATGAGATCAGGACCTGAGCCAAAATCCAGAGTTGGTCGTTTGGCCAACTGAACCACCCAGGCGCCCCCACCAATAGGCTTTTTCATACCATTTACCTGTTCCAATTATGCTATGTTTACGAAAATTGAATTTATTTATGTAATCCAGTACTGTATTTTTCTGTGCCCTTTAGAATAATTCTTTTGGTAATGTCTTTGTAAGAACACGTTAACCTGCGTAAAAGAACTAACCTCCTATAAGACTGATGTCTGGTATAGTCTTGTTCCTTGGACACCTACAGTGATGATGGAGCATTTTAGGTGCTTTAATGTATTATTTTAAAGCAGTTCTTATGCATGTTTGCTTTGACCCATCACATTTTAGCTTCAGTTTATCGAATGTGACTAAATATCTTGCTGTTTTCTGGGTTCTTCAGTCTATTTTCGGGTAAGGTGACCTATATCCCCATTTGTTAGGGTCCGTCCTGGCTTATACCTCTTGTCCCAGCATAATTTTTAAGAGCACTTACTCTACTCTCAAAAGTCCTGACGTTGACAATACATTACATCATCTCCCTATTCTTCTTGGGGGCTTTCTATGTGGTATCTAATGAAAATCATGCATAGTACTTGTTGGACTTGTAGAAAGCTCTGCATGGAACTATATTGCAGCAAATATCACTTCAGCTACTTAGCCTATAATATTTTTTAAGTATATACTTTATAACACTCATATAGAAAGAGAAATACAAAAAAGGTAGAAGATGCTCTATGCCATAAGAATTTATAATCCAGGAAGTCAGGACTAATGATGTAGTCATCTAACTATTTGAATTTGGTAAAAAACAAATGTAACAAAATATAACTGAGAAATATATGGACTTAGAGGGGTGCCTGGGTGGCTCATTCGGTTAAGTGTCCAATTCTTGATCTCGACTCAGGTCATGATCTCATGGTTCGTGAGATCAAGCCCCATGTTGGGCTCTGCGCTGACAGTGTGGAGCCTGCTTGAGATTCTGTCTCTCCCCCCCCCCCCCGCCCCTCCCCTGCTTGAGCTTTCTCTTTCTCAAAATCAAATAAATAAATAAATAAATAGTAAGAAATCTATGGAATTAAAGAATTAAATGAACACATTTAAATGATGGAATTACATAGGGCAGTTTGGGGAAGGTTTTATAAGTTTATTAAAACTTTAACAGAATTTTAATGAAAAAAATTTAAAGACAGAAGATGATATAAAAATAGTAGGAAAGAAACTTGTATAGTGTTGATGTTCCTAGATCATTAATATCTCTTCTGCCAGTCTTTATTTTGGTTCACAGATGTAAGTTTTGTTAGTCATATTTATCAGTTTATGGCAGTTAAGTGATCCCTATAGGGCTTTTCTGTTGTATTCTTTCCCCACCTAAATATGGATCTTAGAATAATAAAAAAATCTTGTATTGTGTATGTACATGTTTTAAATTACATAAATGATGTGGTGCTTTAGATGCTACATTTGAAAAGATTTGTTTATGTAGGGATATTAGTCTATTGTTGCATTATATTCTGTGGTAGACAGAATAATGGTCTCTAAAGATGTCCATAGATCTTGAGATGGGACAATTATCTTGGATTTTCTAGATGAGTCCAGTCTACTCATTTGGGTTCTTAAAAGTAGAGAACCTTTCCTGACTGGGTCAATGAGATGAGATGGAAGAAGGAAAAGGAGGGATTCAAAGCCTGATAGACTTGACTGGCCATTGTTGAGTTTGAGGATACGGAAGGGGACCGTAAGTCCATTCCGTAACATCTAGAAATTGGGAACCGCTCTCAGTTTGTAGCCAGCAAGAAAATAGTGACCTTGGTCTACAACCTCAAGGAACTGAATCTGCCAACAACATGAAGGAGCAAAGAACAAAAAAAAAATTTCTTTCCTAGAGCCTCTAAAAATTCATCTGGCACCTTGATTTTGGTCCATCGAAGCTTCCACTAGACATCTGACATACAAAACTGAGACAATAAACTGGTATTGTTTTAAACCACTAAATTTGTGGGAGTTTGTTATGGCAGCAGTAGTAAGCTAATACATATTTCTAGTATGTATCATATTTTATTTGACAATCTATTAGTGATGGAGAATCTAGGCTATGTGAAAAGTCCTCACTACCGCACGCAGTGAATCAGTGAACATCCTTGGAACATGCCTCCTATGGACCTATGCAAGTCTTCCTCTGAAGTGTGTATATCTAGATGTGGAATTTCTGTAACATAGGGTATATATATTTTGTTTAACTAGTTTCTGTTTTCAAGAATGTCTCTGTCCATACTCCTACCTGCAGTGCTTGAGGATTTGTGAATCCTCATCTAATTACTAATAGTAATATTCAGACGTTTGCGTTCTGCCAGTCTGGTAGATTTTAAGGGGTATTTTTGTTCTAATTTGAAATTTCCTGATTACGTTGAAGTCAGGAATTCCTTCATATACTTGTTAGCAATTTGGGCTGCCATAGCTGTGAATTGTTTATGTATGTTATTTGCCCAATTGAAAAAAATTAGCTCCCTGTCATTTTCATCTTCAGTGTCTTTGTTGAACATTCTTATTTTGATGTAGTAAAATCCATTACTTTCTTTATAGTTTGTGATCTTTTAGTCATGATTAAGAAGTCAGACCTCACTCAAAGATCCTAGAAATATTCTTTTGCACTTTCTGTGATTAGCTTTTATGCTCTGCCTTTCTCATATATGTCTTTAATCAGTCTGAATTTACTTGTAGTTATGACAAAATATAAGTTCAAGTTTAATCTTCCCATATGGTGAGCCAGGGTTCCCAGCAGCAGCTATTAAATAATCCACTTGCCCACTACTGGATTTTGGTAGCATCTGTGTATCACATATTTCTGTATGTAGTTGGGTCATTTTTGAGTTCTCTATTCTGTCCTATTGGTCTATTTGGCTATCCTGGGACAGTACCACACTATGTTTTTAAACATTCTTTGAGATTTTTTATATAGATGATGGTGTCATGTGTAAAAAAAAGACAGCTTTATTTCTTTTCAGTTTGTAAGCAGTTTATTTCCATTTCTTGTACTATTTTACTGGCTAGTGCATCCACCTCAGTGTTAAAGGTGACATCTTTACCTTCTTTCCAATCTTATGGTTGATGCTTTGACTTTTTTACAGTCAAACGTGATGTTAATTGTAGTTGTTACATAGATATCCTTTATGAGGTTAAGGAATTCCTCTTCCATTCTTAGTTTGCTGAGTGATCGGCTGTGGAAGGTTGTCAGGTGTTTTTTTCTGCCTCTATTGAGACGATAATTTGATTTTTCTTTTTTAATCTGTTCATGTAGTAAGTTATACTGTTCTCAAGTGTTGTACCAGCCTTGCATTCCTGGAATGCCCCTTTTGGTCATGATGGTATTGTTCTATTTATATATTGCTGGGTTTGATTTACTGATGTCCTGTTAGAGAATTTTTAACTTATATTCATGAAGGATTTAAGTGTGTAGATTCCTTTCCCTCTAATATATATCTTTGGTTTTGGTATCTGGGGAATGCTGGCCTCCTAAGATGGGTTAGGAAGTCATCTTCTATCTTCAGTTTTCTGTAAGAGTTTGTGTACAACTGTTATCATTTCTTCTCCAAATGTTTGGTGGAATTTGCCTCTGATGACAGATGCCTGGAGTTTTCATGTGGCTAGGTTTTTTAAAATTATGAATTTAATTTCATCAATAGATATCAAACTACTCAGGTTACATATTTATTCTTGAGCATATGGATAAAAAATATCAAGTCTATTTTTATAAGTCATGGCAGCTGTACTCATTCTGGGGATGTCTCACTAATAATTTGAAAATCATGCTATCTTCTTCTCTTTTAAAAATGCTGGAGACAGAATAAAACATTAAAAAAATTTTTTTATTTATTTTGAGAGAGAGAGAGAGAGAGAGAGAGCGAGCAAGAGCGCACAAGTAGGGGAGGGGCAGAGAGAGAGGGGGAGAGAGACAATCCAAGCAGGCTCCGTACTGTCAGCGTGGAGCCCAAGGTGGGGCTTGAAACCAAGAGTCAGATGCTGAACTGACTGAGCCACCCATGTGCCCGCAGAATAAAACATTATAATAGAACACTTATTTCCAACTTTAACTTTTCCATGTACCTACTGATCTCTATCTTAGAACCATATTTTATTCCAATTTCAACTTACCTTTTTGTCTGCCAGTATCTTTGGGATAATTCCAGTGACATTTTTCCCTCCGTGTCTCTGGCTGGATTTGGCAACTTTTTACTTTTCACACAGAGACGTTCAGTCAGTTAATTTCCTTTGACTTACAGAAATTTTGCCTTTTGTTCAGTTATTTTGTCTTTCTTATTCAAAGTCTTGGAAAGTTGTTACCTACTTCCTTCACAGTATGACTTGACTATATTGGTCACTTTAGAACTAGTTGCTTTTCAGTCTTACCTCAAATATTATAAGCCAATATCCATTCTCCTAATCAGTGGCATTTAATTGACTTAGACCGAACTTGTTGCTTACTATTTCTTGAGAAAAAAAAATGTCCATTAATTCATTTTTAACAAGCTTCTTTTGAAGGCCATATATTCACTTAAATATGGTTTTATTTTGGTACTGATCATTATATCAAAGAAAGTAAAGTTGGAAGGAAAGGAAAGCTAGAAAGACATTAAGGTGGAATAATTTGTTAGTCAGTGGTGGTGGTTTTGTTAGCCAGAAACACTCTTTTTTAAGTAATTGCTGAGAAAATTATTGGTTAACACCAAACCATTTGTGAGACCATTGGTGAGACTATAATTCATTCCAACACTAATGTGAATCTTGGATTTCTCAAGTCATTCATGCATAAAAATATAAGATTTAATAAGCTATAACAAGTTCTTAACTAATATTAGTATATATGCTTATATAATTCTTTACACCAATTTTTAAATGAGCGGGGGAGGGGCAGAGAGAGAGAGAGAAAGAGAGAGAGAGAGAGACATACAGAATCTGAAGCAGTCTCCAGGCTCTGAGCTGACAGCACAGAGTCCGAAGTGGGGCTCGAATTCACGAACTGTGAGATTAGGACCTGAGCTGATGTCTGGCACCTAACCGACTGAGCCACCCAGGAGCCCCACCATTTTTTTTTTTTTTTTTACTGTATGTTTATTGATATATTGACAGTTTTAGTGTGAGAGTCTATTGATATATTGACAGTTTTAGTGTGAACAATGAGCTATGGGAGTGTTTGTAGTTTGGCTTTTATGGTGATATTAATGTGGTATACTGACTTCTAGGGCATCTCACCCACCTCTCCCCATACCCTGATATATACCAAGTGAAACAGTTCTGATATTGGTCAGGGATATAATGGATAAAGGCTACAAAATTGGACTGCTACGCTAAGGTGGGCAAGGATGAGGACTGGTGAGTGTAGTGTTTTATAGATCTTTAATAAAGTGAATAAAGTGGTAATATATGAAACTTGGTTGGGATAAATAACTACTTCCATTTTTTTTTTCACTGTATATTTTCATCTCCTGTAGGGGATGTGATAAGACAGTTCTGGGATGAAACAGCTGGGCAGTCCCCTTTGGAAGATCATAGAGGAAGAAGGGTGAGACTAAGAAGCTAGCCACTGGCTTTGCCATGTTGGATACTGAAGCTTAAGGTGCAAGAACAAATAGGCTTTCTAAGGCTCATACAAGGTCTAACATATCTCACCAGAGTTAAAACAAACAAACAAACAAACAAACAAGGGAGTTGGAGTCAAACCTTGAAATTAAGATCAAGACATATTTTCCTACTTAATACCTTTAATTGTTTGAGGATTCAGGCATCTGAATTTATCAATCCATAATAACATGAATGAGAGCAGTTAGTATCATGGCGGAGCCTTTGAATTCTTTTACACTTATTTATATCGAAGCATCTGTGCTCATATTCTCTACCTTTTTGCATGTTACTATAGATAAACAATCCCTGTTTTAGTTATGCATAGAACCTACCTGTGTTTTCTACCCAAGGACATTGCTCCTGCAATTCCCTGAAATCGTGAAAGTATGGGATTAGGTGGGGAATAGTTAAACATTTACAAAAGTAAATAATCATGGTTCAAAATTTCAAGCTGAATGATATGGAAAGCTGAATAATTTGGATAATTTCCTCAATTTTAAATTTCATTCCATATGGGGAGCATGCTTACCACTTATTTGTTCTAAGATAGGAACACTACTTGCAGAAAGTAAATTTTCTTATCTTTTATCATGTGTCAGATATCAGAGAAAGCAAATATATAAGAGCCAGCTTAGATTAGAGCAGTGGTTCTCAAACATTTTGGTCTTGAGATCTCTTTACAAACTTAAAAATAATTGAGGACCTCAAAGAGTTTTTGTGTATATAGATTATATTTGTTGGTATTTACCATATTAGGAATAAAACCTGAGAATTAAAATATACCTTTATTAATTAATTTAAATAAACACTAAATCCACTAAGTTTTAACTAACCATAGGGAGGGAGTAAGTAGAGTTCTAAGTTGACCTACAGTGAGGTTTGCCCTTCCCTTGAGTATGTATGGAACCTGTGACTTGCTTCTAGCTAAAAGAATATGGCAAAAATGGTGGGATGACATTTCTGTGATGACATTACATTATGTGAGACTGTGTCTTAGACCGAAGCCAGAGTTTTTTCTCTGGCTTTGAAGAAGTCACTTACCATGTAGTGAGGGGCTGTGGGAAGCATGTATGGCAGGGATCTGAGGGGGGAGTCTCTGGGAGCTGAACGCAGGAAAAGGAGACTTCAGTCTTAGAGTCACAACGAACTGAATTCTGTCAACAATCATCTTAGCTTGGAAAAGGACCCTAAGCTCCAAAGGGAACGTGGTTCAGCCAACACCTTGATTACACCCTTGAAACCATACTTGGACTCCTGACAGTTTCTATAGAAACCGTAAGATAATAAGTGTATTTTTTTTTAAGTCATCATGATTGTGGAGATTTGTTTTGCAGCAATAGAGAACTAACACAACATATTTCAAAAAGAAAAGAAAAACTTAGTAAGAAAATTGGCATTATTTTACATTTTTGCAAATCTCTTTGATGTTTGATTTAGTGGAAGACAGCTGGATTCTTTTATCTTCGTCTGTAGTCAGTATCTTGAGATATCACACATAATTTAGCCTCTGGAAAACTCTATGTAACACCCAAAAGAGAATGAGAGTCCAAAGGGCAAATAATGTATTAATATTATTATGAATATAGGTTTGACCTTGGAGATCCTCTGAAAGAGTCTTGGAATCCCCCTGAGGTCATTAGACTATAATTTTGAGAATTGCTAAATTAGAGAAAAAAATTTTATTAGTCTCTTATTCCATTACCAATAGAGTATTTAATTGTGTACACACAGAATTATATAAGATAACCTAAACTATATGAAACTCTCAGCTTCCTTCCCTATTTTTTACTTTATTTCTGGTTATGCCCTTGAGTTTGTCCATGTGGTTTATTTCCTCTGCTCCTCTTGATAAACAAATGTAAAAGATCTTTGTTGACTTTAGTTTCTTTTTTTTAAATAATTTTTTTAATGTTTATTTATTTTTGAGAGAGAGAGAGAGAGGGAGAGAGAACTTGAGTGGGGGAGGGGCAGAGAGAGAGGGAGACACAGAATCTGAAGCAGACTCCAGGCTCTGAGCTGTCAGCACAGAGCCTGACGTGGGGCTCGGACTCATGGACCATGAGATCATGACCTGAGCCGAAGTTGGACACTTAACCAACTGGGAGAGTCTTCTAGGTGACCCTATTGACTAGAGTTTCTAGGAGGAATAGGTAGGAATATGTTTAAAATGTAGTGAATTGGACAGGGTTTTTCTTGAAGGCATGTTTTGACTGTAGCCTTTACCTACAATGTTATAGCCCTTGAGAGATTTAGTTTAGAACTCAGAAGAGTTTGTACAATTTTTTTTAATAAGAAATTTATAGAAATTGTCTCTTTATTTTTAATTCTGTATATCTTTTATCTTTAATTGTGAGTGCATTACTTAGTACTAGTGCATGTTTCTCACAAGCGTTTTAGTTTTAATTTTGCGAGATCTCTTTTATCCTTAAAAATCTCAAAGACAGAGTTAGTCTCATGCATCTCAAGATAGCTCAAAACATGATAAATTGCTATTGTCCTAAAATTTGGGGTACAGTTAGGAACATTAATACAGATCATATGGATTTCTTCTGTAGTAATCTATGGCTACTCTAGTTTTTTTCAGACAAATAATGCAGCAAAAATAAGCAGAGTAGAGAATAAAAATTGTTCTTACCTATAACCAACTATTTTTATTTCTGTGCTATATGCCTGCAAGATGCTTGTATATATTATTTAACACAGTTGGAAGTTTTGAGGTATGATTGGAAGCTCTTTGTCTGGAAAGGTCTTTCCAGGTTGGTTTGAAGTTATTGGTGGAACAGTTCTCACTGTGCTTACATAATTACACAGAGCCTGAACTGAAAAATTAAACTTAAGGGTGACCTCCCCTCTCTACTGATAAAACCCCCTTTTATTTTGTTCTTTTTCAGTTCTTCTTTCTTTTTATAACTTTCCACCTGAGCACTTTTTTGTTTGTCTCTTTCTTAGATGTTAAGTTTTCAATTTATTTTTCCTCAGTAGTATTTTCAGATTCTTGAGTTTTCTATTTATCCAATCTCTTCAACTATTTTCATCTTCCTTTTCTCTGCACGAGAATTAATCTGCATTGATAGAGCAGAACTGGCAAATTTTAGTCACATCTCTCACAAAAAGTTTATATTTTTCATGGCTATGATACTACAGAATATATGCACTCAAACTTGTGGGGTGAAATTGCTTTTGGCTTCTGTGATATATATATATGAAATTTACTTATGTAAATTACTTGACATGGTTGAAAGTTTTGAGTTATGATTTAAAATCACTGTCTGGAAGGTGGTAAGAAACCTATTTCTTATAGTCGACTTTGCTTAATAAGAATTAGAGTCATGTGAGTGGGGGCAGGATTATGAAAATTTGATTTTTTTTCATTGGAATATTTCCCTTTCCTGTCTAAATATATTTTGATGCAGTGCTTTGGTGCATCTTTGCGTTTTACTCCCTCAAAAAAATGAGATTTGGGAGTTATGTTTATGTCCAAGCCTACTGTGATCTTTTTATTTGTGTTTTTCTATCATTTCTTTTTTTACATTCTGGGGGCACTTTTAAACTATAAAGTTAGCTTATGTTTTAAATGAGAGCATTCATGAGGAGTTGCTGACTGAGAGCCATGATACTACTTAGTAAGGAGCGCTGCATTGTAAGGAGATGTGGATGCTCATTCTAACTTTGTCACCAACCACTTGGACAAAGAAAAAATGCAGCTCTCTACTTTCTGTAAAATGAGAGAGTTTAGATTTTATTTTAAATGTGATAGGATGCCATTGTAGGGATTAGACATGGAAGGAACATATTATTTATGTTTTTGTGTGGTCATTCTGTTGTGTGGAGAATGGTTGTAGGAGACAGGTATTGATGCACAGAGAAATTAGGAAGAGGGGCTCCTGGGTGGCTCAGTTGGTTGAGCGACCGACTTCAGCTCAGGTCATGATCTCACAGTTTGTGAGTTCTAGCCCTGTGTCGGGCTCTGTGCTGACAGCTCAGAGCCTGGAGCCTACTTCAACTTCTATGTCTCCCCCTCTCTCTACCTCTCCCCTGCCCACGCTCTCCATCTCTCTGTCTTTCAATAATAAATAAATGTTAAAATAATAATAAAAAAAGAAATTAGGAAGCTATTGAAATGGTCTGTGAGACAGATATTGCTAGCTTGAATTTGAATTGTAGCAAGATGTAAATTTTGATGGATTTGTGTTCCATTTTGAAGATAGAGTTGACAGAACCTACTGATAGATTGGATGTAGGTGGTAGAGTGTCAAAGAAGGAGGGATATCAAGGATAATTCCTAGGTAAACCATGGTCTTGTTCCAAGATAGGAAAAACTGAGGAGGAACAGATTTGGATGAGGAAATCAGAAATTTTGTTTGGACATATATTTGAGATGACCTTCTGATTCCCATTTGGGGATGTCAAGTTGATAGACAGTTATATGAGTTTGGAGTTCTAGGGGAAGATAAAGACAAAGATATAACATGTACGAGGTATTAAAGGCCATGGATTTAAATCATCTAGGTAGAGCATGTAGATTGAGCAACAGAAAACGTTAGGGCACCTGGCTGGCTCAATTGGTAGACCATGCAACTCTTGAACTTGAAGTGTGTGTTTGAGCCTCACGTTGGGGGTAGAATTTACCTTAAACAAAACAACAAAAAAAGAACAGAAGAGGTCGATAACATGGTCACAATAGAGCCTTGGACATTCCCAACATTCAGATGCTGGCAAAAGACCCTGAGAAAAAATTACTACTGAGGAAGAAGAAAATCAGGAGGATGTGTTTCAAGAACAAAGAAGACAACAAAAATGGTTAAAGGACCATGGGCAGCATAACATCAGTATCAAATGCTGTGGAGGGGAGTTATGTTAAGAAAAGAACAGAGATGGAAGTACTATAACACTGTATGTTAACTAACTGGAATTTTTAAAAAAGCTCAAAAAAGAGAAGAATGGAGGACTGCATTTGAATTTGGCAACATGGAAGTCATTGATGAGAGCTATCTTGATGGAGTATTAAAGATGGAAAATTGATTGTCATGGACTGAGAAGAGGATATGAAGTGAGGAAGTAGACATAGCAACTAAAGACAATTCCTTGAAGAACTTTTGCTGTGAAGAGGAGCATAAAAATGGAGCAGTACCTCGAAGGGAATTTGGGTTCAAGGGACGTTCTTTTAAGATAGAAAATAGTATAGGGACGCCTGGGTGGCTCACTTGGTTAAGCGTCTGACTTTGGCTCGGGTCATGATCTCACAGCTCGTGAGTTCGAACCCCGCATCAGGCTCTCTGCTGACAGCTCAGAGTCTGGAGCCTGTTTCAGATTCTGTGTCTCCCTCTCTCTCTGCCCCTCCCCTGCTCGTGTTCTGTCTCTCTCAAAAGTAAATAAACCTTAAGAAAAGTTTTAAAAAAAGATAGGAAATAGTATAACAATAAAATCATTGGTGGCTCGATTCACACATAAAATAAATGTTATTCTTCATCATGACAAATATCGTTAGAACCAAGAGGTTTCTAAAATAGATTCCATAACAAATAAACAAGTCATTTTAGGAAGGAAACAGAAAGGGAAAAGGGAAAGCTAGATGGGAAATTGATAGAACAGGTCTTGTTTGTATTATACTTTCTACTTTCAAATTTGGCGCTTAATCACTCATAAGTAGCTGGGTTCTCTGATTAATCTTGATCTCTGTTCATTTGTAAGGGTCGAGCATGTCTAATTGTATTTCTAAGTTGGTAACATTGGATCAAGATGCCTGTAGATTTGCATGAGTTTATTTGCATAAGGTCTTCTGCTTTGGCTGAACCAAGACTAACAATTTTGTTTGCTTACCTTTTACCAAGGAAGGAAAGGGGGTAGAAGAAGGAAGCTTAAATGTCGTCTGTTCCCAGTCTATTTTCCTAGGCTAGGTTTGGGCCCTATTAGAGTGAGTGATTTCAGGCTAAAAGAACGCTTTTCAGGAGAATTGTTTTGAGGCACAGGATCACACATGGCAATTCTTCAATTTCCAGATGACAGAATATGTAACAGAGAGTTGATTATACCATTCTTCTTAAAACACTGCCTTTTATTGGCTTCTGGGTCACCACACTCTCCTGATTTCCCTCCTACTTTTGTGGCTGTTCCTCTCTTTCCTCCTTTAGTTGGTTCTTCTTTACCTGATGACTTCCTGTGGAACTTAGTTCCTTCGTGCTCTGTTTTAAACTTTTATTTTTCCTTTTCATTTTGAACTTTCTCTTTGGGTGATCTCATTTACTCACTTGATTGAAATCCTTACCAACACGCTGATGCTTCCTGAATTTATATCTACGGTTGAGAACTCTCTTCTGAACTCCAGGGCGATTACTTATTGCTTACTTATTTGCTTACTTATTTGTCCTATTGCTTACTTATTTGCCTTTTTAGCTATCTTGCATGCTGCTTAAATTCAACAACTCATCATCTTCCCCTTCCTTCTCCCTCAGTCTGCTCTTCCTTTAGCATTTTCTTTTTCAGCAAATTTTAAGACTATATGCTTGGCTACTTAAGAGAGAAATCTGAGAGTCATTTTTGACTCCTCTTTTGACCCTCATACTCTGCCTCCCAACCTGTGCAAATCAATCATTATGTCCTGTTGATTCAACATCTGCCTTTTTAGTCCTCTTTGTCTCCATCTTACTGTAATCATTTAAATTCAAGCCAGCTAATATGTTGCTTTGACTAATGCTTTAGCTTCCTAATTCATTTCCCTACATCCACATGTAGTGAGATAATATCTTGGTGTATTTGTGATGTTTCCAGCCCCTCATGATGTAATGAGTAGAAGGAAATTGCATGAAAGAAAAGAATTGTGGATGCGAACTCTCGGAGGCCAGTATTATTGCATAGTATTCTGTTTGCTGCCGTATTTTGCTAAAACAATTTATAGTTGCGCCAATGATTATTCTTTCCAGTTTTCATGTACTAACAATGCGCAGTCAGTTTGCAAGCGTAGGTGAGTGCTTGGAGTCCCAAAGCTATAAACATTTCTTATACTGTGGTTCCTGGTGAATACAGTTATTAGAGATTGAGTTGGCTCATATTCATAGTGACATAGCCCCCTGAAGTTGTTGTATTGCTTCCAGGGATTCTCTTGACAGTTATCAAGGAAGTAGCTACTTGGAACTAGTTTTCCTAACAGTGGAGAGACTTAACCAAGTTGTGTTTTCAGAGATCTTGGTTCTCTTTCTTCTAATAGGTAGAATCTCTAGGCGTCAGATTAGATAATCACTCTGGACATTTTCATTCTGGAGCTTACATCCAGGTCTGACTCTTGCATCCAATGGAAGAAAAATTCCTATTGCTGCCAGCTTGTAGGAGTGGGAACTACTCTGGTAAGAGCTGCTTGGCACTGGACTGTTGAAGCAACCCTGTAACACCTCTCATGATAACCCAGCCTGAGCCAAAGTGTAGTAGTATTAGCCCTCCTATTTCTGGCCCAGAAAGAGGAGTCAGAGACAGGATAGTGATGGTGGGGCTTCATGCATCTGTGGTGGCTTTCACGGTGCCCCCCCTTTCCTTTCCAAATCAGATGATAGAAACTAGTAGGAGTCCGTTCTGCAGCAACGACCCAAATCAGGGACAGGTAGATATAGAGTTCAAGCCCCGGGAAATACTACAGAATTTTTTTGTACATCAGAAAATAACAGTATCAACGTGTTCTTAAAAACTTATTGTGAAAACCACTGTAGGTATTTTGAACTACACTGTTCTATGATTTTACTCTGGAATCTTTAGATTTGTAGTATGCTTATGTAAGCCGATCTTCCTTAAATATTGTCCACACTAAGTTGAGGCACAAGCCAATTTACCTTTATTGAGTGACTTTTCCCTTCTGTGCTTTTGTTCAAAATTTCATCATCTGCCTTTATTTGCTTATTTCTTATCCCTGAGGTGAATGGTTCTATGGTCTTGCCTCAGGGAAATATTTACAATGCATGACATTAATTTGAAAAACATATGAAGACAACTTGTTCTCTGGACCATCTTTATTTATTTATTTATTTTTTTAAAATTTTTTTCAACGTTTATTTATTTTTGGGACAGAGAGAGACAGAGCATGAACGGGGGAGGGGCATAGAGAGAGGGAGACACAGAATCAGAAACAGGCTCCAGGCTCCGAGCCATCAGCCCAGAGCCTGACGTGGGGCTCGAACTCACGGACCGCGAGATCGTGACCTGGCTGAAGTCGGACGCTTAACCGACTGCGCCACCCAGGCGCCCCTGGACCATCTTTCTTATATATAACCCTTAGATTTTTATCAGTCAGGTGGTTCAAATAGCCAATGGAACAAGAATAATGCAACAGAAGAGACAGTGCAATTGTTTCAATTATGTAGATAGAACTATAGATGTATATTTTAAGAAAACAAAAAATTCCTTTAACACGTTTCTGGTATTTTTGTTATAAATTATACATTTTATATATCATACAGTTTCAGTTATTGGTTAGCTATGTTTAAACGTTTGCATGTATGGAGCATTTTATTTATTTATTAAATTTTATTTATTTATTTTGAGAGAGAGAGAGAGCGAGAGCGCACATGTGCAGGGGAGGGGCAGAGAGAGGAGAGAGAGAATCCCAGGCAGGCTCTGCACTATCAGCACAGAGCCTGATTCAGGGCTCGAACTCACGGACTGTGAGATCATGACCTGAGCCAAAATCAAGATTCAGTCGCTTAACTGACTAAGCCACCCAGGCGCCCTGTATGGAGCGTTTTAGTAGGCACACTTTCGCACTCCTAAAAATTTAAAATAAACCCAGACATCTCTAAAACTATAAAATTGAAATATGCCATGAGGGATATTGAGCCTTACCAAGTAAGAGGCTTGTATTGTTATTTAGAAGAGAATAAGTTCCCAATTTTTATGCTTTCATTTAGGTTTTGAGTTTGTGGTGAATTTCTTAAGACATTTAGCTCACAGCCATTAGGCATTTGCAAACCAAGACTCTTAAGTAATTTTAATTTAAGAGCTTATACTTCAAGTATTTTTGAGGATGACATAATAAACAAGTTAGTGCTAAGTGGTTTTTTTCCCCTCTCCTTTGGATATTTCATAGTACTAACTAAACTATTTGAGTTGTTATAGAATCTTAGGAACTTCCTGACAAAGAAGAGAATACCTCTGCTAATGCATATAGCTATTCAGGTGAAAACTAATAACCTAATATTTGATTTACTTAAGCATTGCTAAGAAAAAGCTCATGGGCTGACATCATACTTAATTTGTTATGGTTATGGTTTCATTGTAATTGTAGAATTCTCTGCTTACAGGTAGATTAAACTTTGGGCTTTTTTTGTGGTTAATGTATAAAGAAATACAATGGAAGAAAAAAATGTGATGTCTCACCCAGAAATAATCAATATTAACATTTTAGTGTTTATTCTTCCAGTGTTCTGTCAGCTTTTGAGCACTTTTAAAGTTTTGGTACATAATACTAAATATTTCTCAGAAAGGTTCTACCCAAATGCACTCTACCAGTAAATCTGATATGAGACGGTGCCTCTTCTCTGACTCTCCGGACAATACTTTGCCAATTTCATGGGCAAACATACACTTTAATGTGATTATTTTTATTTGAATTATTAGATTACTTAGCTTGAACTTTTTCACGTGTTGATATGCTGTTTAGAAATCTTCTTTAATAAAATTGCCTCTGCTGCTAGAAGTTTCTTAACACCTCTTCTGGGAGAGCTCTAGTTTGCTTTGTCGCTATCGGTGAGGTACAAAAGATTCTAATAGTACAGCCAAATTTCCACCATCAACTTCATTTGTGAGACTTAATGCTTCTCTGCTGGACTCAGTGTAAATACAGAGCTAATTATCTAATTTTCCCAGAAAGAGGTGAGTATCAGCATTGTATCCTGTCAACATCCAACAGACAGAAGGATAGAGCCTTACACAAAAGAAATTCATAAAGAAATGCATGAACAAGTATGATAAATAAAAGGACATAATTGTTAGAGTCCTGGTTCCAATAATGTGATTCCTTAGGTAGCTCATAGTGAGGTTACTTGCAATTACTATGTACCTTAAAGTTTATAAAATGAGTTTATATACATTACATGTTCAAATATAATAATAGCCCTGTGAGGTAAATGATGTAGCTTGAAGAAACCATAGCCCAGGTATATAAAGTGGATGTCTTGAGGTATAATGGCTGGTTAGGTTTGGAGTCAATACTTAAATCTAGGCCAATAAACTCCAAGTGCCATGTTCTTTCTCTCATCGTAGAAGCTTCTGGTATTTATGTTACATGTGGCCTACAGTGTATAGAAAATGTAAAACAAATATTAGCTGTAAACATTCTTAAAATATTCAGGATATTCCAACAAATTACACAATGGTTTTGATTGCAAATATTGGTTGCTTTTGTATTTATGAACCTTATAATAAGATGTGGCCGGCTAAAGTAAACACAGAAACAAAGAACCAAATTGAGCCCTGAGCAGTTTCTTATCCTACTTATGGGATGTGACTAAAAGCTAATTACCTTTTCAATAAAATATAGACATCTGTTCATTCAACAAATATTTATTAAGTACTTACTTTGTGCTAGGCACTATGCTATAGAATAAAACAATGTTTAGCCTTAACCTCATGGAACTGAGGGTGAAAGACATTAAACATTTTTTTTTTCAAGTAAATATATAGTTACACTTTTATCAAATGCATGAAGAACGAGTACAGGGTATGATGAAAGTGCATAATAGGGGACCTAAGCTAAGTCAGAGAAAGTCTTCTTGAGAAAGTGACATTTGAATCCTTAAGAATGAATGGGAGCAGGTGAAAGGTTGGTAAGGGGAGGGGGAAGTGGAAGAAAGCACTTCTAGAATGTTGAGGGAATGAAGAGAAAGCTGACCAGAGTGTGTGTTGTATAGTGAGAGCTGGAAAAGAAGGGTCTGAGGAAGGTAGTTGCTGTTTCTTTAGTCTTTAAAGAAGTAATTTTGCAGTTCATTCTAGTGATGTTTCCATTGCTGAGACCATTTTTTGGAACTCTTCCTATGACCTTGTCTTCAGATCCAACTCTGAAACAAAAGAAACTTTTTTTTTTTTTTTATAGCAATGAAGAGTGCTTTGCAGTGTAACACCTTACTTAACAGACTTAACTTCAAAAGGGCTTTTGATTATTTATACAAATTAAACCTACCTGCAAGGGGGAAATATGTACATACATACATATATGCACATACATATTCATCACAGTTAGTATGAGCTTGAAATTAATAATTTTAAAAATGTGTTTCCACTTATAGAAATTGACCTTTTATAGATATAAAAAATTCACTTATGATCAGAAGCTTAAGATTTTTAGCATATCAGGTTGCTTCTGTTTGAGTGAAAGGAAAGAAATCTATTTAAAGTTACTTATGAATTAAAACCATTGGGATGTTTGCTCTAACTGAAATATCTTTGATTAGGTCACTGGCAGGTAGTTTTCCTATTCATGTATAGAGACTAATCTATTCACAATGGATGTCTGTGTGTGTGTGTGTGTGCGTGTGCGTGTGTGTGTGTGTGTGTGTGTGTGTGTGCACATAGAAGACAGAATGATAGGGAAGGGGCATGTGATGTGGAGTCCAAGGCAGAGATCTTCATTCAGATACTCTATTTATATAAGCTGTGTGATCTTCAATCTTTTAAGGCCTCAGTTTCTTTTCATTTATGAAACAATAGCAGAACTACCACTTGCTCACATTTTCTGGATATTAAAAAAATAAATTTAGAAGTACTTTATAAGCCAAAAAATACTTTATAGTTATTACATATATATGTTTCATAAGTAGATGAATGTGCACCCATAAAAATATAAAATAATAAATAATAAGCAAAACAGGGGCACTCTTGGTTGAGGACAAACCCATAATTAAACATCTTAATTTCTAAAAGAAAGAAATCACTTAAAAATTTGCATTATTACATGTTTATCTTGTGTCATTTCAAAATTTGTATTATTACATGTTTATTTTGTGTTGCTCTTTTGTGAAATGCTTATTCATGTCAACAAAGAATTCACCAGTTTTTAAAAAAACTTCTTAGTGTATTTAAGTGCCTGGTTATTTATTGCTAGTGGTATATGTGTGGAAGGGGATGGAAAGGGTGAGGGCTAAAAGTTGAGGTAAAAAAGGCCTAAAAGGGATATACTTGTTATAGAAATGTCATGGTTTAGGAGTAGTTAAGGAGCAATAAAAATATTAATTGTCCCTGTGAGTGAGTTGATTTTTAAAATTTGGTTTACACACAACTTTTAGAGCATCTTTTGTAGTAAGATTGGATGCACATGGATATTTAATAACCCAAACATTTGATCTAAACCAGAATTACTTTTTTAAGAATGGATGGTGATCTGAGGTACTCTAAGACAATTGGAGCCTTTAGGAAATATTCTTTTCTGAGAAATGCTATGACCACCATTTATTGAAATAAATTAATAATAGTTGATAAAGTCCCTGGCCTTAGTTGTGTTTTTTGACCTGTGGAAAAGTTCACATTCAATGTGTGCTGCCTAAGTGAGTTTTAATTGATAGAGTAGCAGAGTATAATTTTTTTCTAAAATTGCACAAATAATCATGTAGTCAATATGTACGGCCTTTGGAAAGAGACTGGATTGAATGTTACTCATTTTTCTTTAAAAACAAATGAAGACATTTTCAAATGAAGAAGTTAAGATGAATAAGTTCATGTTTTCCAAATGTCTCTTTGGAAGCACAGCATTGTGAATGCAGGCAATGAAAGCCCTATTGTCTGTATTGTCTGTCTTATTGCTTCACAATATCAAAAGAAGGATATACCGCTTATTTTTAGAGTGTTCTGGTCCTATGCAGCAGCATCCACAGTGAAGAGACCTACATACTCTGTTGCTGGAGTTGCTTGTTTTCCAGGGAAAGAAAAAAGGGTTGGGAAATGCAGAACTCCTCTCCTTCTTACCCAGTAGTAACATTGAGAAGATACCTTGTCCCCATTTTTATTACTTCTGAGATTTTATTGCTGGCAGCCAGATGTGCTGAAACTCCTGACGACAGCATCTATTCATTGCGTGTTTTTAATAGGCTTAGAGAAATATAAGTAGAGTACATGAGAGCAGCTCAGTTTCACACTTCAGCTGGGAATGCCCAAAAAGCTTACTGCTGTTTAGAATTCTTGCTACAGTCAGGAGAAAGCCGAAAGCTGTACGGGCACTGAATCTTCTACGACTGAATTAGAAGAATAATGACTGTACAATTAACTATCAACCTCTGCTCATTTAAGCACAGTTTCTACAGAGCTCAGGAGAAATATGGAACTTGATTGGCATGTTTTTATTTGATGGTGTCTGCAAATAGATGACTTTAAAGACAGGTGGTAAGGAAAAATAAGAGAAGGGGGGGGGGGGAAGAAAGAAAATGCAATTTGAGACATTGCGCCAGGTCTGCAATTCTGTCTTATCTCATTTTCATGGGGTTTTCTCATCCCCACCAAATATTTTACAAAATGAGCTTTTTGGACAAACGCTGAACAATGCAAGGTGAGTAAAGCTAAACTCTATTTCCTTCAGCATTGATGTTTTCTGAATAATAATCTGATATGCCTGTAAAAATTGTTCTGTACTGAAATGTTGGTATGATAAGGGTGTTGTCTTCTTATCACAAATATAAAATTTTATGTGGCGTTTTTCTTAATTGAATTTTGAGAAGGAAAATAAGCTTACTTCAAAGCCCCCAAAAGCATCTTAAATTTAACTAGTTTGACCTCTGAAACATAATACAGGCTGTTTCATGATTTCATTTTCTAATAACTAAAATGGTCAATTTAAAATGCCTGATAGGTTTTTTTTTTTCTTTGTGATCATGGCAGTGATTACAATGCATTTATAGGGACGGGGATATATAATCCTATGTGATTTGTTGGAAAATATGAATTAGCAGTCATGCATGCTCTTTGTAAAACATGCGGAAGATGTTTCCTGGGTCTGAGACATTTCTCTATGCAGAGTAGATCAATAATCACTTTTAAACAAGCTGTATTATCAAACTGCTAGTATTGCTTTGCATTTGGTCAGCTAGTTTGAAAGGATGCTTTGTTATGAATTCCTATTGCTTTTTCAACCTCATCATTTTATGTGTGTGGAGAAGATTGTGAAATTATGAACATATGTTTTAGACGGTTTCTCTGGCTTACACGAAAAGAGACAGCCTATTAAAGAACGCTTTTAAAATGCAGTTTTATCACCCAGCTGTTTACGTTGTGAGAATGTCTAATGTTACATACCTACTGTAGAAAAGACCCCATTTTAACTAAATATACGTGGAGAAGGACTGAGGAAGAAATTTTTGAACATGATAATAATGCACTAAAGCCTTCTGGAAATTGAGGGAGAAGTAATAGTGCACAGAATATTGAATGGTTCTTCTGGTCTCTTCTGAACAATGTGAGGCAGCCTATTTAGAGATTAAAAAAAACCTATTACACAGTATGTGTCTTAATTTAGCAAAGGAAAAGGAGGCTTTTAAAATCTGTGGACATTTAAAATGCTTACCGAGGATAAATATATTGATGACCTTTTCATTGAATGTGAAGTAACATATCTGTTTTTTATAAAATTTCACTTCTTTCCTCAGGACAGTTTTATTCAGTTGACAAATTCTATTTTTTTATGTTTAGTTTTTGGATAATTTAAAATATATAACAGTATGTGAAGTGCTGTGATATTCTGTAACAGGCTATCTATATTTTAAGATACTGGGCTTTTTAACTTAGTAATACATCACTTGAGTGTCTGTCATTTATGGTAAAAATAATCTGTATTGCATGTTATATTTAAATAAAAGAGGCGGTATGGCTTTCTTAAAATTTCCATGACCTGAAGCTACCAGAGTTTTAGGATTTGTACTCATCTTTTAGAAATCTTTTCTTTGCTTGATTTCTATCTTTTTTTTTAATGCCAAGAACTTATGTGTTTAAAAATATTAATGTTAGGTCTGGATGTATATTCATGTTAGGAATTGTGCTGTTAACAGTATGGCAAGGAATTAGTTTTAAAGGAAACATTAGTGTTAAAATATGGGAATATCTATATCTTGACGGAACTGTGGATCCCTATCACTCTGCTTTTGCTTTAGCTTCAAGTCGCTTTTATTGTTGGCATGTATTTATGATTGCATTGCTCTCATTATTAAAAATCCAGAATTTTATGCTGTTGCAATCAAGCATTAAAATGTGAAGTTTCTGATGCTTCTGTAAGACCAGTCTTACTTAACCTTATTTTGGTTTTTTTAAACCTAAGATTATCTGAAACTACCAACTAATCAATAAAAACGTATTCTGCTTCAGGGGAAAAAAATCCCTGCTTTATATGTTCTTTAACTTCTTAGTCTTCAAGAAACATGACATTTTTTTCACATGTAGATCTACTGATTTTCATAAATGATCAACTACTTGATTTACTTTCAAAATCAGTCAAAACCAGTTGTGCCAATAGTTATTATTTTAGAAGTATGAAGAGTGAAAGTAAGTTTATATAACTCACAATTAATGCCTCCACATATTTTAGTGTTTTGGTTACTTGTGTTCAGATCAGATATAATGGTCTTTTAGAACTCTTTTTCTGCTGAGGTTCTTTAAAAATATACAAATGCCTAGACATCAACCTTTCAGTTAGCATTGAATCAGAAAGTAAGATGTAGACTAATAAATCATTCTTGAAGGAAAAGTCATGGAAAAAGAAGGACGCTGGTATGTCATTAGGTGTGATCTTACAACAACTTTAAAAATGTTTCTAAATAACGAGCCTTTTGACCTTGTGGACTGGACATTAATGGTTTTGGGATTTGAAGCATCAATTATGTAACACTGTCTCTGGAAAGAGCAGTCTTGGTTGTTACAACATGTAGAGTAATCACTTAATTGTTTGGACTAGTTCGAATGGAATATTCAGTAGTTGTATTGTGACATGATCTATGATCTTTAAGCTGATGGAAAAATAACATCAGAGATATAGACAATTGGAATATATTTTATTCTAAATTGCTTTCTAGGAGAAATTACTAAAATAGTACTATGCATTGATTATACATGATATGTTGTTGAGGGGACCTTTCAAGTAGTAGTAATCTTGAGACTTTTCCCAGGTAACTAATCTGGTAAGTAATCCCTAAATCTGCAACTCAATTTGCATCAGGTTTCAGATGGTAGGGCAGTTTACTTCTATGACATGGAAGATAAAGTGTTCAAAGACAAAAATCTCCCATAATAGTTACTCCAAAGACATTTACAGGTTCAACTTGTCAAAAGAGCCAAGATTTTAAATACACCAGTAATATATTCTGGATACTAAATTACTAAATTGTTGATGAATATAGATTGTTAAAGTATTTTATTATCAAATGCATAATTGAAATTTATTTATGAGTGAAAATCATTAGAATATTTTAGACTTGTTGGAAGCCATAGGGACCAACCCTTATGTTTCAAACTGAAACTTCTTAGCTTTTTCTCTCATCATTGTGGTTGTTGAGTACCATTTTAAAATGTGCATAAAGGCAGTGGTAGGATATCCTCTGTTCTTTTACAGCTAATATGAAACAACTGAAGGTAAAGCAAGGAAAAAAATCAGGATCTGCATCCTGCATAAATCCACTTTGACAGGTTTTGATGAAATGCCACTTTAATTTAAATTCTTGTTATCAAGTTTCCTTACTATCAACTCATTTTTCCAAATTAAATATTTAATCAGATACAAAGATAATTGCTTTTGTTGCCAATAAAAAAATCCTCAAGTGCTAAAATCATTATGAAGTTTAAATCATTTTGTGAGCTTGTCTTTGGAAGCAAACGTAAGTAATATCAGGATGCCAGAAGATATATTTTTAACAGAGTTCACTGCATTGAGTACTC
Source organism: Acinonyx jubatus (assembly GCF_027475565.1). Classification (NCBI taxonomy): domain Eukaryota; kingdom Metazoa; phylum Chordata; class Mammalia; order Carnivora; family Felidae; genus Acinonyx; species Acinonyx jubatus. Next base: position 33,680,679 of record NC_069394.1, on the reverse strand, counting down.
AATTGCTTTGAGCAGTATTCAAATGGACAAGATATGATATCTATCTTTTGTGATAAAATGTGCAGGAAAATGTGCTTGATTCATATCCTTCAAGTTTTTCCATTTACCGATTTTGAGTAATCTCTCTTGTACGGAGAAGAAATCTGTATTTTTTCCAGATGTGATTATTTCTTTGTAACTAAATGTGTGGCAGTGAATTTCCTGTGCCGTCCGGCCACACAGGGGCATAATAGGACTGGAATTTATTCAGAAGAGGTATTAGAGACCGTCTTTCTCTCCATTCCATATACATATAATGAGAAGAGGCAGACTTCCATGTTTTAAACTAAGATTACAAAACCCTTAATAGACTAAAGGATATTTGGATTTGTTGGTGTTTTCAATTACTGGTAAGATAGCCATATGATCTGCTTTGCCTGGACTAGCGTCAGTTTGTGCCTGCCATCCTCCACTAATTATTATTAGTACTTCTGAAAAGTGTTGCTTTTTGACACTAAATTACAGGGCTGGTCTATAAAGAATGAAATGTAAAGCTTGAAATTACCTAGTGCAAATGCACTCCTTTCCACTGACAGATTTCCACAGTTCTAAAACATTAATATTATTGAAATAAAATTTGATTTTGCAAAATAAATGTTTAATTATTTAATCTGGTAGTGGTTTTGGTGAGAAGTATTTAGCCCTTTACATAGCATTTACTACTGCTTTGGTTTATAATGAAGCCATCAATTTGTGTTCAGGATTTTTGGCATAAACTCCTGCTATTCATCATGGCACATTAATGACTACTTTGACATTAAAAGAACAGCATGCTCACTTTTCATAGCTTTGAGAATGCAGTCTGCACAGTGTGCATCATTTGGAGTTGGTATGATTGTAGCACAACTGATTTTCATTATAGGAACATTTTTTTATGGACAGTCTTTATTCTGAAGTCTAAGGCACTCGGTAGTCTGATACACACATGCTCACATGTACACAAACACACACACATATTTATTTAACCTTGTTGGATATATATATATGTGTATATGTATATACATATATACATATGTATATACATATACACATATATATATGTGTATATATGTATACACATATATGTATACATATGTATATATGTATATGTATACACATATATGTATACATATGTATATATGTATATGATTAGTATTTCAGTAATCATTAGGATATATATATATATATATATATATATATATCCTAATGATAGGATCCTATCCTATCCTAATGATCCTAATCATGTGTATATGATTAGTATTTCAGTAATCATTAGGATATATATATATATATATATATATATCATTAGGATATATATATATATACATATATATATATATATCCTAATGATTACTGAAATACTAATCATATACCTATTAGTATATATATATATATCCTAATGATTACTGAAATACTAATCATATACCACAGACATAAAACCAAATCTTAACAAATATCTCTTTATTTCTAATCAAAGTGACTTTTGATTCATGAATGTGTATCACACATATTTTTACTGGAATATTTACTGTGGACCTTAGCTATATACCACAATTTTTAGTACAGATACTTAATCTGATACTGATGTAGTTTTAAAATATTTTCTTTATTGGAAAATTTTTATAAAGCTACTGTTTTTGTTGATGACTGACAGGTAAATGTTACCTGTACTTTTTTTGTTACCAACTTTTATATGATTATGAAGGATCTTAGAGAAGTCAAAGAAGATCATTACTGGTAAGCTTTCTGTTTAATGCTGGCACTATTCACCAATTACTGAAGTGAATTCGTTTCATATGTGCTATGAGCTCTCATATTCATACTCACTCATCAGTCACAAAGATTCATGTGTATAACAAACGAATTCCTAGGACTGATCTACAATTTGAGTTTAGCTTCTCAATCTGAGAAGTTTTAAATATCTCACAAAGGTGTGTGAACACTTCGTTTTGGGCAAAATGAGAGAAGCCATTGCTCATGGCTTTATTTTGCCTAATGGTTTTCAAACTCCGCTTTTTGTTCATTTGTTTTTTGTTTTCACCAGAGAATACCTCCTTCAGAATGTAACGCAGTATGTAAAGCAGGCAAAAGTGGAGCAGCTCTGATTTAGAAAGTGGGACATGGGATCCACATTAGGCTCTAGAAACACAGTTTTCAACTGCTTACTTAAAATCCAACTCTGGACTTCTCATTTTAAACCTTGTTAAACTTTCCATCTCACTGAGTGACCTTTGAAATGTCAGAGGTAGAGGAAATGGAAAATGGCAAGAGGAGCTGCCATGTTTAGTCAAGAATTGATCTGTGCTTGACTTTCCTATACGTACTGTGTTAGCCGTATGCTCTGTAGTGTTGACCGTGGCACTGGTGTTCGTATCTTAGGTCTGCCGCTTCCTGGCTCTGTGATATTGTTAAAATCACTATTCTGTGAGCTTCTTGAGTTAAGGGCTATATATTGTTAACCTCTGAATTCCAACACTTATCGGATCCTTCGTGCTTCTTTCCAGTCAACACTGTCTTCCCCCAGCCTCTGGAACCAAATATCGTTCTGCTTTTTTCTCGCTTGGTATAGATTACCTATGTCTGTTCTAGAACTTCATATAATTGAAATCATATAGAATATAATCTTTTATAAAAGGCTTTTAATCAGCATAATTTAAAAATATTTATCCATGTTGTTGCATGTATGTGTAGTTTTTTTCCTTTTTATTGCTGAATAATATTCCATTTTGTGAATATACCCTTCTCTCTCTTAAGTCTTATTTGTGGACAATCATTTTTATACTCTTGCATGAATACTTAGAAGAGGAATTCTTGGGTCACAGGGTAGATGTATGTTTAGTTTTATAATGCAGACCATTTTAAAAAGGGGTTGTGCATTTTAAACTCCCACCAAATATGTTTGAGCATTTTGGGGTTTCCACACACTTTCCAACATTTGAGGATGTGTCTTTTTAATTTTTGTCATTTTGTGGTGAGCTTATAATAGCATCTCCTTATGATATTTTGTATTTGCCTGATTAACAATGTCAAACAGTTCTTCATATTCTCATTGGCCAACTGTACATCCTACTTTTTTTTAAAATTAGGCTTTGTTTTTCTTAATGAGTTGTAGAATTTTTTGTTTGTTTGTTTTTTACCTACCTGGATATCCATCATTTGACAGATATACGCTCTGTGAATATTTTCTCCCAGTCTGTGGTTTGCCTGTTCGTTTTCTTAATAATGCCTTTAGATGAGTGGAAGTTTTAATTTTGATGAAATCTAATTTATCAATTTTTTTCTCTTAGGGTTTTTGTTTTCTGTGTGCTGTCTAAAAATCCTTTGCCAATCCCTAATGTTTATTTAATTTAATGTTTATTTATTTTTGAGAGGGACAGAAGGAGACAGAGTGCAAGCAGGGGAGGGGCAGAGAGAGGGAGACACAGAGTCTGAATCAGGCTCCAGGCTCTGAGCTGTCAGCACAGAGCCCCATGTGGGGCTCCAAACTCATAAACCGTGAGATCATGACCTGAGCCGAAGTTGAACGCTTAACCAACTGAGCCACCCAGGTGCCCCAAAACTATCCTCTTATGTATTTCCCAGAGGTTTTAGAGTATTAGCTTTGCAGTTTAGGTATATGTTCCGTCACATGTTAATTTTTGTGTATATGATGTGAGGTAGAGGTCAAGATTCATATTTTTTTCTGGGTGGATATCCAGTGTTCCATCATCATTTTCAGAAAAGACTTAAAAGAATTTCTACTCACTATCGGTTTGCTTTGTCACGTTTGTAGAGAATTAAATAATTGTATACGTGTGCTTACATTTCTGGGCTGTCTATTCCATTCCATTGATCCATGTTTTTTGTCTGTCTTTGTGCAATACCACAGTGTCTTACCTTTATAGTAATCTTGAGGTCAGGTGGTATAAGTTCTCCACCCCTATTATTTTTCAAAATAGGCTGAATATTTTAGATCCTTTGCGTTTTCATACATATTTTATAAATCAATTTGTTAATCTTGATTTACAAGTTTACTTAGGATTAAGGCTGCGATTGTGTTGTATTTCTGTAGATTGATTTGGGGAGAGTTATCATCTTAACAACTTTGGAATCTTCTGCTAGTATATCTCTTCATTTATTTAGGTCCTCTTTAATTTAACTAACAGTGTTTTGTAGGTTAAAGGGAAGAGGTCTTGAATGACTTTTGTTAATTTTTTTCATAAGAATTTTAAGTTTATAGTCTTACTATAAACAGAATTATTTTTAAATATCAGCTTCTAGTTGTTTTCTGCTACTTTGTAAATATCTAATTTATTTTTAATATCAACTTTGTATCTTTTGACCTTGCTAAACTTACTTATTAGTTCTTATAGTTGTCTTGTAGATTTGCCACACTACCCTATGTAAACAATCGTGTCATCTGCAAATAGAGATAGTTTCATTGCATTTCCAGTATTTATGCTTCTTACTTCTTTTTTTTTTCTTATTATAATGCTTAGGACTAATAGTGCAATGTTAAAAAGAAGTTATGGGAGTCCATTAGTTTTTGACAGTTTTTTTTTAAACCTTGAATGGGTTTGCATTTGTGAAATGCTTTTTCTGCAGTTATTGAAATGACCATGATTCTACTTCCTTGTTCTGTTAAACTGCTAATTATATTAGTTGAGTTTTGAATATGAAACCAACTTTGCATTTTTGGGCTAAATGTCACTTGGTCATAGGATATTATCCATTTTGTATGTTGCTGGTTTATATTTTTTACTATTTAATTTTTTTTTAAGTTTATTTATTTTTGATAGAGAGAGAGAGAGAGAGAGTGGAGGAGGGGCAGAGAGAGAGGGAGAGAGAGAAGATCTCAGGCAGGATCTGCACTGTCAGCATGGAGGCCAGTGTGGGGCTTGAACTCATGAACTGAGCGACCTGAGCTGAAATCAAGAGTCAGATGCTTAATCGACTGAGCCACCCAGATGCCCCAATATTTTCTGCTGTTTATAAAGAATTTTTCATCTGTATTCATAAAACCTATTGTATTTTGTCTTTTACTGACATGTCAGTGGCAGGTTTTGGCATTAAGATTTTTGTGAGCTCATAAAATGAGTTGGGGATTTTTAACTTATCCTCTATTTTGTCAACACTTGGTGTAAGATTGGTGTTACTTTTCCTTACATATTTGATAGAATTTACCCATGAAACCATTTGGACAGGAAGTTTTCTTTTTGTGAAAGTTTCTTTAAGATAAATAGGACTATTTAGATTTTGTTTAATCTTTACTAGTTGTGGTAAGCGGTGTTTTTCAAGAAATTGGCCATTTTTATTTAAGTTGATAAATTTGCTGTTATAAATTTCATAATTTTCCTATATTATCCTTTAATGTCCACTTTAATATCCACTTTATAATGATAATCCTTTTATTTCTGATACTGGTATTTAGCAATTAATGGTCTTTCATTTGCTTGATCAGTTTACCTAAGAGTTTATTATATTTTCTCTTTTAGCTTTGTAGATTTTTCTGTAATGTTTGTTTACTATTGCACTGATTACTGTTCTTTTCCTAATTATTCTCTTTCTTATCATTTTAATCATTTTTCTTCCTGAAGATCCAAATTTCTAGTGATATACTGTACTTTAGCCTGGTGAACTTCCTTTAGCATGTCTTGAAGTGCAGATAGTCACTTCTGCATTTACTCTTATCTGAAAGACAATTTTATTTAGTTTTCATTTTTTTGTGAATATTTTTGTTGGATATAGAATTCTCTGTTGTCAGTCCTTTCCTTTCTAACCTCCCCTCCCCTCCCCTTCCTTAAAAAAGATTTTATTTTTAAGTAATCTCTATACCCAAAGTGGGGCTTGAACTCAAACCCAAGGTCAAGAGTTGCTTGCTCCACGAACTGAGCCAGCCAGGTGCCCCATCTTTTCTTTTAATAGTTTAGAGTCCTCTAGTTTTTTTTTTTTTTTAAGGTTTATTTATTTATTTTGAGAGAGAGAGAGAGAGAGAGAGACAGACAGACAGAGAGAGAGAGAGAAAGAGAGAAAGAGAGATGAGGGTAAGGGAGGTGCAGAGAGGGAGGGAATAAGAGGATCCCAAGCAGGCTCCGCGCTGTCAGCACAGAACCTGATGTGGGGCTCCATCTCACTAACCATGAGATTATGACCTGGGCTGAAATCAAGAGTTGGACACTTAACTGACTGAGCCAGCCAGGCACCCCAAGAGTCGTCTAGTTTTCGATGAGAAGTTTATCATGACAAGTCAGTAGCACTTTAAATCATTGTTCTTTTGTATTTTAATGTATTTTGTATTTCATTGCATTGCTTTTCTCAATTTGCTTTCAAAATTTTCTTTCTCTTTTGTTTGTAGTAGTTTTATTGAGATGTGCCCATGTGTGGCTTTAATTGTTATTTATCTTCTTCGGATTTGATGTGTTTCTTAAGTCTGTAAATTTGTATTTTTTACCTAATTTGATAATTGTTTTGTCTATTGTTCTAATATTTTTTTCTGCCTCCATCTCTCTTTTCTTTCTGATTGCTCAATTATTTGTATTTTAGGCTTTTCATAAATTATACTAGAAATTCTTGTAACTTTTTCAGTGTTTCTCTGTTCTTCAGATTAATTTTCAAGTTCATTGATTCTTTCATAATCTGCTCTCAGGTGAAAAGCGCATCATTTTTTATTTCAGATATTTTACTTTTTGTGCTAAAATTTCTATTTGGTTATTTTTTATATTCTACATGGTTATTTCTCTTTTGAGATTTCCTATCTTTTCAGTCATTATGAGCATATTACTTCACTTCCTTTAACAGTTATCATACTAGCTTTGAAATCCTTTTCTGCAATTCTAACATCCAACTTATCTCTTAATCAGTCTCCATTAATCCTTTTTCCTCTTGAGTAGGGGTCATGTTTTCCCATTTCTTAACATTTTGAGTAATCTTAAATTTTGTCTTGGACATGTTTAACAATACTATATAGAGACTTTGAAATCTGTTCTGAAGAGTGCTGATTATTTTTAAAGCAGGAATTTAACTTGGCTGAACTTGAGCTACAGACTTTGTTTCCCGTGAGGTAGAACAGCTGAAATTTTAGTTTAAATATTTTAATTTTAGCTGAGCTGCTTGAAGACTTTCTGTGCATGCATGAGATTTGGCAGTATTTATTACCCACAGAAATTTATTTTTCCTTCCTGTAGCTTTCTTTTTGTCATTTCCCCCTCACTTTCCACCTTCTGTATTTGCTCAAACTCTGTCCTCCGGTTTTTCAAGTTGGTGAAATTCTGAATTTTCTGATATAGATTTAGCCTCCAGGCATTGAATAGATTTGGCTTGAAGTCACAAAAATGGCAAACACACCTAGTGTCATTCCCTTCCTCAGAATGTCAATTGCACCCCAGTGTCTGTCTGCTTTTTGTTACTTTCTAGGGACTTCAAGTAGTTATTTGTTCACATTTTGTCCAGGATGTATTATCTTTGGAAGGGTTAGTTTGATAGGAGTTCCTTGGCCATTATCCAAAGAAGAATCAATTCTTTAACATTTTAAATTGTATTTATTAAACACTATGTTGTCAGAAATTATATTTGTAGTTTCTTTCATAGTCCCAAGCTCATTGTTTGTAATTCCCCCCCCCGCCCCCCCCCCCCCCCCCGCAAATATCATTGAATAGCCAGTTGTCCAGTGGTTAATTTGGGAAACTCATGTCCTGATTAAATTATTGTATCATCAGATTATACAGAGAATACATAACTTTTAGTTATTCTTTCTTTGCTGCTCCATCCGTATTTTAATGACTGTTGCTAATGGTAAAATGTGAGCAACATGTACACAGGCTTTCTTCACAGAAAATACAAGTTTGATATTTCTGATCTATCAGTAAATGTCTGATCAGATACAATGAAAAGACAAATGCCATAATATTCATTCTTCATCTCATGTTTAATGAGCATCCATTTCACAGATAATTTCCATGTGGAATTTTTAAAGGAAACTTGATGATGTTTGTGATGGGGATGAGTAGACTGAAGGTGAAATTTCACTTTCTGAGAGTAATCACCAATTCTTCAACTGGCTGTCAATCATAGGATAAGAAATAAAAAGTGTGTGCTCAAAGTTTGATGGTAATTACTTGTCATAAAGGCCCATCTTTTAAATTAATAAAATTTTCCAAGGCCACATGTATTTTTTGCAATGAGTTTTTAAACATTGCTGCTTTGGGACCTGTGGAGTTATATTTTAATTTTGAAACAAAACTTGGTGTACGTAAAATAGGATACACTATTTTTCCTTAGAAACTGAACAGCTTGTTATAAAACCATATGCACAAAATATAAATCTGGTGATGAAAATATACGTAGAGCAATATGTGCTTGAAAGAATATTACCATGTTTCCCATGAAGCCCACAGAAATAAAGAAGTGTTCATTATAGCTTTTATCATTGGTGTTGCAACAAATTATAGATGAGTGGTTTCAGTCAAAAGTGGTACCACAGTTAGATAATACAGTCCAAAGATTATATGGAATTCTTCCCCTGCATGAGGATTAATCTTTTTTAATTTAATTTACTTTTTTTTTTAATGTAGTCTCTGGACCCATGGGTCCAGTGAGTTCAAACATGGGGTTTGAACTCATTACCGCAAGATCAAGTTGCATGCTCTACTGACTAGGCCAGCCAGGTGCCCCATGCAGGAGGACTAATCTTTGAATTGTCTTCTTTTAAAGTTACTTTTGTTTATTGTGACTTATGTAAAAAAGATCTATTACGGGGCCCCTGGGTGGCTCAGTCAGTAAAGCGTCCGACTTCAGCTCAGGTCATGATCTCCCGGTCCGTGAGTTCGAGCCCCGCATCGGGCTCTGTGCGGACAGCTCAGAGCCTGGAGCCTGCTTCGGATTCTGTGTCTCCCTCTCTCTCTGCCCCTCCCCCACTTGCACTCTGTCTCTGTCTCTCAAAAATGAATAAACGTTAAAAAAAAGATTTATTACTTTATAAAACACTTCATGTGAGTGCATCACGTATTAGTTTTCCATCACCACAAGCTTCATGGGTTAAGAAAATACCCAGTTGTTACCTTGCAGTTCTATTGGTCAGAGTTCTAGGCAGAGTCATCTGAGTTCTCTGCTGACGGTTTCACAAAGCTGGATCAAGGTGTCAGCTAGCTGGGCTCTTATCTGGAAGATCATGGGAAGAATCCGTGTCCAAGTTTATTAAGATTGTTGGAAGAACCCAATTCTTTGTAGTTGTGGACTGAGGTCCCTGTTTTCTTGGCGGCTGTCAGCTGGGAGCTGCTGTCAGCTTTGATAGGCCTCTTATATTCCTTGGCTCATGGTTCTGTCCATTTTCATTTTTTAATTTTTAAAGTAATTAACTTTGTAATTGATATATAATTGACATATGACATTGTATTAGTTGTAGATATACACCATAATGGTTTGATACATGTATATATTGCAAAATGATTGCTAAAATGAGTGTAGTTAACATCCATCAACACAAAGATCTATGCTTATTTTTTATCTTGTGGTGAGAACTACTCTCTTAGTGACTTTGAAATATATAATACAGTATTGTTAACTATAGTCACCATGCCATGCATTACACTTAGGTTGTTTCAATGTCTTGGCTATTATGAATAATGCTGCTATATGAACATGGGACACAGAAGTCTTTTTGAGTTGGTTCTTTGACTTCCTTTGGATATATTCCCAGATACAGAGTTGCTGGATCATGTACCAGTTTTATTTTTAATGTTTTGAGGATCCTGTATACTGTTTTCCATAGTGGCTGCACCAATTTACAATCCCACCGACAAACTGTGCACAGATCCCTTTTCTCCACGTCTTTGCCAGCATTTGTTACCGCTTGTCTTTTTGATGATAGTCATTGTAACAGGCAGGTATTTTCTTGTGGTTTTTAAAAAAATTTTTTTTAATGTTTATTTATTTTTGAGACAGAGCATGAACGGGGGAGGGTCAGAGAGAGAGGGAGACACAGAATCAGAAGCAGGCTCCAGGCTCTGAGCTGTCAGCACAGAGCCCGACGCGGGGCTCGAACTCACAGACCATGATATCATGACCTGAGCTGAAGTTGGACGCTTAACCGACTGAGCTTCCCAGGCGCCCCTTGTGGTTTTAATTTGCATTTCCCTAATGACCAGTGATATTGAGCAACTTTCATATACTTGTTGGCCTTTCATGTATCTTCTTTGGAAAAAGGTCCATTTAGAACCTTTGCCCTTTTCTTTTAACTGGTTATTTGCTTTTCTTTTTTTGGACATTGAGTTGTGACTTCCATATATAATTTATATTTATATGTAATTGTTAATATTTAATTTTAATTTTTAATGTTTAATTTTGAGAGAGAGAGAGAGAGAACACGAGGGGAGGTGCGGAAAGAGATGGGACAGAGGACCCAAAGCAGGCTCTGCACTGACAGCAGAGAGCCTGATGTGGGGCTCAAATTCACAAACCGTGAGATCGTGACATGAAGTTGGACACTCAACCGACTGAGCCACCAAGGTGCCCCATGTTCTTATTATTTTGAATGTTAACATTTTATCAGATATATGGTTAACATTTCTTGTATGGCAGGTCTGGTGGTAATGAACTCTCCCAACTGTTATTTGTTTAGGAAAGTTTTTGTCCTCTCATTTTTGAAGGACAGTTTCCCTGAGTAAAGAATTCTTGGTTGACAATTATTTTCTTTTAATACTTTGAATATATCATCCCATTCTTTTCGGACCTGAAAAGTTTCTGTTGAGAAATCCATTGATAGTCTTACGGGAGTTCCCTTACATGTATCTTCTCTCTTTTTTTTCTTGCTGCTCTTAAAGTTTTTTGTCTTTGAGTTTTGACAATCTAATTATAATGTGTCTTTGTGTTGTCCTATTCAGGTTAAACTTACTTGGTGTCTTTTGGCTTCATTGCTGTAAATACATTTTCTGTCCCTTTCCATTTCTATTCTCCTTGTAGAATTCCCATAATGCAATATTGTTTCTCTTCATTGTGTCTTAAGATTCATGTAGGTTTTCTTCACTCTTTTTCATTCTTTTTTTCCTTTTGTGCCTCTGACTGGGTAATTGCCAATGTCCTATCCTCTTGGTCACTGATTCTTTTGATGATTGAGTATACTTTTTAAACTCTCTATTGAATTCTTCAGTTCAGTTATTGACTTTTTCAACTCGTATTTCTCTTTGGTTTTCCTTTTTTTTTTTATGGTTGCTATTTAAACTTCTTTTGTTCATGCATTGTTTTCCTAATTTTGTTTAGCAGTCTGTTTTCTTGTAGTTCATTTAACTTCTTTAAGAGGATTTTTCAGAATTCTTTGATAGTTTATAGAATTTTATTCTTTTAGGGTTTGTTACTGGAACTTGTTACTTTCCTTTTAGTGCTGTCATATTTACCTTTTTGTGTGTGTGTGTGTGTGATCCTTGATTGCTTATGTTGGTGTCTGCACATTTGAGTAGTCGGGCTCCTTTTTTAAAGTTTACAGGGTTGCTTTGGCAGAGACAGATCTTCACCAGTCAACTGAGTTTGGGTTTCTGGGTCTGTCTGCAGGTATGGTCCTTGGGCAGGTGGTACAGGTTGAGGTGCAGGTGGAGGCAGCTGTTTGAATTCTGAGGCCTGGGATGGGGCATGTGTGCTACTGGCTAGGAACAATTGAATAGGACTGCAGGCTTTGTTCCCCACCAAAGTGAGACTGTAGGACAGGCTCCATGATTGCCTGAGTTCTCTGGTCAGGTTTACTAAATGTTTAGGAGTGGGTGTCTTATTCAGTACTGGATGGAGCTAATTGACATTTAAAAACAAAATAATCTCTGCACCCAATATGGGGCTTGAACTCATGACCCCGAGATCAAGAGTCCCATGCTCTACTAACCGAGCCAGCCAGGCACCCCAAGATGGGGCTATTAATTAGCTTCCTTGCTCTGGCAGGGCAGCAGGACAGGACCCAGGACTTGTACAGCTTGTTGTTTGGGACCCAAATCAGCCCAGACTGTGCACTGAATTCCGTGGTCAGGTGAGGCCACTGGTTTTGCTCTGCAGATAGGGGAAGCCCCAGGCTCTGCCGTCTTTTCTAGTGCCACTCTAGATAGGGCTGTTGAATGAGCTACATAGCTTCCCGTGTGCTCTGCTTACGTTTCCTGTTTGGGTAGGCTGAAAGCTGTACTCAGTGATGAGCGGGACTACAAATGAGAGGCCCTGCCTGGGCACAGTGGGAGAAGCAGCTCTAAAGCCGCTCGGTAAAGCTCTTAGTAGGCAAAGCTCTTAGTTTATTGTCTTAACTCAAGCCGACCTGCACCCCTCCTTCCCTGACCAAATAGGGCTACTGGCTTTGCTCTGCAAACTGTTGGCTCTGCCTGCCGGCCTCTTGGCCTGAGTGCTGCCGGATGCCTCATCAACCCTTCTGGTCAGATGGGGCTGAAAAATACTTACTATAGCAGGTGGGGTTATGTTGCAGCTCCCTTGCCTGTGTGTGGGGGTGGGGCTGCTCCAGGCCACTCTCCGTTTCCCAAATAGGCTCTCAGTTGGGAGGGGCCAGGAGCTACCATCAGCTGTGGCTATGAATTAATCGCCCTGCCTGTGCATAGGATGGAAACACTACACACCTGGTACTGGCTTTGCTCTGAGGGTGATCAGCTCCTCTGCCTGCCTCTTGGCTCAAGTGCAGCTGGGCTGCACAAGCTTCCAGGAGTTGTCGCCAGCCCTTCTGGTCAGATGGGGCCAGAAGACACTCCACAGTGGGTGGGGCTGTGATTCAGCTCCTTGCCTGGGCATGGGCAACCAGGCTCTAGGGCTGCAAAACTCTTCATTTGAACATCTGAATCTGGCAGATTTGCACCCCAGCAAGTTCCCTGGGCAGAGTGGCCCCCTGACTTGGTTCTGCAGATGAGCAAAGCTGCTGGTTGGGATTACTACTTGGGCACCGCAGGTATGATGTCTCAGCCAAGATCTGTGTGCTGATTGTTTCAAGACCCTCCCTGCAGGGAAGGGAAGTAGCCACAGTCTGGTTCTGTGGTTGCATCTTGAGATTCCCCAGTAACCCTCTTGGCGATCAGAGCAGGGGCTTTTGGAAAGCGACCCACAATGCTGGGGGTGCTGGTTGTACCCCATGGGCTCTCTTTTCCCACTGGAGAAACCGGCGGTCCAGGGGAAACCTCTCTGCATGATGCTGCACTGGGCTGGAGGAGGGGCCATGCAGTCAACTTTAGCCACTTCTCTTCCTCTTGTAATGCAGTCTGTCTTGGTCTCTTAGGTGCAGGGGGTGCTTCAGCCTCAGCCCTGTGTTCTGGGATTCTTTTGACGGTGTCTTATTCTTGAATAGTTCTAGTTGTTCTTACGGAGAGAGGGAGTGAAGCAGGGAACAACTGGTGTCGCCATCTTGGTGTTATCACTCTAGCCAGTATAATTTAATTTTTTACCTCAGTTGCCCTTTGTGCTATTGCTATATATTTTATTGTATGCAAACATTATAAACTTAACCATGCATTATTATTTTGCATTAAATTAATTGACTTTTTTTTATTTTTAAGAAAAGCCTTTCACGATTACCTACACATTTACTGTCTTTGATTATCTCCATTCCTCTCTCCAGATATAGACCTCTTCTTGGCATCATATCTCTTGTATCTGAAGAAATTCTATTAGTATTTCATCTACTGGTGATGGATTCTTTCAGCCTTTGTAGGTTATAAAAAATCTGTATTTTTCCTTCATTTTTGGAAGCGTACTTAATTACAGATTAGATATAGATTTAGGTGAACCTTTTGTTTTCTCTAGCACTTAAATCATTCAGTTATCATTTGGCCTCCATTGTTTATGGAGAGAAGTCATCTCTAATTTTTATTGTTTTTATCCTCTAGGTAGTGTCTTTTTTCTGTGGCTGCTTTTAATATATCTCTTTGTCTTTTGTTTTCAGCAGTTTGAAGTATTTTTCTTTGTATTTGTTCTCATTGTGGGTCACTGAGGCTGCTTGGATATATGGGTTGATATCAGTCATCAATTTTAAAATATGTTGGTTATTATTTCTTTAAATCTTTTTCTCTGTCCTATTCATTTCCCCTTTCCCTCTATAACTCTAATTACATATATATTTCTTTATGTTTTTACTGAAAGAGTTCTTTTTTTTTTTTTTTTTTTAATTTGGGGGGGGCAGCGGGGAAAGGGACAAAGGGAAAGAGAGAAAGAATCTCAAGTAGGCCCCACGCTCAGTGTCAGGCCTGATGTGGTGCTTGACTCAGGTGCCCCATAAATAATGCTTTTGAATGCTTAAAAAAAACCAAAACAGTAACAGGCAGTTAAATTAAGGAGGATTACCTTGATTTTATCAAAGCTGCCTTTAGGCTTTCTTTGGATAGTATTCTAGTCTTTTCCTTTGTCATGGAGCATAGCCTTTATTCCTAGGATGTGGTTTCTTACTCTTAATGCATCACCTTTCTAAGGTCTCAACTGAATGCCTTGAGATTTTCACAAATATCTTTCCAAGCCTGCTTTATCAGAGTTCCATCCTATTGTGTGACTTCTGAAATTTCTCTTCATCTCTCAGCCCTCAGCCGTCAGTCAGCGCAGTCTACCAGGTTCCAGAAAGCCCGCATATGTACAGCTGAGGATTTAGGCAGAAACCTGAGTAAAAACTCTATGCCTATTTCTGAGGTTATTACTTAGCTCCCTTCTCTCTTGTAATATGCATCACAAATTCCCACTGCATTAGCAAGCTTGATTCTAATCTCTGTTTTTAACACCCGCCTGTTTCTTATGCTCAGTAAGCCCTATGCTCTCTGCCTGGGCTCCAATTCCTTATTGTGAAATTGAAGTGAAATTGTTTCCAGGCAGAAAGCTAGTATGGAGTGTATCTTATATGCCTTTCCTTTCTTAAGAATTTCAACCTTGTCCTGTCCAATGCCTTAAAGTGATTGTTTCATCTATTCTTCCCAGTTGTATAATTTTTTATGGGAAGAAGGAAAACCATATACTAACCCCATATACTCAGGAGCCTCTTAATTATTTTATAATAATTTAATAAGCACTCATGAACCCACCGTCCCAAAATGGAGCTGGTACCGTGACAATAATTTATACCTCACCATTTTTTTAACCTCCTCTCATTCATTGACTCCTCTAGTTTGTGGCAATTATTATATTGAACCCCCGGTTCATCATTCCTTAGCTTTCCTTTTTGACATGGGTTTCTTAATATGTATGTATTCTCAACAAGTATTAGTTGTTTTACCTTTTTCAAAAGGTGTTGTTTTTTACACTTAATTCTACATTGCATCATATTGTTATGGGTTGTGGTAGTTCATTTATTTTGGTGGCCATATGATAATCAGTAGTGTGACGATATCACAGCTTTTAATACACTCTCCCACTGATGGGCATTTGGACTGTTTCTAAATTTTCTCTATTGTGAAAATGCTTCTGTGAACATTCTCAGATATATCTCTTGTTGTACATATGTAGGAGTTTCTCTTGGATATATTTCATTCATATGTTCAACTTTAAAAGATAATGCCAAAATGTTTTCCAGCTAGTTTTTTAGGCAGTGACAGTTCAATGCATTCATGAGTGGGAATGAAATGACTCAAGAGCAAACCTTAAAAAAAAAGTTGGACAGTTTTCACCAGAGTTGTCACTGGAAGGTACACTTGTTAATTTCACAAAAATAATCATAGAATAAATGTATTTGAAATGAGTCTGCCCATACCAGAAGTTTGTTTTCTTCCTTCTGTCTTTCCCTCCCACTCTCCTTCCATCCCTGTCTTCCTCCCTTCCTCTTTCCTGCCTTCCTCCTTCCCTCTCTTTTTTCCTTCTCTACCTTTCTCCCTCCCTCCTTCTCTCTCTCTCTCTCTCTCTCTCTTGCTACCAAAGCAAGGAATAAAGCCTCTACATCAGTAAAGGAAGCTCTTTGAAATAGGCAGGAGTAGCAGGTGTTTAGCAGGCCTTAGAGAACACAGAGTCTGGGATTTTCATGGATAAGGTCTCCAGATTGCTAAGAAAAATTGCATTGTCTGTAGTGGTACCAAATTAGGTTATTTGGGTTCAGTTAGGTCCTTCATGCTGTTGCTTGAGAATTATTTATTTATTCTCAATTAGTTACCACATTTTCCCCTTATCTACAGACAACTCCATCAGGAAAGAATTTCTTTTTGATTTTTATCTCCAGAAACAATAAATGCATAGCCTCTAAAATTTGTTTCCACATCTGAAGTTGTCGCCTTCTTTTTTAATTAGCCTCTCTGTCTCATTGCCGCTAGCTGCAGAAATGCAGGTGAGCCTTGTTAACCCAATCAGCTAGACATCTTCCTCCATCACATCTTACAGATGGTTTGGATGTTTCAGAAGTCTCTTAGCATATGTTTAAAATCTTCAAACTGCTTTTTACCAAATTTGTTTAAATCCTATTTGTGGATACATTTGATTATACATCTGTAGACATTTGAGGATTGGCATTAAGAAACGACTTTAAGTCTTATACTAACATCACTTCTAGTGTAGCTATAAATGAAGTGAAAAATAAACAAAAACAAAGCCAAAAAATGTATTAGATTAGTGTATTCAAAGAAATAGAGATTGATCTCTTTATTTGGGCTCATAAAATCTTGTACACAAAGCAAGATCCTAGTTTTCTGTTGACTTCCATTATGTTTACAGTGATTTGATAGTAGACTAATGCCTTTTGACTTCCTTCACCCATGTCAAGTGAAAAAAGACCATAGATGTTGTTTTTGTTTTATTTTACAAATAACAACAAAAAACACACACGCAAAGAAAAAAGAATTGAAGAAAATATACCAAAATATTAAATTTTTTTTGTTTTTGAGAGAGACAGAGAGAGAGTGCAGGGGAGGGGCAGAGAGAGAGAGGGAGACACAGAATCTGAAGCAGGCTCCAGGCTCTGAGCTGTCAGCACAGAGCCTGATGTGGGGCTCGAACCCATGAACGAGATCATGACCTGAGCCAAAGTCGGATGCTCAACTGACTGAGCCACTCAGGCACCCTGAAAATATACCAAAATATTAACAGTTAATGGTTTGGGTTTCATAGTTAAATATAACTAAATAACCCTGTGACAATGAATTTTATGTAAATCCAATGAGCTAAAATATATAAAGCATTTAGAACACGGCCTGACAAATAAGGCACACTAAGTAAATGATAAGAATTATTTTTATAAATTAGATCTTTTCTTCTGTTCAGGATTTCACTCTGAAAGATTCGTTGAAGTCCAATTACCAGGTCACAAGTTATCAACTTCTCTAAGACTCCCATCCTTACCCAAATTGCTTTCCTAAAAGGTTAACTAGTTACATTTTCACAATGAACATATGGAATTGCTCTTCAGAGATGGCATTGGTTGCTTTCATATTGTCCTATTTTTAATTTCATTGGTGCTTGTATAAGTTTTAAAAATATGTATGAGAACATTTACTCCTCTGTATTAATCTGCTAGGGCTGCCATACCCAAGTACCACGGACTGGCTTAAAGAGCGGCCATTTTTCTCTCACACTGCTGGAGACTAGATGTTCGAAATCAAGGTATCACCGGTTTGGTTTCTTCTGAAGCCTCTTTCCTTGGGTTGTAGGTTGACCGCTTTCTTGGCGTAAGCTGATGGTCTTTCTTGTGAACGTGTGCATCCCTGGTATCCGTGTGTCCAGGTTTCCTTTTATAAGGACAGCAGTCTGATTGGATTAGGGCTCTCTTCCTAATTTCAGACATTTCCACTCTGGCACTCTTAGGCCAGCATGTCGATATTAGAGGCACAAGGCCGGTCAGAAGGAAACATGGTGGTTAATTAAGTGAAAGAGGAGTAAGTATGTGGATCCAAATATGGAGACGACAGAATAAAACAAAAATGCAGAAAAGAACAAGCAGAGTCACAGAAAGAAATTCAGAGCCTCTGCAAGGACGTTTGATAATTGTTTTCCTGCCTTTAACTGGTGTGAGACCACCGTGGGTCCCAAATATGGTTCCATTAGAGCAGGAGTGACAGAGAGGGATTTGATCAAGTGGCACAAATGTTACTTCACTTCAGAGCTTGTGTGTTTTTGATGCTTTTCTCAATTTACTGCTTTGCTCCCCTTCCTCTTTTTTCCTAATTTGTTGTCACATACACGGTTTGAAATGTTACTGGCGTTTTCTTCCACAATCTCTTTTGTGCAGATTCTTTTTCTCTGTTTTTTACCCCCCCATCTTCATTGAGAATTGTACAGCCTCAGACAAAACCCAGCTATATCCTCTGATTTTAATCTGGAACTAATTTAAATCTGGAACTTTAGTGTATGTATTACATTTTGCTGAGTCCTTTTCTAGGACACTGAGTATACATAATTTTCTTCCCGTGACAAGTTAAAAAGCATCTATTTTAAACAAAGGCAGCTATCAAGTAATTTTTATCTATTTGGTCAACTAGTAGTTGTTAAGTGTGCACAATTTGCCAAGTGCTTTGTAGACACTAGAGGGGAAGGTGGTGAAAAAGACAGTCAGTCTTCAAGGTCTCTATTCTTGGAGAACTTACACTGTGATGTGTCAGCTCGCCATAGGAAAACTTGTGTTCAAAAGAACCATTCTTAAAGTAGCACTTTGGTCTCACCTTGATTCTGCCCTAATTGAAAAGTCACTTGCAGATGACTGGCTCTCATTTCCTTTTTAATTTTTTTAAGTTTATTTATTTATTTTGAGAGAGAGAGAGAGAGTGCACATGCATGTGAGATGGGTAGGGACAGAGAGAGAGACACAGAGAGAATCCCAATGCTTACAGCACAGAGCCTGACATGGGGCTCCATCCCATGAACTGTGAGATCATGACCTGAGCTAGAATCGAAAAGAGTTGGGCACTTAACCAACTGAGCCACCCAGGCGCCCCTCCTTTTTCAGTTTATGTGGAACCTCAGGCCTGAGGACTAGAAGTCAGAATCTTGACATTTAATTAAAATTCATCTTGAAGTCTACTTTCTTCTTTCTGCCTTGCACTGGAAAAGTCCAGTTCATTAGAATTTATGATAAGAGTTAGAAAAAGGGGAATATCTTAGCACAAGTGGCCTAGAAACAGAACCTGACAAGAATTCAGGTGTGTATGCTTTGTTGAATCAGTGCTCTTCGGGGGTGTGTGTGGGGGTGGGTGGTGTTGGGAATCAGGGAATGAGTGAAGCAGGATATGGAAGAGCTTGTCAAGGATGTGGTCTCAGGTGACGTCTAGCCACGGGGGTGGCGACTCTTGAGCGTGAATCATTCCTCAGAGTTGTTTCTTCTATCTGTACACCTCTATCTCAGTCACTCATTTGTTAAAAGCTACCCCTGGGATGGGGGTAACCTCCAGGGTGAGATGGGTATCATCATTTGAGAGCATTTCTTTGGCGATTGGGGTACCTATGAGCAACTAGCAGCCCACACTTACAGCAGCTGGAAGGTGGGTGTACTGGCCTGAGAAAGGGGATGTGGGAGGTAACCAATAATGTGTACTTTATTTATTTGTTTATTTATTTACTTACTTATAGAGAGCACGAGCTGGGGATAGGGGGGGAGAGAGAGAGAGAGAGAGAGAGAGAGAGAATGAGAATCTTAAGCAGGTTCCACTCTCAGGGCGGAGCCTGACACCAGGCTCATGATCCCACGACTCTGGGATCATGACCTGAGCTGAAATCAAGAGTCGGATGCTGAACTGACTGAGCCTCCCAGGTGCCCCATTAGTGTGCCCTTTAGTCTGTTCCTTGCATCATTTGGAGCTAGTTGCCTCTGACAGTGAAGTATCCTCCATTCAGGCAAAGGTCCTTTGGAATTCTGTGTTCACAATTTCTATAAAACTTACATGAGGTTTGCTAGCTCCACTATTACTGCGGTCAACCCTGTGGCCATAATTGATACTTGTCAACTCCTTTTCTCCCACCTCCCACCACTCTTTTATTGGTCTAAGTGACTTATCTGGTGGCTAGACCCTGACCTCAGCACTGCAGAGTCTAAGGACCTTAGCATGTCCTTATGATGGTTTCCCCTTGATAGTGGTGACATGACTTCCAAATAACAAGAGACACTCCGGTGGATAACCTGAATGTCAAACATACGTAGCAGCCATCTTACCTCCTCGCAATGATCAGGGGAAACTACTTCTGCTGATATGATTATCCTTTTCTGGCACAAGGAACACAATGTGACCAGGCAGTAGCCATTTCTTTAGTTACATGTTCCTGATGAAGCATTCCTTGCTTTGGGAATCAGGATCTCTAGACCATAGAGCCTGAAGCAGGAGTATGGTGCAAATTTCCCAAGTTGGTAACTGCTAATAATGGTTAGTGGTCCACTCTTATTTCACCCCTTGGTTCCTGGTCTGTGTATTCTACCTGTCGGGGGCACAGCAACATATGATAGCCAGGTGACTTAAGGAGTATACCATATCCTAAAAGGTGGTGGCCTTTCCTTGCAGAATGTCCACCTAAGCTGGAGTCTCAGGTGCATGTTTAACAGAATTTGCTACTGTGCCATCAGGTTAAAAGATTCTGGATGCCACAATATGTGCTAGGATCAGTGAATCCCATGATTGATTGGCATTCTCACTGCATTACCACTACAAAGGAGACATACTTCCTTTGTTTGGTCAGAAGCATGTTATATGATATCCCGTATAGGTAAAGTAGTCACTCTGAGTGCCTGTACAGCGATACTTGCTGAGGCACTTTGGACAGGAAAGGCAAACCCATACCTGAACATGGATCTATGCCCGTTGAATGAATTACTGACCCTTGCAGGGTAGAAGGTAGCCAGGGTAACCACCTTATTACTAAATGTTTAGTGGTCTCTTTGAAAGATGGAATTATATTGGGTTGACAGGTCAGACACTCAGCAGGAGCAGTAGCTTTATTAACCATGGTGAGAGTTGGACACATGAATAGCTTCTGTTTCTGCCACCATGGCTTTATTTCACTTATGCGGTTGGGTGGGGTTGGTGAGGACAGAGACCAGCTGACATCTCATGACCAATTCATTGGTCCACTTGGTTATTTAACACCTCTTTTGCAGCAGATGTTCTCTGGTACACATAATGTGCAATACTAAGGTCTACACACCTTCAGCCCACTCCTGTAGGTACACCCACTTGTGTCTTTATTGGAACTCCTTGTCCCAGACCTTCCAGTCTTGCTTTTCTTCCCTTAGCCCCTGATTAGTCATCTAAGCTTTTCATCATTATCCATGAACCCATAGATAGTTTTTTTTTTTCTCTGCACACAAAATGGATAACCAGGTGTACTCCCTGAACCTCTGAAACTCTTCCTATTGAGAGGATTTCTCCTCATCACTGCTTTTCAGGGCTAACCTTGAATAGGGCTGAGGCCTAGCAGCACTCCATTTTTAGCTTATATGAACATACTGAGCTGGCCCATTCATGATCTAAGCTCAACCGTTTTCTTTCTTGGATATGAACTTTAGAGGAAGCGTTGACACAATAGTGTTAAGTGACTTGATAGCCTGGGGCATCTGTCTGGACAATTTACTTGTTTCTTCTGGACCTGCTCAACCGAATCCCAGATGAACTGCTTTTATTTTATTATGGAATGCTGCTGAATGTATCTGACGTGATGATTCGGTGGTCTCATGATGGGCTCTTCTGGATGCATAGTTACATGATGTCCCAAGGTCAGATGCTCCATCTCAACCATGACAGAAGCAGATTTTTTAAATGGTTCTCTGCTGTGTTGGCTTGGACGTGTTTCAGAATACTATGGGTTTGTCTTGCATTTCTCCTGTTGGAGCTTTCCAGGGACTCCACATGGCTTCTTTGTCTACTGCAGTTATCTCTAGTACCATGGGTTATGTGGCGCTGTAAAGCAGCCAGGATCCATTGCAGATTTCTTTTCTTTTTTTTTTTGTTTTGTTTTGTTTTGTTCTAGGCCCTACTCAAAATAAGTGTGGCCTTTTTCTTCTCCACTAAAGTGGATCAGAGAAGTATTTTCAAGTGCAGAATATATTACCTTCAAAATCCAAAGGATCCTAACAAATTTCAGACTTTTTTCTTAGTGTTCGGAGGTACAAGATACAAGCAACATTCTTTAGGTTGCAGATGTTCTGGCATGTTCTATACTGCTGAAATTCTAAAAATGTAAGCTTTTTGAGATTTATTTCTCACTTCACCTTCTAGAGTGCCTTACTTTCAGGTGGCTCTTCTGGGCCTGTTAACATGCTATTATCAAATAGTGGACCAAAGTGATATTCTTTGGAACATTTAGATAGCAGGGTTCCTTCTGACTGCATTATGTCAAGAGAGGAGGCGAATTAACATATCCTTGGGGCAAGTCTGTGAATATATACAGCTGTTTGGCCCATGTGAATGTGAATTGCTGCTAATCCTCCTTTCTGATGGTGAAAGAATACTTTTCATTAAATGAATAACAACACATCGCATATTCAAGAGTGTGTTTATCAATTCTAGCAAAGATACTGTTTTTGGTTCAGTAGTTGCACCTGCAGCTGCTACTTGGTTAGACTTACAGGAGTGTGTCGTCATCATCCGTGGTCCATTTGGGTTTGAGAAGACCAGACTAGTAAATTAAGTGGGGATATTATAGGGATCACTTACATCTCTGAGGGTGGCACTAATCATGTCCCTCAGAATGCCCGTTGTTTTCAATTTACTATCTGGGTGGTGGGGTGGGGTGACAGGTACTCTCCAAGTTAAAAAAAATGTTACGGTTCAGCCAATTGCTAAGTATGTTCATTCTGATCACACATTTGAAAGTCAGGGAAATAATTGGAATCAGTGGAGCTGGGTGGGTACACTGTGAGATAGACATAGGCTGGGACTCCCATTTATTATGTGACATTACATGCTCCTCCTCTGATTGGGAGTGTGTGTGAAGCTGATGTTGGTGTTTTCGGTTCCTGGATGTTAGTGTCCATTTGGATACTGTATCCAACCCTCAAGAAGTCTGGATGTTCCCCTTTCCTCCCATCCCCATTGACACCAGAGAGCCCAGTTTTACTTCTACCCTTAGCCTGGGCCTGCAGAGGACAATCTCCAGTAGCTTCTCAGCTATGCTCATTTTCCTCTTACCAGCGTATTTGTACCAACTTGGTAAATGAAATGTCCCCTGAGTTCTCCTGAGGGACATACTCAGCCAATGTGTTTTCCGGTCTTATATAGCAGAACTGATCTAGCATATAGACTTCACTAAATCTTTGGATTCCTCCCTTGGCAGTATTCCAGGACAGTACTGGTGTTTCTACACCGTTTAATGGAAACCATCACTTTTTAAGCTTTAGGGAGCTATCTGATTGCATATTAATACCATCTGCTATGGACCTTGTCAGAGTGTTAAAATCCTGTCTTATCCAAACCTCTTATGCAGCTTACATTTTGTCCTCTTTGACCCAGCACTTTTAGGATTTACTGCCGGTCATACTCTCCCAGTTCCTACTGGTATGTGTTAGCCAGGTTCTGTTTTGGTGTATAATCTGTTTTCATCCTTACCAAGCCCAGCACGTTCTCAGTTGAGTTATGTTAAGATTTGACCTGGGGCGCCTGGGTGGCGCAGTCAGTTAAGCATCCGACTTCAGCCAGGTCACGATCTCGCGGTCCGTGAGTTTGAGCCCCGCGTCGGGCTCTGGGCTGATGGCTCAGAGCCTGGAGCCTGTTTCCGATTCTGTGTCTCCCTCTCTCTCTGCCCCTCCCCCATTCATGCTCTGTCTCTCTCTGTCCCCAAAAAAATAAATAAACGTTGAAAAAAAAATTAAAAAAAAAAAAAGATTTGACCTTTTAGATCAGTTTGCCAAGAGGAGAGGTGGAGGCAGATCCCTAGGGAGGCCAGTAGACTCTTCTAAGTCACCTACCACATTTGAGCCTTCAGCATAATCTTCAATCAAGGGAGTCCTCCGTCTTCTAAGTGAAGGTGGAGGTAGGTTACTTCCATAGGCCTAGAAGATTCAGGGCAATTTGAGTCTCAAGGACCGCTTGTGTATCCACCAGGGAGTCCCGTCTCCTGTTCCCATTGCTGCTCTGTCATGACCCTCACTTTGACGTAGATTTGCCAAGGCTGAGAATTTAGCCTTGTCTCAATTTCTTTTACTTTTAGAATTAAGTCCTGTAACTTAATATTATTTATTAGTCTTCAGCTCTATCTTCCTTCTGGTTTTAAGAGAAGAGGTCCTTTAAATGAGAACAGGGAGGGTCTTTGACTCTTACACTTTACTTTAAAAAAATTTTTTTTTGATGTTTTATTTATTTTTGAGAGTGGAAGAGAGAGAGAGAGAGAGAGAGAGAGAGAGAGAGAGAGAGAGAGAGAGAATGAATACAAGTGGGGGAGGAGCAGCGAGAGAGGGAGACAGAATCTGAAACAGGCTCCAGGCTCTGAGCTGTCAGCACAGATCCCCGATGCAGGGCTCAAACTCGTGAACTGGGAGATTATGACCTGACCCGAAGTCGGGCACTTAACTGACTGAGCCACCCAGGTGCCCCTCATGCTTTGCTTCATATTGATGACTGACTACCATGAGCTTGTCATTTTTTAATTTTCAATGCATCAGTTTGGCATATAGCAACAACCCTCCAATTCCAATCCTTACAATTACTGTTTTTCTTATACTTTTCAAATGACAGAGATCCTGCATGATCCAGTGTGTCCCTTTTTACTTGTAATCCATCCTATTTCACTACAGGTGGAAATCTTAACAATTGCATTACTATTGCATGCCTGGGACCATCAGTATTCCACTGATACCAATAATAAGTTACTCCTTTCTAGTTGGCCAGTGAGTTAGCTAACTCCAAGATCTCTTTGAGTCTATCTCTTGGGCTCACTCCTGGTATTGGTTAGGTCAAGTTTATTGGAAGCAGAGCCTGAGACAAGAATTTCTGGGTATATGATTTATTGAAGGACCGTTCTTCAAAGAAACCTTTAAGGAGGTGATAGAAGCAGAATAGGGAAGGGGAAAGACCACCTGATGTGGTCTCAGGTAAAGTCTGGCTTGATCCTGGGTGTGTGTTTATATGGGGAAGTGTGTGTGTGGAGGCTTGGATCTTGAGTATAAATCACAAGGTAGTGTTTTTTGTTTTTTCTCTTGAGGTAAGAGTAGCAGACTTTGGTATCCCCATATCAGTAGATCATGGGCTCTGGGCCATACCTGGGGAGGGAATGGCAATGCTCCTTTCCAGTGGAGGTGACTCCTGATGGTTGAGGAGGGCAGTTCACTGAAGGGAGGAAGTGCATGCCATTATAGCAGCCAGCACTCTTACCAGCTGAGGGGAGGATTCATCAACCCGGTAAAGGGGATCTGGGGAGCACCCTAACAGTGTCTACCATAAGGAGAAACATATGTATATCTCCTTGGAATAAAGAGCCTTAGGGACTGTCTATAGATTTCATTATTTTGCCATGTCATAAAAATTCGCTGTTCTGTCTAGAGAAGGAGGAACCTATATATTTCATAAGGTAGTTAGTGAGAAAAAAATGTCAAAAAGAAAAATGATCTAAATATACGTGTTTACATATAACTTTGCCGAAGAGGATGAATGTAGAAAAAGACGAGCATTGAATGGGTCCCATACTGCAAAGATAGCAATAGTTTAATTTTGGGAAATTTGCCAGTATTTTATGTAATAGCAAATTAACATTTTTTTTTCTTTCCATTCACTTTTCCAGAAATTTTTCTTTATACTTGAAGATAACCTTAATGATAAAGTGTTCCCTGTTTAAATATAGTTATTCAATACATGCATATGACTGCATACTACACAAATAGAAAAATTTGCAAGATTTGCATCCATGACTTCTATTTGTAGAAAAAGAGAGTAAAATTTTACACATTTTAAGAAAACATTTGAACGAAATGGGTATATAGCTTTAAAATATAATATGTACTTGGTATTGATAATAAATTGCCAACAAAATTCTCTGTGTCCATGGCACTTGGGATCCCTAAGTCATTGACAGCTCAGTAGATTTCCTCTGCTGCGTGTGCCATTTGGAGTCCTGTTACAGTGGCTGCAAAGTACACTATCTTGGAGGAAGGATCATCTTCCAGCGTAGCTCCCTGGTGCCTCTTTAGTTCCCCAATGAATGCCAAAGACCAAATGCTCTGGTTTTTGGTTGAGGGTGAAGGAACCAGAAGAACCCTATTCTGATCTTTTTCTCTTTTACAACCACCTGTTCTTTCTGCATGACTATGATTTTCTCATTTTACCTTACACTTATATTTTCTGCTAACAAGCCTAAGGCAGCAGAGCTAAGGAAGTAGGCTTGGAGTTTAGGAGGTAAGTCATATATTTTTAATGTGAATGATTGAAATGGACTGGGTCTGCCCTGTTGCACATGACCTTCTTATCTGAAAGTACATTTAGAATCCTATACTTTTTCTTATCTAGCATCTACTGCTGGATAAGGCAGCTAATTCTTGAGTATAAAGTGTATTATATAATTTTCTATATTAAATCTGTGATGTCTTCGAGTGGGGCAAGTTTTTGGTAACTTTTAGATAAATGTTAAAGAACATTTTAGTTATTTATTCACTATGTCAGAGTTTTTGGAAAATCAAGTTTTAAACTCTCATTATACCTTATAGCTTTACATTATAAATCATTACTGTCATACCTCATGCAAATTTTTGCACTTAGGCATGAAAGGAAAGGTGCCTAGAGAACGCTTCTTAATATTCATTTAGAGTTTCCTTCTTTATGAATTAATATGGTGGATCAAAAGGGAAATAAAAAGTGCATAGTCACAGTCAATAGTTATAGGCATTGGTATTTTTTAGAGCTAGGGAAATTGGTCTTAAAATAGCTGTGAATTTTCTATTGGCATGTGTAATATATTTGAAATAAGAATTATAGGCTATTTGTGATTATATGTTTTGTTAGTTACCTGTAAAGTTGCCCTATAATTTTGATAATCTAAAAACATTTCTAATGACCAAAAATAAGAAAAAGTCTGATAATATTATGGGAATGAGCCTTTGAAATAAAAGTGGGATAAATAAGAAAAATAATGTAAATAAAAAAGTTGTATTCTACATAGTTAGAACAATGAACTTTCAAATATGTGACTAACAGTGGAATATATTTTCTTCGTGTTCAGCATATAGTTTGATTTCCATATTCTTTTAATTGCTAGCCACAGACCAATTGTGTCTGTATATTTGTATATGTCTCTCTGTACCCGATGCATATGGGTATGTACATATACAAACGTGCAACACAAAAGCTGAAGATTCAAAAGATGAGATATATGTGATCCTAAATAGATAAAACCAAAGAAATTATTTACAGTGATGTCTAAAATGGAACTTCATATATAGCATTTCATTTTCTGTATATATTATTGATTGTATTGTAAGGACAAATAAAACATGAAAATGTAATTACACTGTCAGGAAAACCATTAATTATTTCATGATTCAGCACCACAAAGAGCCAAGAAAACATCAGAGACATATAGATTGTAGCTCCCTATCTCTCCTGCATAGATGCTGCAAGTGATACTCACTCAGGCAGATGGGTAGTTAGGGTATGTAGAGCAGTCTTTCACCATGGTTTCTATATCCTTCCCCCTTACTCCAAGGTGAGATAGATTCAAATAACTTTTTTTTCCCTAAAAAACATTATTTTTGTGAATGAAGAGGTTGCTTTGATAATAGGGACGTGGCTGCAGCTTCCAGCACGACTGGATCCTGTTTGTTCCTTATGGCATAGTAGCTGATTTGCATGCAGGGAATCAGCACTAATAGAACCGAGAAACACAGCAAGTGGTAAACAAAAGAACATGGAAGTAATAGCAATGGATTCACATAGGGAACTGGGAGCTGCTTTTAGCACTTTGGTTATAAATGGGTGAAAGATACACAAAAGAGAAAAAAAAGAAATACGCACAAAAATGTTTATTTGAATTTTGAAAGATCATAGGTAATAATTACATTTTAATTTTGTCGTTTACAGAGTGTTCTCAATACAAGTTTTAATTTACTAAAATGGCATACAGTGCATACAAAACTGTATTTTATATGTGACTGTTTGAATTGGAAGGGCATTCCAAACATTCTTTTATTCAGAAGTTGTCATGTCTGTTTCACAATAATTTTCAGTTGTAACTGATTAATTTTTTTAGGAATAAGTTCACATGGCAATTTGAAAAGAAGGGCTAAAAGGGTTACAAGAGAGCACAAGAGAAGAAGCAAGTTGAAGACCTTTACAGCTTATCAGGATATGTCTGAAAGCATTCATTTTTAAATAACCAAAACACTGATTCCACTTATGACAAACACGGTGTAGATCTAAAGGTAGCTACAGTAAACATCAATTAAATATTTCCATTATTGTTTGATTTACCATCTTTAAGTTGGTGGCATAGTATGGATAAATCAGGTCTCTCTTAAAAATTATTTGACTATAGTTAACACAGAATGTTACTAGTTTCAGGTATACAACGTAGTGATTGCCCAAGTGTATGTATTATGCTATACTTAACCGCAAGAATAACTACCATCTGTCGCCATATGACACTATTACAATATCATGACTATATTCCTTATGCTTTACCTTTTATTCTTGCGACTTATTCATTCCATAATTGGAAGCCTGTATCTCCCACTCTTCTTAACTCATTTTGCCCATCCCTCCATCCCCCTTCCCTCTGGCAACCATCAGTTTATTCTCTGTATTGACAGATCTGATTTGCTTTTTGTTTGTTTTAATTCAATATATGAATGAAATCATATGGTATTTGTCTTTGTCAGTTTGACTTATTTTGCTTAACATGATACCCTCTAGGTCCACCCATGTTGTTTGTTATGACTGTGTGATATTCCATTGTGTGTATAAACAAAACATACCATATCTTCCTTATCCATTCGCCCACTGACCGTCACTTAGGTTGCTTCCATATCTTGGCTGTTGTAAACAATACTGCCGTAAACCTAATTCTTTTCAAATTAGTATTTTCATTTTCTTTGGGTAAATACCAGTCGTGGAATTATTGAATCGTGTGGTATTTCTGTTTTTAATTCTTTGAGGAACCTCCATTCTGTTTTTCATAGTGGCTGTACTAATTTACATCCCTACCAACAGTGCACGAGGGTTCCTTTTCTCCAAATCCTTGCCAATGCTTCTTTTTTCTTGTCTTATTTTAAATTTTGGGCATTTTGACAGATGTAAAGTGATATCTTGCAGTGGTTTTTGATTTGCATTTCCTTGATGATTAGTGATGTTGAGCATCTTTTCATATTTCTGTTGGCCATCTGTATGTCGTCTTTGGAAAAATGTCTGTTCATTTCTTCTGCCCATTTTTTATAGGATTGTTTGTTTCTGTGGTGTTGATTTATGTAAGTTCTTTATATACTTTGGATATTCATCTTTAAGTCAGGTCTCTTTAAAGAGTTTTCCAAAGATGTTTAAGTTGGGTTTTCCCCCCCTTTTGATATTCATATAATAGGTAGAGACAATCAGTATCATTATATTAACCTTTGAGCTTTTTCCCCTCCAAATCTGCAGACTCTCTTCATAGAAATTTGATAATATATATATATATTCTTTAAATAGATTGTGTATGGCCATGACCACTTCTTTTTCTGTTTGTTGTTACTCTTCAGCAATTTTTTGTTCATATGTATTATAATAAATTGTTTCTCAGCATTTAACTCCATATTTAATATACTTATTTTAAAGATCTCCATTTACAGGTTTTTTTTGAGTCATGAACTTTAAGTTTTGCTTTGGGATATATAGGTTTATTTGAAGATGTATGTTTATAATAGTTTGTGAATTTTGGCTTTTATTTTCATCTCATAGTATTTGATGATCATTAATTTCCCACATAAATGTCTGAATATGTACTATTTTTAATTTTACTATAAAATTATATTGCTCTATTCAACTTACTATATTTAGAATCACACTAACTGGGAAACCAGAATAATCAACAGATCACAAGTTGTCTAGATACTCTCTGTGATCTCACGAAGATCTCTACTATAGGTTCTTCTGTACTACAGAAGGGGCAAAATGAAAAGCTCACCTGTTCTTTGTAGCTTCAGACAGTCTTGTGACTCTGTTCTGGAGAAAGAGAAGATGGTCTTCTAGTGCAGCCTCTCTGGCTTTTCCATTTTTCCTTTTTGGCACGTGCAAGAAATGACTGAGCTGCAGTATCCAAAGTCCAGGATTGTAGAATAGTACGTTCCAGAAAATCTCATGCCTTATCGGCATCGTTTAGTGCTGTACTGGTCCTAGGCTCACATCTTGTTGTGCAAGACAGATAAATACTTTCCTATTAAAAATGCTGTTTGATGAATTTTCTGGGGTTTGCAGCCAAATGCAGTCTTAACTGATTATTGGATTAGCTTTTAGAAATGAGCTTCAAAAATATTTGTACATTATGGCTGAAACAGGCATGAGACATTGTCCTGGCTAAGCTTGTGCAACCTTTTTATGTATATTCTCAGAAAACATTAAAAGATACAGTGAATACTACTTTATTAATGTTTTTAATCCCACTCATGTCTATCACAGTGCTTTGTGGCAGTAGGAAATTAAGATATGTATGAAAGAATAAAAATGGAGTGAAACAATATATAGATTATTTGGTACTGCTTATACCTTTTCTTAATGTATACTCTCAGATATTAAGTTTCAATATTAAGAGTTTATTTTGCCTTTATGGTTTTTTACTTAGATTAGACTCTGCACTAAATTTTTGAGTGAAATTATTTTATACACTAAAAAATAGTGTTGGGGCACCTGGGTGGCTTAGTCAATTAAGCATCTAACTTCAGCTCAGGTCAAGATCATGATCTTGTGCTTTGTGGGTTCAAGCCCCAAGCCGGGCTCTCTGCTGCCAGCTTGGAGCCTAGAGCTTGCTTCGGATTCCGTGTCTCCCTCTCTCTCTCTGCTCCTCCCCTGCTCGTGCTCATGCTCTCTCTCTCTCTCTCAAAAATAAATAAACATGAAAAAAATTTTTTTAAATAGTGTTGTGGCGTCTGGGTGACTCAGTCAGTAAAGCGTTGGGCTTTGAGTTTGAGCCCTGCGTTGGGCTCTGTGCTGACAGCTCAGAGCTTGGAACATGCTTCAGATTCTGTATCTCCCCCTCTCTGTGCCGCTCCTATGCTCATGCTCTGTTTCTCTCTATCTCTTAATAATAAATAAACATTAAAAAAATTAAAAATAATGCTAACAAAGTAACTTTATAGGTTTGTTAACTGAAATATTACTACATTACACTAGATCTACTATGGTTGTTGATAGCCTGTACAAAAAAAAAACGAATCTGTTACTGTCACAAAAATCTACCAATTTCTAATATTTCATTCAGGTTTCAAGAAATCTAGCCAATGCATGAAAACTAAGAGGGAAAACCTACAAGGATTTATTAGGAGAACTTTAATCTTTTTTTGAAGAGTCAAAAACTTGTAAATCCTGTTCAATCATCAATTCTATTAAAATCCTTTTGGTATAGATTTATATTAGGAAAATAAATAACATTTGTACATTATTTATGTGTATATTCTTATATAAAGTATTATTAATGGACAACTTAAAATTCTGAAAAAGTACTTTAGAAAAGCCCAAATAATATAAAAACTCTTCACATTTGTATAATTACGTTTGGCTACCAGAAGACCAAGAAATGCAAGACCCTATTATTTTATCACAGCCAGGAGAATATTAGTTTATAAAATTGCTGAATTCCAACCTCATAGTAGGAAGTGCAGAAACCCTTGAACGAATGAAATTTGCTGCTGACGTTATTATGTGTATCAATTAGTTAACATTATTCAACCAACCTTCCTTAGATTGTATTACGGATTTATGAAAGTTGATTTTGGTAGTGATCATCGGATCCTTTGTGCCTTAATTCAATCATAAAAGAAAATGCTCCTTAAGTTTTTAATATTAAAGTAAAAAAGTGAAATTTCCAATTTGCTTTAATGTAGGTATACAGAAAAACATTGGGTTATCATATAAAATTAGGAGAATTAAGTTAAGGAAAACCTTAGCTTAGAGATAGCTGGGCTTATCTTAACTCCGAACCTGGTTGCCTAAAGTTATCATGGTATTGCTCTCCTAGCTGGGTAGTGTAGTAAAAATTCTACAACAATATATATAGTAATGTAGGATCATAATTTATAACAATATAGTATACAGTATTATAGAATTATTGTAGGGTAGAGCTAGAGGGGAATCTTCATATCTACTTTGAATCATGTATTTTACAGAGAAGGGACAATAGAAGCCATGTAGAAGGATGTTTTTGTCATTCATACACATGTATTAATGGGTTCAACCTGAATGGTTCTTTATAATATACAGTTGAAATAGATAATGGTGGTTTGAAGAAATTCTCAGTATTAAATACACTTAGGTAAGTTCTACAAATGATAGCTTGAGATAACCTGAGACACTAAGTACTTGTAATAGGATATGGAGTGGGCCTTATCCTGTTGCTTTGGAATTACAGGCTGAGGTCCAATGTAGACAAAAAAATAAAAAATAAAAAAAGCATTAAGTACCCTATCATTAAATGAAAGTCCTGCCAATAATTGAGACCCAACACTTCTCTTAACGTTTTCTAAAAGTGGATTAACTGGTAGCTACCTTTGTCCGTCAACTCCAGTAGAATCTTTTCATAATATAAAAGAGGACTGGGGAGTGAGGAGGGGGAGGAGAACAACTTGAAAAATGAATTTGGAGCCTGGTGTGGAGTTCAGTGGCCTTCTCTTCCCTTTTCCACACTTTGGGAAGGAATATATTATCTCCCTCTACCAAAAACCCAGTGAAGAGAATCTGAATTATTTGAAGTGCTTAGAGGTTTTAACAGGAAAGGGATGATAGCATTCTTTTCCCTGGTTAGCTAACTTCTTAGGTAGTAGAATTATTGATCTATCCATCCTGTGTCTATTTCAACAGAGGACAAGATAATTGGAAAGAAAGTGGGAATAGGGGATGTGTGGTCAGAGAAAATCCTGTGTTTCCATGTGTGGGGTGGAAAGGAATGTGTAAGTGTATTATTCAGGATTGTCAAGGTTGTGCAGTAGTAACAAGCAATTCTAAAATCCCAATGATTCATATTAAAAGAAGTTGACCTCTTGTTCAGGTATACTGTGGCATAGCGTGGTGCGGTGAGTAAGGGTGACTCTTCACAGTAGTCACCTCCCATGTGGTTTATACCAACTCTATCATCTTGCAGCGTCACTATCTTGTACATGTGGGCAGAGGAAGAGAGATTGGAGAATTGAACATATGTGTTTTAGGTTTCTTCTTGGTCCAGAAATGATAACACTTTCTCTCATAGCTCATGGGATGGGATCGATCATTTGGCCTTCTCCATCTGGAAGGGGGATGATAAGTATAATCTTCTGGGTGCCCAGAAGGGGAAGAAAATTTGATATCATAGGACTCTAGTAATATCTATCACAACTAATTTCCTATAGGTAAATTGACTTCATTGAAGATCGCTATAGTTGACCTATTCTAGACGTCATTGTGAAATTGGGAAGGTGGATTCAAGAGAACATGGTTGAACGCACTGAGAAGAGAAAAATAGTATTTTCATATTTATTCTTTGGCAAGCTGAGACAGCTCACTAAAGTGAACACATAAAGGAATGAATGGAGTGTTGCAAGAATATGGGTTCTGGAGTAAAACAAACTGGACTCATATTCAGGCTCTGTCACTCTCTAATTATGTTCTTGAGTATTTTATTCTTTTTGGCACAATTGTAAACAGAATTGTTTTCTTATTTTCTCTTTCTGCTTCTTCATTAGTGTTTAGAAACACAACAAATTTCTGTGTGTTAATTTTTTATCCAGCAACTTTCCTGAATTCGTTTTTTATTTCTAATACTTTTTTTGTGGAGTTTTTAGGGTTTTCTACTTATAGTATCATGTCACGATAGTTTAATTTCTTCCTTACCAATTTGGATGCCTTTTGTTTCTTTTTCTTGTCTGATTGCTGTGGCTAGGACACCCTTTATTTATTTATTTTTTTACTTTAAGTTTCAGTTTCGATATTTGTATGGTATGGAGAGAATTATAATGGAACTTTCTTCATAGAGTTGTTACAAGTAAATGGGTTGGTATAATAAGTCACCATGCATAGTATTTAGCAGATAGTAAGTATTCAATAAATGTTAATGGCCATTGTTGTTGTTAGGCATTTGGGGACTTAGGGAGAGTGTGGACTAGGAGGTAAACTGGGGATAAAGAAAATGATGTTGGAAAATATGTTTGACACATTTAAAAACATTATTTTATTATTTATATTTTTTCATGTTTATATTAGAGAGAGAGCATGTGTGTGTAAATGGGGGGAGGGGCAGACAGAGAGGGAGACAGAGGATCTGAAACAGGCTCCACGCTGACAGCAGAGAGCCTGATGTGGGACTCAAACTCACGAACCACAAGATCATGACCTGAGCCAAAGTCAGATGCTTAACTGACTGAGCTACCCAGGCGCCCCAACAAAATTTTTTAAAAGCAGCATTTCTTCTAGATTCAAGTAAAGGAAAGAAAATTTGCTTTTTATACTATGTGCCCTCTGCATTCCCAACAAGCAGTAATGTCCAAAAATAATGCCTTTTGTCATTGAGCACTTATTGTGTTCTAGGCCTTGTGTTGAGCACTGAACGTCTATTATCTCATTTAACTTTTATTATATTTCTTATTCCCATTAACAGATCAGGAAACTGAGGTCACACAACTAATCTCAGAGCTAGGTTTAAAACCAACTTTGCCTATTTTTTTGGTTAAAGTGATGATTGAATTTTCATCCTTAAGAAGCTATGAATATAGTAGAGTTCTATTGTGGAGTAAGACTTATTAAAAAAAGTAATGTAACATATAGCATCCTATGCACTGTCATTATAAGGCAATAGATGAAGCATTTTAAGTGGAAGAACTTATTTTTTTAAAGGAAATCCATTATTTTTTAGTTTTTCTTTTTTATTAGTTTTCTTAGCTTTTGGGTTGGCTTTAATGTTGACTTTAATGTTGGCTTTAATGTTTAATCAGTTTCCCTGATCTCATGCAGTTTTCACTGTATAAGGCGTATTCATATATAGCATAGTGTTTAAGGTATAAGCCTTGGAGCCTGAAGAGCTAGTGTTGATGTCCACCAGTCAAAGACAACCAAGAACATATCTGTAGTCAAAATTGGGCTTCATTCTTTGCTACATCAAGGGAGGCCACACACCTTGAGAAATTGTAGTGTATCTTAGTTCGAAAGGGTTAGTGGAAGTTTGTTACAGAATTTGGGCTTGTATAAGGTAATCTGGGGGAAGATTCAAAGAAATGAGAATCTGTGTTGAATTTGGGTGCTCTTAGAAAGTAGGGCAGTTCAACTATCTTAACTTTTATCGAGGAGGTGGAAGGAACAGACAGTGCTAGGGTTGTTACGTCGGAAGAAGCAATAGTCACTTTTGCAGGTAGAGAAGGGGAATGGCTGGTCATTTTGGTTGTACAGTGTCTTTGCTTTTACTTCTGTTCAGACATGATGATGTAGTGGTGTTTTATAGCCTCATTCCCTAAGAGCCGTAGAGAGGGCTTGTCTGATAATCCTGTGGAACTGTTTACATTTACCAGGGGCATACCAGAGCCTAACTGATAGCAACAAAGCCAGCTACAAGCTGATGGCTGTAAGGAAAGCTTTTTCTCTTAATAGTTTTAAATTCCTCCTCTGCCATTTACCAGCTGTATGATTTAAGGTAAGATAAATAACTTTGCGCTCAATCATCATAAAAATGGGGATGATGATACCTTCTTCATAGGATTAGTTTGAAAGATGAATGAGTGAATACATGTAAAATGCCCAGAACACTACCTGGTACAAGGTCGTTGCTCAGTTTAGCTAAACCATCAAAATAACAATAATTAAAATAATTTATAATACTCTTCATCACACACATGAACTTATGGCCTTGTGTATTCAAGCCCTCATACCCAGTAGAGAAATACAATCTACGAAGTAGACAAAACTGCTCATTTAGTCAGGACATCTATTTTGTTTAGTGATGGAGGAATACTGACAGATTATTATTGTTCAGTGTCATTTATGAAATGCATTTATTCATTGGACAACAAAACATATATTTTCCTATAAACCTTTTCCTTTCTATTCTAAATCTATTCATTTAGTCACTCAAATAAAATTCATAGTGAATTGCTTTTCTCCCTTTTTCCTCACCCTTCTACATCTAATCTGCCCAAGTTTTACAGATTTAACCTCCTAAATATATTTTGTTTCATTCCTTTCCACTGCCTTAGTCAAGGAGCTCATGATTTCTCACCAGAATCACTGGGATGATCCAATTGATCTTCCAACTACTAGACTTGTTCCTGTCCCCTGTTTGAACCAGAATATTGCATGAGTCAACTCTCTGACACAAAACATCTGATGACCTTCTCTTCGTCTACATAACAAAAGCCCAAAATGCTTAGCATGGTACATGAGCCTTTTAAATCTTCACCCAAGTTTGATTTCTGGCCTTCCCTGCCACTTCTGAGTTTGATCCTGATTTTGTTTCTACTGAACTG
The DNA here is from genome assembly GCF_027475565.1 of Acinonyx jubatus. Taxonomy (NCBI): domain Eukaryota; kingdom Metazoa; phylum Chordata; class Mammalia; order Carnivora; family Felidae; genus Acinonyx; species Acinonyx jubatus. The sequence continues at coordinate 33,644,204 of NC_069394.1, read as the reverse complement.
TTTTCTGTATTTTATTTTCTGTGCCATTTCAAGTTATTTGTTCAAAGAATGATGATATAATAATTCCAGTAAATGAAATAATGCAAAAGGGATTTTACATAATTTAAAAAGCTAGAATAATGAAAAAATGAGCGTAGTTCTTTATTGTGGAGATCTCAAGATTCAGTTATATAATCTAGTGCCACCTAGTGGTAAGTACTTTCAGTTTTTCTCTCTATAACCCCCTGGGAAACTTCAAATGCACTTTGACACCCCCTTTTCCTTCCTACTGTCATTGCACTGATCATTGGATCTTTGAAAATCATACTTATCAGAGTTTTTTAAAGCTTTGACATATTCTGATTTCATAAATGCACTTAAATATGTCATAACCTGCAACTCAAAAGAGTGTAAGATTGGGGGTGGAATGCCATATTCAAAGAATTACAGGGATTTTCAAGTATTATTAAATTAAAACCTGAGGAGTTTGTTTGTTTTCCTATTTTTAATACTTATTTTAAAAAATATTTATTTATTTATTTTGAGAGGTTGGGGAGGGGCAGAGTGAGAGAGAGAGAGAGAGAGAGAGAGAGAGAGAGAGAGAGAGAGAGAGAGAATTCCATGCAGGCTCTGTGCAAGGCTCAATTCCACCAACCATGAGATCATGACCTGAGCCAAAGAGCCAGATGCTCAACTGACTGAACCACCCAGGTGCCCCGCCCCCTCCCCCTATTTTTAATTCTTTTAAAAAGTAAAATTAACTCTAGAGTTATCAGTAACTGAGGAAGAATTCTTTTACTCTCCCTTAATCTCCTCTTTTTTCAAACAGTGACTGAGCTTCTGTTAAATGTCAGGCTCTATTTTAGGTATTCTTCACGCTAATGAACTCAAGTTTCCAGATGAATAATGATAGCTATTGGCTAACCATTGCACTTTTTTCTCCAGGTTCTTATTAGTTGAGCTGTAGGGTATAAGCTGTGGTGTGTTGGTAAATGTTAGACAAACAGTTCTCCAAAGGTGGGGGGGGGGGACCACCGGATTTGTAGCATTTACCAATTTTCATGATGTAAATGACTGTGTCCCAACATGGCTGATTTTAAGGTACCAATGTGACATCACTGAACACAAAGTTGGAAGGAGGGGTTTACAATAGGCAGGTGTCAGTGCACCACTTGATAGGGAAGTATTATTTGTACTATACCATTTTGCCTCTTTCATTTGAAATCACTCTCCCTTTGGCTTATATTTATCTGTAAATTTGTACGTATTTTCTGTTCCTAGACCTTTTTCACTTGTTTATTTTCTACTGAAATAGCAGCCAGGTTACTAATGATCCTAGATATGTCTCAGAATTCTCACTAGAGACAAGTCTTTGTCTGGCCTCAGTTATTATTGTGTTTAGCTATATGTAACATGAATTTCATAGCTGCATGCTTAAATAAAGAAGGAGTTTATGATTTCCGTAGATAAAAACAAGTCTGAAGATAAGTCAGCTCGAGGAGACCTACACTTTTTGTTGTTGTTTCCTGCCCTGCTACCCACAGTATGTAGCCCTCAAATTCATGGTTAAAAGAGATCTGCTGAGTTATCGGAATAGGACCATATTCCATTCAAAAAGGAGGAAGGACAAAGTATGAAAGGTATATGCTAGCTGGCTTTATCTCTTTTCATTTGGAATAAATAGCTTTGTAGAAGCTGTATCTAGTCAACTTCTATCTGAATGTTGTTGACCTGAACTATGTCACATGACCATCCCTAGCCACAAAAGAGCCTGGCAAATAAATCTTTTGTAAGAAAGAAAAGAGATTTAGATATATTCAGTAAGCAACCAGCTGTGTCTACCAGTCTGTTTTGCTTTTGGTCCTGGTTCAACCCTATGAACCCTAGAAAGGTGTAATTTCTTCCTGCTATCTTCTCAATCTACAGTTTAAGCAAAGTGTATTTTGAACCCTAAATCATGAAGTCCTGTGTTCAGTAGAATTGCTTTAACTTCACACGATTGTAGACTCAAATGGTAGCTAGGATACCCTGCTTCCTCAGTCCTATGTTTCCTTCCATGTGGAGAGGGCTGCACTAGAATAATAATCCTGGCTTCCCTCAGCTCTCTGTTCCACTCTGCCCTTGGGGATAAGGAAGTCAGCATAAGTAGTGCTTTCTTTTTCTCTTTCTCTCAGAAATAAGCTGCTTACAGATAGCAAACATACTCTTCTGTTCCTGCCTTTATTTTTACAGGGATAAGCATAAACCAGTGTTGTCTGTACCTGGATAGGTGTTTTTGTATGATTCTGAGGCCTGGTATTAGGAAGGTATTAGGAAACCTGCTTTAAACTTTTTTCTTAATGTTTATTTATTTTTGAGACAGAGGGAGAGCGTGAGTGGGGGAGGCAGAGAGGGAGACACAGAATCTGAGGCAGGCTCCAGGCTCTGAGCTGTCAGCACAGAGCCCTAGGCGGAGCTCGAACTCAGACCTTGAGATCATGACCTGAGCCAAAGTTGGACGCTTAACCGACTGAGCTGCCCAGGTGCCCCATAGGAAACCTGCTTTTACATGGATCTAGGCCAGTTCTCCAAATTAAGTTTTACCAGTAATAGAGGTAATAATTCATGCTCTATCTCTTATATGCATTTCTTAAATAGCTTAGACATTGAGTGGGGGATAGTTTAAGGTGCATTACTTAAAACAGCCTGTTGCTGTTGCTTTGAAACATGTTGAGTGTGACTCGATCACTTTCTAGCCTTAAATAGAACAAGTCTAATGTCATAATTATCATATGAAATTTTATATGAAACATTCAGTCTTGTGATTTTTGATCTCCGAAGAGATTTCGGTCTCATTTAATGACTATTTTTAGTGTAAAATAAGAAATGTTGGTGGGAATACAAACTGGTGCAGTCATTCTGGAAAATAGTACGGAGGTTTCTCAAAAAATAGAACTACCCTATGATCCAGTAATTGCACTACCAGGTATTTACCCAGAGAATACAAAAATTCTAATTCAAAAGGATACATGCACCCTGATGTTTATAGCAGCAATATCTACAATAGCCAAGCCAAATTATGGAAACAACCCAAGTGTCCATCGATTGGTGAATGGATAAAGATGTGGCATACAGATATATACAGTGGAATATTAGTCAGCCATAAAAAAGTATGAAATGTTGCCATTTGAAACAGCATGGATGGAGCTAGAGAATATTATGCTAAGCAAAATAAGTCATTCAGGGAAAGACAAATACCGTATGATTTCATTGATATGTCAAATTTAAGAAACAAAATAAGCAAAGGCAAAGAGAGAGAGAGAGAGAGAGGCAAACCAAGAAACAGATTCTTAACTATAGAGAACAAACTGATGGTTACCAGAGGGGAGGTGGGTGGGGAAATGGGTTAAAAAGGTGATCGGGATTATGGAGTGCACTTGTGACGAACACTGGGTGTGACACGTTAAGTGTTGAATCACTATATTGTACACGTGGAACTGACATTACACTGTATGTTAAACTAATTGGAATTTAGATAAAAACTTTAAAAAATAGGAAACACTTTAAAGAAATCATGTGACTGCAATATACCTAGAGGTCCCAGCGTGCTTACTTTTCACAAAGGTAGAACCAATTTTCTTAGAAACAGAGTTCATTAGCATCATTGACAGCTAATGAGAAAGTAACACATAGACTTAGGAGTACGTATTGCAGATTCTATGTCAGCCAAGAAGACTTCAGTTGCAAGTTATAGAAAATTCAAATGAGTCTGGCTTAAAAAAAAATAAAGGGGATTTATTATTTACCTGATTGAAACCTCCAGAGGCAAGTGTTACCGTGGGATTGATCCTGAATCTCATTTAACACGACTCAGGACCTAATTTCTTTCTTTCCATTTTTGTCACTTGGTGTCACTAAATTGACTTCGTTTTGGGAGGACTCCCCCAACTCTGAATTGATTTCAGTAGCTCTGAGAGTTCCATGAATCCTCAATCATAAAACAGGAATCTGTCTCAGCACTGTCAGACAGATGTTTTTAAGTCACTGTGATGGGACCAGCTTAGGTCATTGTGCAGTCATGAATAGGGATGGTACATGCAGGGACAATGCTCTGCTAATCATCGTGCACCCCTGGGCATGTGAGGCCAGTTCAGTCCAAACCACAAAGCTGAGTATGGAGGAGACATTCCTTCCCTCCTGAGAAAGAAGAGAATCAGTGACAGTGACAACAACAGATATTCATTCGTTGTTTCCAGAGTACATTTCCTATTTTCTTCACTTATAAGACTTAAAGTAACTGAAAAATTCACCTCTATTTTGCTTTTTACCTAATACATTTTTAGAGATTAGGCCCAAATTAAAGGGTAAAGAAGTAATTTTACTGTGTGGTTTTATTTTCTATCAGTTACTTTAAAAATTGCTAAAGCAACTTTGCCATACAAGTGGTAAAATGCATCATTTATTTGGAGGCAGTTATATTTAAAAACATGTCCATGTTGCAAAGAAAATCCCAACTCCAGTGTCTGATCTGATGACTCATCACTCTCATGGTTTCAGACATGCCTCTTAAATAATATCCCCTTTCAATGTGGTGTTTAAAAGAGAATATCATATGTTAAATATCATGAAACCACACAAATGCACTTGTTAAAATTAACCATCCTTCTTTCACAAAGCTCAGCCCCACCAGTGGGTCTCATCACATCACGTCTCATGTTATTTAGGGTTGAACTCCGTTATACTTTTTCGGGGGTGGGGGAGTGACTAACTATAACACAACACTGGCACAGGAAATTTGTAGAGGAGTGTGGGAGACCAGATGGTAAGAGGCTAAGAGAGCTTTACTAAAGGGAGAATTAAAGAATTATTAAAAGGAGGATGTTTTATGTAATGCTCTATGGGGTACAATGCTGTCTTTTTTAACTCCTCAGTACAGCTTCCTTAAAATTTCCATTATGCGTTAATACTTTTATGGTATAGATATATGGGATTGGGGCAGACTTTCTCAGACTGGGAATAGAGTGAAGACAGTGGTATCCTGAGATAGAATTGTATATTACTTTCAGCCACTTTTGAAGACAGTCTACTAAAGATTCGATTTTATAGTGTTTTACTGGTCTTAAAGGATGAAAGAATCAAGAGTATCTGTCTTCCAGAGAATACTACATATGTAAACAGGGGGGCTGATTGAGGCATAATTTGAAGCAATGCAATATTGGTATAGATGGCTAAGGAGCACCGTCAGATCATGCTGGCGGGCAGATGTTAGGTGCTGAATTCTCTGAGGAAGAACATTCTGTTAACTTGAAGATAAATCAGGTTTCTTTAATTGGTCTAATGGTCAGATCTGAAGTTGGAGAGCATGTAGAAATAATCTGTGCCCGTTCCTTTAGCTTTGTGTGAAGATACATTACATGTTATGTATTTATTGGCATATGAGCATACAGGAATTATATAGGAAAACTTCTGTGACCTCAAATACTGGTATAATGAAGTGCCCTACATTTAAATAAAATAGATTGTGTGTGTGTGTGTGTGTGTGTGTGTGTGTGTTAATTTTGTCATGGTAGTTGGCTCCAAACAGTACTGTACTGCGTTGGTTATCATCAATTCTCTTCCAAGAAAAATCCTGTTTAATAAGAGCTTTCTCTGTACCTGTCACTCTCTAAAAGAATTTAATTGAGTTGTATTCTCATGCATATTGGTGGCAAGATTCTTTCTGTTCTCTATCAAGAAACAGCCTCTTTTTTAACTCCTTGCTTCTTCCTACTTATCTCAGCAATGCGGTTTTCTCTACATCTCTGCAAAAGTCACTCAAATTCTCAAATCGCTCTTACAAATCAACAAAATTGGACAGAAAAAAACCCAGGGGCTGGGAGAATGAAGAGGTTGATATTCTCAAAACTCGCGCATTGAAGGCACATCTTTTATTTGTTCCCTTGGAAGTGGTATTTTGGGTAATTTGTCAGTTTAGTTTTCAAGGTAAAATACAAAAAAGAAAACAGTGTAAGTTTTGGCTAATCCTTGTATGTTTCTATGGTAGATAGGCTAGTCGAATAGGACAGATGACATTTATTTTTGTTGTAGTGTAAAAATTACCTTGCTTATGTTGCTTTATTTATTTTTGATGACATTTATTTTTGTTGTAGTGCAAAAATTACCTTGCTTATGTTGCTTTATTTATTTTTGATGACACTTATTTTTGTTGTAGTGTAAAAATTACCTTGCTTATGTTGCTTTATTTACTTATTCAATAAATATTTATTATCTACTATGTGCCAGGTATTTGGGGATCACATGACCAAAACAGTGGTCCTTGCCTACAACGTGTACATAACAGGAAACAAATAAAAAATACATTATAATTAGAAGGAGATAAGTGTTCTGAAAAAGATTAAAAACAATAAAGTAGGTTTAGGGGATCGGGAATGGGGGTACAGGGTTGGACACAGGTCAAAGTCATGGGTGGTCAGGATAGGCCCCTTGAGAAGGTGAGATATGAGGAATGAATAACGAAGGTCTCTACTGACGAGATGTTTAGAAAATGTCTGCTGACATCTGGAGGAGCAGTATTCCAGGCAGAGGGAGCTGCCAGAGCAATGGTCCTAAAGTGAGAAAATGCAGGGAAGACGCGGTTGGATCCTGAGTGAGCCAGCAGGGGAGCAGTAGGAGAGGAGGCCAGGCCAGAGAGTGACGGCACCACATCCCCTAGGCCTGGTCAGCAAAATAGGGAGCTACCAACTGGTTTCAAGCATATTTGACTTGCTTTCTTGCTGCTGTGTTGACACTGAGGTGAAGGGGGACAGCGTGGAAGCAGAGAGGCCAGTTAGGAAGTTTTTGCAGTGTATCACATGAAAAATGGTGATGACTTCACCGGGCTTGTGCTAGAGGAGGTGGTGAGATGGTGAGAAGTGTTCAGGTTCGGGATGCATTCTGAAGGTAGGTCCTATAGAATTTCCTCATGGGTTGGATGAGCAACTAGAAGGAAAGAGTTACCATTAACTGAGATGGAATGCACTTTTTCTCTTTAAACCCATTTATTGATGTTTCCCGTATTTTAAAACACCGTATTATTCTTTTTCCCAATAAGGAAATGAACACTTAAGATGAGAATTAATTATATGCGTCTCTGGTTTGCAGATAAGCAGTATTGATTTTTTAATTTGATATATATTTGTGGATGTGTTTGTTTCCCTTTATATGAAGAGGTTTTCTTCTCTGAATAACTGTGAGGAGAGAATGCAAAGGTATATTAAACCAATAACTGGAGTTCAGTAAAGTAACTGTGATATTGAAATCATAGAAAGATTTCAGGGGAGAATGGAGTAAGATAACTCTTTCTGGGGTCTTTCACTGATGATTATGGAGGGTAGTTGTTAGTTAAACGTATTTATACTTTTTTTTCCCTTCTATTTCTCCTATCTTGCTCATGGTACTTCCTTGAATTGTTTTCATTGAGTATTGTAGGGTTGTTTCTAAGGCTGTCATAAATTCAGAAAGAAGGCTTAAAGAAGTCCTTAAAGAAGGACTCCTCACCTTAAAGAGGAGAACTAAAATCACTACCGGTTGAAACTGTCTTCTGATATAGAATGGTTCCTAATCTTTGTGGCAGTTTGGGGAGGGATAGTGGGAGGAAGGGAGTGGCACAATGGGTTAGTAGAGGGCAACATCATTTCTGCACCATTTTCTAGAGATTTGAATATACAAGGTCTTCATCTTTCAAACGTAAGTTGAAAATATCATCATGAATGAAATAAAAATTATTTACACTGGTATCTGATTCATAGAATCTTTTTGTTATTTTGTACTTCTGAAGAAGTCGATGGATACTACAATTATAAATAGTCTCATGAAATCCTTTTAAATCCCAAATTCGGTCCTTATAAATTTGAATGCATAGGAAGTACTTACCCAAAGAATTAAAATTGTAAAAGTATAAAAGAAAAGAATTAAAAATGGGAGGGGCGCCTGGGTGTCTCAGTCTTTTAAGCGTCCGACTTCGGCTCAGGTCATGATCTCACAGTCCGTGAGTTCGAGCCCCGCGTCGGGCTCTGTGCTGACAGCTCAGAGCCTGGAGCCTGCTTCAGATTCTGTGTCTCCCTCTCTCTCTGCCCCTCCCCTGCTCATGCTCTGTTTCTCTCTGTCTCAAAAATAAATAAAAACATTCAGACAAATTTTTTTAAAATGGAGAAAATAGTCCTAAAAGGAAAATACGACTCCCGAAGTGTAGGGAGAAACAAACTGAAGACCTAGAAAGATTGATAGAGAGGAAACATATTAGGAATGATATGAATGAAGGTCTGTGGTGGACAACGGAATGGAGAAGGAAACAAGGTTGATGGCGGAGGAGATGATTGGCAACAGAGAGTGTACATTATAGCTGGGACAACACTGCTGAGAGGACTCACAGAGGTGGGCAAAGTGAATGGAAGGAAAAATAAAGGAGGAAGCTTTGCTATCATAATATCAACTGTAATATTGTGAAATCTTTGGGACTTAGCAGCTTGGAAGAATCACAGTATTCTGTGGAATCTTTTTTTTTTTTTTCACTTTAATATGAGCTATGGGGTCTAAATGGGTGACTTTTGTTATTGCTTCACATTCCTATGAAAATGAGTGATCCTGAATTTTTATCGCATTTGTTTCAATAATCTGCAAATCTCTATTAGGAATCTCAGTGAGGAAAAATTACTTTATCTGTCCCTGCCACCCCTCCACAACCTCTCCAAGATTTAGACTTAAATCTAGGAGAGAATCGTGTAGATGAATACTGCACAAATAGTTTCAATGGTGCTACCACATATTCCTAGACTCTCATTTAAACTTGAAATTCAGGAGACCAAAAAACAGCACAGTAGTTTTGCATCTTTCCCCACTCTTCAAACACTGGCCTTTCCTCAGTTTTATATAAGTTTATGTGGAATCACTTACATATAACTCTCAGAAGTTATTAACATCTTGATGATTAGTTTCTGGTAGAAAGGAATCTGGTGTTATTGTCTTTACTTTTTTTTTTTTTTTTTTGAGTGACCGAATAGAGTCATTGAGAGAGTAAGTGATAAAGGGAGCAAAACTTGACTTAAACTCAGTGTCTGATGAACTTCTTAGTTCATGGAACCCATTATTTTTTATGAAACTCACTGACTGCTATTCCCTTTCCCATTATACCTCTGGGGAAGCATTCTCTTTTTACTGAAGATTAAGAAACTTAGTGAATAATCAAAAAGAAATTATCAAATAGGCTTGTTAAACCATCAATGACTTTTATTGTCACCATACATCTTATAAGTGACAGCAGCACAGCGGGGACATCAATAACAAACACAATGATATCTCTTATTTTAGAAATACTGTAATTCATGTAGGAGAACGTGGTTTACAGATTTCTCAATCTGTCCATTTTAAGTCTAGTCCCCACAAATGCCATGCATGTAGGATGCATTTGGTATTCAGTATTGTGAGGCACTAATCAGCTAAGTACCGTAATCCTCCTTACAGGGTACATTCTTACTTGACCTGGAGCTATATACAGCCACATAGTAACAGCATTACAGAGTAACCTTTTTCTTAACAGGCTCATCACTACAGGATTCTATGACTCCATCCATGAATGAGTGCTGTTTTGTGTGTAAATTTTTAGTAATTCAGTTTTGGAAAAAAAAATGATTGTAAGCACGTAGAGGTTTTCAAATCATCTGATTAAGGGTGGATCCTATGATTTTGCTAGAACTAGAGAAGGATTAAATGAAAGCACTGCCTGGCACAGTGTTGATGTATTTTTGTCAACAATGATGCTTCATGCTGGACAGATGTGCATTGGTTGAACACAAGGTAAAACTATAAAAATGTGTTAAATGTTGTGTTAAAAAAAAGTTTGGTCGGTCTTTTTTGTGTGTTTTTTTGATGAATATGAATTGTTTGATTTGTTAAAAGCTTTTCGTAGAAATTCTAGGAATAGAGTCTGTATATTTCATATTTTACAGGATCCTGTATTTCTGTTAATTCCTTGATTTAATGTGTCTTAATGGTTTCAAATTTCCAAATTTGATTACAATGTTATGTTTAAACTATATGGTTAGAATTGTGTAGAATTAAAATAAATCATTTTAAATTTATTTAGCAATAACCATGCTTTATAAAGCTTTTATAAAGATAGAGGGTTTTTTTCAGGTTATTGATTCTTCAAATATCATTTCTCTTCTTTTACTTATAAATGACAGTAGTTTAATGATCTCTACTAATAAAGGTTATGAGTAAGAGACTTTCCTATAGGTAGTACTTAATTGAATAGCATAAAATTTGAATTTGAAGAAATTAACAGTCTTCAAATTCTTTACTTTCAATATCATGATTCTTAAAAATTGTATAGGTCTTAAGAATTAAAAACAAATAAATATTAAAGCTTAAGTTTCCATGTAAGCTTTCACTGTCTTTATAAATGTTTTCAAATATTTTATACCAGATTATATTTTCAGAGCCTGAATGATTTTTTTTGTAGTATATGTAGTTGGTATCATAGGTGGTATAATAACGCAAACTACATAGCATGGTTAAAGTTGTAAATATGGTAGAAACATGATGAATTGTTACACAGTATGTAAGTTGAGACTGCCTTTGGGAAATTGTTGAAAATGACTTTAATTGGGAAAGAATCTTTATTTGGAGTTTTTCTATCAGTCAATCTGAGTTTTAGACACAGAGCTTTAAAGAGACTATTTGGTAATTTCTTGCTCTAATCAGAGTAACATTTATTATAGAGGATATAGTGAATATATAGCTAGAATATTTAGAAATAGATTGAATAGTCCATATGACAAAATAATTACAAGCAATGAACAGAAATGCTACCCTATAATATGGTGAGAGAGAAAATAATTGTAATAACCTAGATTTCAATAAAGAGGTAAGATGAACAGATATGAGGCACATATAAAGTGAATACAAATATATATATACTGATATTGTTATATCAGAAATAGGGATTGATTGAAGCATAGAGGTAAAAAGTAAGGCACCATATGATGTCACAAATACATTTTATTCTAAAGAAAGGCATAATTTTGGATCCTGCCTCTTAATATCTCAGCATCTTGGAAGGATTAAGTGACATATAACATCTTGGATGAATTGTTCCATTCTTCTGAATTATAATTTGTGCATGAAATAGTGTTAAATCCTTTATGATTGTTTAGAGAATTGTATAATTTATCATTATATTCTTTTACCTATTAGATGTTTTCCACCTGATAAGAATAAATGCTAAGACTTGCTTATAAAAGGCAGTAGGGAAGATGGAGATTAGTGATATAGTACTTGAATTTTCATAGGTTTTCTTCAGTTCCTGGAAAAAATGTATGGTGTCTAAGAAAACACAGCAGTTTTAATTTAAAGGAGAGTAAAAATGAAGTAATTCATGATCTAGTTGGTAAAATTATTTGACAGAATATTTTAATATTTTGGACTAAGTGACAGCAGATTCTTCATTGTTTGACAAGAGTAGTCGTAGAATAAAACTTGCCTCGCTCCCAGCATAGCTTTAATATACTATAAGATACTATACCTTAAAATGCATCTTTAAAAACTTAATTTCATGTTAAGTAACAGTGACAATAGTTATCCCAATTTCAGAAATCATGAGCACTGTTCTATTTTTACTTAAATCCAGTACAAATCAGCATCTACAGGATGATTCAGATGCTTCAGGCAAATTTCATAATCTCTAGAACAATGTGATTGCTGGATTTAATGTTGAATTCAATTTTTCTAAGGTATGATTTAGCACTTAGATGGCTTTCTAAGTGCTAATTAATAATAGGCTTTCTTTTGGAACTGAATTCTATGATAAATATTATTTACCAATAAAATAGAATATATTTTTTCTATTGTAAAGGCTCACTATAGTCACTGTATTTGTACTCTACTTACTTTCAAAAATTTATGTTCATTCCTCAGGGAATGACATGTTTTCTTTTCTCCGCCCTCCCTCTGTCCCATAACACCAAGTGTGATGCTAAATGTATTACTAGCATCCCCTAATTTACAAAGAGGTTTTGTTTTAAATGTTTAATTGTAAAGTGATTGACACTCAGAGTACATTTGCCAAAGAAATCATTTTATAAACAATTGTTGGATTTTGAAGTTCAACAACAAAAGCCAAAGTAACATACAACATGCACTACTAAGAAAAGCAGTTCCTTCCTTTCCCTGATAGTGTTATCACTGCCAAGACAGCCGTAGGGGAAAGAGAATAACTAGACTATTTTAGCAAATTGGTGGGTTTGGGTATAGAAGAAAAGAGCATATCATGAAAAGTAGAGATCATCTAAGGGAGAATTAACCAGTTCTTTAATTCAACAGATATTTATTGAGCATCTATTATGTGCCAGCGTCCATAGACCCAGTTGCTGTTCCTCATGAACCTTCTTGCTTTAGAGTATAATATACATTCCTGGATAGAAATGGGTAAGATTACTTAGGGAAGAAGTATAGTAAGGAGGAGGAAGGCCACTGTTAGGTTGAATTGCCTTCAAAACAGCCAATTTCTCTGTTAGCATTTTCTGATTTATTTATTTATTTGTTTGTTTGTTTATTTATTTATTTATTTATTTATTTATTTATTTATTTATTTTACTTTCTTGTATGGCCTTAGGTCCCACATTTTAGAGATTAATTTGTATTAACAATCTTCAGGCATGTAAGTTTTTTTAAATAATATTATAAAGCCAATACCCCTTCATTCTGATTTAATCTGGTCATTTTTCTTTTGACTCCCAACTGGGATCAAGTATAATGTGGAATTGGAATTTTCTCAGTTTGAGAGCATGAAGTCTTTTGAGAAGGAGGGGTATAGGAGGAGGCTTGATGGGCTGATTTTAGATGGATTCTAGAGATGAACTACCTGGAAAATCCGTGATTTATATCAAACAATCAAGAATTTGGTAGATTTTATATTTTAGAACACAGTTTTCAGTAAACAACAACAACAAAAACCAAAGTGATAGTACCTGAATGAGAACACCCAAAACATTTCCAGTGAAGTTGTATATTTTATATAAATGGGCTGCACTCAGTGTACCTACATTACTGAGGTCTTGGTTCAAATGTACCTTTTCAGGAAGACATTTCTTACCAAAAGTAGCTTCCTTCAGATACGTTTCATAAATTTGCCCTGTTTCAATTTTCTTTCATAGTATTTACCACTGTATGGAATTGCCTTTATTTGTTTAGTGCCTAATTTATTTGCTGATTGTCTTGCCTACCAGAAAGAAAGCTTATTTAGGGCAGGGACTTTATGTGTCTCTTCTCTAATGTAGTTCCAGCAACTAGAATCATAGCTGGCACATATTAAGCCCTAAATAAGTATTTGTTCAGCGAATGAATTAATAGTGGAACTACAAAGGTATGATAGACACAGTCCTTCCTGGTTCAAAATTTAAAGTCCAGTGGACAATACAGAACACTAATTAGGTAATTGTAAATAGAATGGGGAATAGAATGTGTGCTGGGGAAATACAAAGGCACAAAAGTGAGCTCTAAGTGATGATCTGATCTTACTGGTCTATGGTAATGAAGTAATACTGCTTTCAAAATTTATATACTTATAGCTAGCTATAAAATTTCCTTTTCAATCCACACTGGATTTAAGGGAAATTAGAATTTATTTAAACAACGAGGGGATGGTCTAAGTGGGCGAGAGGGAGTGGGAGATACGTGCTTCTAGTTACAGAATGAAAAAGTCACAGGGATAAAAAGCACAGCGTAGGGAATGTAGTCAATGATATTGTAATAGCGTTGTATGGTAACAGATGATAGCCACGCTTGTGGTGAGCACAGCATAACAAAAAGAGAAGTTGAATCACCACGTTGTATGCCTAAAACTTACGTAACATTGTGTGTCAACGATACTCAAATAAAAAAGTTTCAAAAATAAATGAAGTTAAAAAGATCGTTCGTTTTCTTATGTTTCTTATCTGAGAAACATTAGAATCTTACTCTTGAAACAGTATAATTTCTTGATATTATATTTGGTTTATGAATAATCTGTCTTTTTAGAGACAAATATATTTATTGACGGAGGTTGGAAAAAAAATAACACCCCAAAATGTATTTGAATTTCTGATATAAAGTATGCATCTAATGGAGGTTAGATGGTCAGTTTAGAGGGACTGATTTAATTGCTTATTCTTTAGAGTTCTCTAGGGAAATTCTCTTTTATTTCAGTTAGTTTTTTTTAATAGAGTAAGTAGATATAAGTGGCCAGTTAAAGAGATGTGAATATGTTGAAAATTGGCACAGTTAATTTTGACATTTTGACAGAAGAGTCATTATTTTTTTGCTATGCCTAAAGCTTTCATTTAGGCATATTAACTTGATGAAGTTATGGTGTCAGTATTATAAGATCATAGTCCCTAAGAAATGGAAGAGTTTTAGAATCATGCGCCTTCTCAAAATCAAGGATCCTCTCTTATCATTTCTTTATTCCTAATCTCTATTATAGTATGTGGCATTTAGTTCTTACCTAATACATATTTGTTAAAATAATATATGAATTAATGTGTATAGTCTAAAATATAGACTTTCAAAGGTTAAATGGCCATATAGGTTCAAATAACTGGTTAATAACAAAAACAGAACCAAGAAACTCAGATCCCTTAATTCTGTTCTTTTTATGACACATTGCCACCATGCTAAATTATTTTTCTTTCGTTATATGTATAAAAAAATGACAAAAAAGTAAAAGGAACTGTGTATAATGGGCACACATATATAGGATATTAGGTAGGTTTATGCTCTATTTTGAGTGCTCTGTTTTGATTATGTATTTTATTTTTTTAATGTATTTTTTTAATGTTTATATTTGAGACAGAGAGGGCGAGCAGGGGAGGGACAGAGAGAGGAGACACAGAATCCAAATTAGGCTCCAGGCTCTGAGATGTCAGCACAGAGCCGGACGAGGGGCTCAAACTCATGGAGCCCCGTGAGATCGTGACCTGAGCCGAAGTCGGCCGCTCAACTGACTGAGCCACCCAGGCACCCCTGATTGTATATTTTAAACCATAGGAGTCTATGGTTTTATGTAGCAAAACCAAAAAGATTCAAGTCCTAAATGTTTTATATGTAAGTGTACATTTACATATCAATGTAAAAAAAATCACGTCCACTTGCCTAATCATAAAACATTTAGGAAAACAGACCAGTTCGTTCATTTTCTGTAATACTTTGTCCTTTGTGGTTCTGGGGAGAGTTTACCGTGGCTATACCTTTGTGTGACATTGAAAGGTGGAAGAGTTACAGAAGCCGTTATTGTCCAGCAGCAGTTGTTGGCAGGCACACGGGCAGATGTGAAAGTCTCCGTGGCTCCTGGCAAGCTCCTGTTAATTGACCACCCTCATGCCATAGGCAGCTGAAATAATTGGTGGCAAACTCCCCAAAGACTCTTGAGATTAACAGCAGCTTCCTAATGAACATTTTGAGAACCCTTGTCTTTTGTTCTTCAGGCTAAGAACAGCAGCATTAACCTCTCTGGCCTTCACTCCTTTGCTGGTTCCGTTGTGTGGCTTTTGATTCTGTGTTAAAGCCCTCACTGTATTAAAGCCTGGAAAACCTAGAGTGACTCCTGTTTTTACTAACCAATCTTAATCGGTACATTGGCAGGCTGCATTTCAGATACGGGGGAAAGAGATTCGACGACACAGAAACTGTAGAGGAGCAGGAGGCTGTTCCTGGGTTGGGTTATTCCACCTGGATCCTTCCTCTGCTCTTGCTTTTAGGCCAAAAAATACATATGTATATACGAGATATATATATATATATATATATATATACACACACACACACACACACACACACACACACAATATACACACACACACACACACACACATCGTGTAAGAAATTCACAACTGAGCTATCCAGTGTTGGTCATCTTTAACTTCAACTGACCCTGCTTTTTTATCGTCTCCCGTTGATATGTCCTGGCAAAAGTCTCTGTAATAGTAATTCTCAACTTCTGTCATCTCCCCGCTGCTTTTCGTGGCTAGTGGTTGACATTTAGCTGGGTTTGTACCAGGGAAGAGGACAGTGTGAATATCTTGTTGACAAAGAGTATTCTGTATGATTACAGGGTCCACTATGTTGTACTAGTGTTAGAGGGGCAGGTTGAGAACTTAGTATACGGTCTGTTCTTCTGAGGCTCTAAGGAAGTATGAGGGGTCAGATGGGATGACAAAGAGAGGTGTCATTGAGCTGGCCTTAATCTCAGGGAAGATGGAATAAAAATAGCAGTTCTCTGACTTCTACAAAGATTTTTTTTTCTTTCTGTGATGAATAAGTCATTATTTTCGGTATGTTTTTTAATTGTGTATCTCAAGTTAGAACAGTAAAGAAAAGTTGGAGATATAATGCTAAGATAAAGATTGAGCTGAACCAGTACTAGGAGTGATATAAGTAGCTGATGAATGAAAAATGATTTTTAAGAGCCAGCGTTTAGTTTTAGCCAGAAAGTATTCAGCTCTTGAGCCAAATCAGTTTGGCTTCATTATATTTTCAAGTAACTTCAAATTGAGGTGTCAAGAATAGAGAGAATGTCAGGTGGAATTTTTCAGAGCCTCTGAAGAGCAGTTGGGAGATGGTCGAAGTGTATTGAGCAAAGCAAAGAAATCACAGTAAAGTCCATTTTGCAGAAGCAGAGTACGGTGCTGTCTTATTTCAGGGCGTTTAAGTGTATTCCATATGTAGTGTGCAGGCATTGAAGAACCATATCAAAAGTACCTTTAAAATTTCCTATTTGAACTGAATAAAATGAATATTAGTAAAACTTTTATTATGGCATGACTGTAAAAAGATTTTTTTTTTAAAGTAGAAGAACTATCTGAATATAATTCGTCAACCTGCCAGTGAATCAGTAAAACGTTGAATTGTTTAGACGTTGCTCTTCTCATCAGTCTTTTTCTTTGGTTACTTAGGACACGAAGTCCCTCAGTATCCAGAGATCAGAATAGAAGATACGACCAAAGAGAAGAAAGAGAAGAATATTCACAATATGCTACTTCAGATAACGCCATGCCTAGATCTCCATCAGATTATGCTGATAGGAGGTCTCAGCGTGAACCTCAGTTTTACGAAGAGTCTGATCATATAAATTACAGGGACTCCAACAGGAGAAGTCATAGGCATTCCAAAGAATATATCGTAGATGATGAGGATGTGGAGAGCAGAGATGAATATGAAAGGCAAAGGAGAGAGGAGGAGTACCAGGCGCGCTATCGAAGCGATCCGAATTTGGCCCGGTATCCAGTAAAGCCACAGCCCTACGAAGAACAAATGCGTATTCATGCTGAAGTGTCCCGAGCGAGGCATGAGAGAAGGCATAGTGATGTCTCTTTGGCAAATGCTGAACTGGAAGATTCTAGGATTTCTATGCTGAGGATGGAAAGACCATCAAGGCAGAGATCTATATCTGAACGTAGAGCTGCCATGGAAAATCAGCGATCTTACTCAATGGAAAGAACTCGAGAGGCTCAGGGACCAAGTTCTTATCCACAAAGGACCACAAACCATAGTCCTCCCACTCCGCGGAGGAGTCCAATACCCATTGATAGACCAGACATGAGACGTACTGACTCACTACGGAAACAGCACCACTTAGATCCTAGCTCTGCTGTGAGGAAAACAAAACGGGAAAAGATGGAAACAATGTTAAGGAACGATTCTCTCAGTTCCGACCAGTCGGAGTCCGTGAGACCTCCACCACCAAAGCCTCATAAATCAAAGAAAGGAGGTAAAATGCGCCAGGTTTCATTGAGCAGTTCAGAGGAGGAATTAGCTTCCACGCCTGAATACACCAGTTGTGATGATGTGGAGATTGAAAGTGAGAGTGTAAGTGAGAAAGGTAAGCACTGGATTCCAATCACACTTTAGCTGTAGTTGATTCCATGAGGGTTTCTTTTTAGGCTGTGTTGGTGATTGACATTTAATAGTTAGATATTACTACCTTTGGAAGTTTCTTAATGGTGCTGGCTATGTGAAGAAAAAATTCACATAAGAATTTTAAAAAGTGGATATCTTCTGTTATTCTTGTGGAAGAAAATTCTATTGATTTTTTTTTAATCTATTTTGCTTTGTTTCTGAAAATTTTCTTGCATCACTTGATGCTGTATTAAAAAAATACCTATTACCTATAGTTGTAAATTGGCATTTTGTATGTGTTTCTTTTGGCAAGAAACAATATGTACTTACTCTAGAATAGCTGAAAAATTCCTCGAAGTGTAATGAATGAAATACAAACTATCCATAATCTTTTCCCCCAAATATAACCATTAACATTCTGATGTATTTCTTCCCTTTTTCCTATGCATGTATATTTTACATGTTTATATATATAATTTTGTTCTGATTTTTTCAACTGATATCATATCATTAGCTTTTTTCCAAAGCCATTAGATGTTCTTCATAAATATGTTTTAAATGGCTGCACTAATCGTCTATTATATAGATGTGTACCACAAACTAACTATTCCTTTATTGGGAGGCATTGCAGTTGCTTCCAATTGCTAGCACAAATAATATTATAATGGTTATCTTTATATAAGAACTTTTGTCTAATACCTGAGAATTTCACAAATACATACTCATGCTTTGATTCTTACAGACTTTTGGTTCAGAATACCAACTTGCTTTCCAGAAAGGTTATAATGCTCCATACTCCTGTCAGATGTGCTTAAGTTTTGTCTCAAGATACCAAATCTTTGCAGTTGCACAGGGTACAAAATGCTCTCTCTCTGTCATTTTAATTTGAATTTGGTTGTGCAGTTGAATGTTTTATATGTTTGTTGGTGTTTGATTATCTTCTATGAATTGTCTGTTCATTCCTTTTATTTCTCCTGCCCATGTTCCTATTGGGTATTAATTAGTTTTTCTCTTACTGATTTATAAGAGCTTTTTATATGGTTAGGATTTTTACCCATTTAACTGTCATCTGTTTGAAATGTATTTCCCATTTTGATGTTTCTCTACTAGTTTTCTGTGGCCATTTGGAAATATTGAATTTAATATAGCTGTTTTTGCATCTATGGTAATTTTTTTCCCATTTCTTTTATCTGTAGAAACTCTTTATTCATCCCCAAATCAGTTAAATATTTAGCTGTGTATTTTCTCATGTTTTTATTATTTACTTTTTTAAACTTTAACTTTTTCATCTTTTTGTAACTTATTTTGGTATATGCCAAAATATACCAGATAGGTGAGTATCTAACATGAATCCCCTATATCACCCACCCTCTTGCACGACACACACACAGTTTTCTGGCACCTTTGATGAATAATCGACTTCTTCATGAGAATCAACAGGAATCAATAAATTCAAGAAGGCAGCTAGATATGGAATTAATATGGCATTATTTTGTACTGCACCAAAAATAATTAGTTAGGAAAATGAATGAAAAGCAGTTCCCATTCTGCCCAAAAAACAGAAAATGTGATTTTAAAAATAACCAGTAAGAAATTTAAAAAATAACTAATAAGAAAGCTATAAAACTTACTAACATAAAAGAAGATAGTCATTGAGTGAGTAGGTATTCATTTCATGTTCCTAATTGGGAAGGCTAAATATTGTAAAGATGCATGTTTTTTCTAAACAGTGTCTTGGGGTTAATGATATTTTAGGCATAATCCCAATTGGTTCCTGTATTTTATTTTTAAAAGTGAATCTGGAGGGAGGGTGTGCGGGAGAAAAATGTTAACTCTTTTTTTTTTTTCCCTCTGTGCATTGTAGGCTCACTGGGGACTAGAGATGGTAAATTAGACCGACAAAAGACAGATTAAGAGAGAAACACGTTTATTATGTGGATTGTGCATACCTGTGGGAGCTTCCAGCTACTTGAAACTTAAAGGGGGTGGTTAGAACTTGGGTTTCTATAGTATCTTAACAAAAGAACAGTAAATTTTTAGAGAAATGAAAAGACTAGGAAAGGGACTTTGAGTTTCTAGGTAGCAAATCACAGGAAGATAAACGTATGAGTGAACTAATAGGAGATAAGAGTTACCTAGTAAAGTTTGTTACTCAGACTTCTCTGGAGCTTTCTTCTGCCTGGTAGAATAATTAACTTCTGTCCTTCCTTATAGAGAGGGCAGAGGGGACACATTTACAGATTTATATCATACCTATTTTAGGCTAATGGGGGAGTGCAAGGAGCTTTTCTTGTATCTGCTTCTTAGTTGCCTTCTGCTCAAAATAATCCTTATGCCAAAGTGGCATATTAAAACACATAAGTGATAAAAACATAGAAAGTAGCACAAACCAAAGGGGAAGGGGTAAATTATTCAACAAATGAGCTTGGACAAAATGTAAATACAGTGAGGAAAAAAAGTTAGACGCTCATTTCATACAAGTTGCATGGAAATGATAAATAATAAGAAAATTGTGTTTATTAAAATAGATCTATAAGAAGAAACTATAGATCTTAATTTTATCATAGAGCATATAGAAAGTTTATTTCCCACAAGCTGTAATACTTCCTTAAGTATAATCAGTAGTCTTTAGTTTGGTCGTTTTCCATGTTTATCATAATATTAAGAGGTAAGAAAAAGATAGCTTGGTTATCTTTAGTGGATTAGTTTAGATTCTGTTACGTACTTCTATTATTCTTTGCTAAAGTAATGTCTTCAGTTTTACTACTTAAAGATATAAGAAATAAACACATAAAAATCTCACATAAATAAAAAGCTATATGAGTTGAATGAAAATTTTATGTTATGCTATTTAGTAGAACTAAAACATTTATCAAATACAGAAAGAAACGAAATGTCATTCACATCTGTATCCTCCCTTACTTGAACTCCTAGTAGACACCTAGACATGGTTCTCCTTCTCATCTGCCTAATAATCTGCTTTACAGGGTATGGTTTCTCCCAACATGTATTTCCAGTAAACAATCATAATTCAGCTTTGGAGGAAGAAATTTAAATAAAATAACACTTTCCTGTTGGATATTACCCCCAATAACAGTATTCAGGGAGGTGAAGTTATAGCTGTTGAGAGACTGGGACAGAGATTAAACTTTGTCATGACTTTTCATCATGAGAGAGGCATTTTTGGTTGCTTGTGGAAAAAGTATCAGTCTGATTTTGGAATACGCTACTTATAAAGATATCTAACATTATGATTCATAGCCATCATTGGTAGTTAACTAATGCTTGAAAATTCTTCCTAATAATTAAAAAGGTTTCATTAGCAGCATTCCCCCCCCCATATGCTTATATGTGGACACATCATTTTGATGAGGATCAACCAACTTTTAAAAGATAGTTATTTCCTTGCTTTATTATCGCTAGACTAAATGACCCCAAAGAATGTGTTTAACAACTGAGACATCTTTCTCATTGTCTTTACATTTCTGTCTCTTTTCATTCTTGTGCACAACCTTTCAAAAATGTGGAAAGCAAATTTGGATCACATAATACAAAGTATTAACCAGCATTGTATAGACAGCACCAGGCAGCATTCTTATTGCAGAAGGATTCTTTGCAGGCCCTTGTATGTCATATTACAGCATCTACAAAACAGCAGGGTCTTTCCTGAGTTTTAAATAATAAAATTCTGTAATTCACAAGAAGCTTATAGTTTAATTTTTTTCCCCCCTGCTGTCCTGTTGGCTAGCCACCTTCTTCTCCTCCTCCTCCTCCTCCTTTTTTTCCCTAACTTCACCTTTATTGGTGTTTTGGTGGCTTTGGCTCTTGTCTTATTCATTTGTCATTTGTCTCTTTGGATAGATCTTATTATTCTAAATATACAGAATTTCACTCAAACTTATAATAGATGTCATTTCATTCACTAAGTTCTGTTAAATGCTGCTGATAATTACAGTCTATGAGTGATTGGGCCATTATTCGTGAAACAATAAATGGAGAAGAGCTCTTTATGGAGAAGAGCATGGGTTTTAGAATCAGAGGAGTTTAAACCCTGGCTGTGAAATTCATTAACTGCATGATCTTCTCCTCCCTATTTAACTACTCTAGATCTGTTTCCTTATCTACTAATGTGATAGTGTGTTCATTGTTTGGTAATTTGTCGAAAAATAGATATTAAAAACATTTTTAGATTACTTACTAATGTTCCATGACGGTCAAAAATAATCAAGACTTTTTTGAGACAACTTTCAAGAGTTTTGAATGAGTGTATAGTCATGGTTACATGGATTGTGGTCATTTATGTTGGTTTTGCCTCTTCTAGGATCTGCCACATGTTGAACTATGCTTGTATTTTTAGGCTAAGAAGAATATACTTTTTAGTTTGTTGAGATATAATTTTGAGACGTAAATCCAATGTGTTGCTAAAGACTAGGCACCTACTTATTCCTTTTTCAGCCAAATGCTTTTTAGTGTCTATTATTTGCAAGATGTTGAATTGGACCTAGTAGAAAATACAGAGATGAGTAAGACATAGTTTCTACCCTGAAGAAATTGAGAGTCTAAAATAACTAGCAATATAAGCCCACTGTTTTATAGGTACTTT
Organism: Acinonyx jubatus; assembly: GCF_027475565.1. Lineage (NCBI taxonomy): Eukaryota > Metazoa > Chordata > Mammalia > Carnivora > Felidae > Acinonyx > Acinonyx jubatus. The sequence continues at coordinate 33,621,736 of NC_069394.1, read as the reverse complement.
GGACTTAAGAAAGATTTCCATGTTTTGTAACACTTATCTCTTAACTAGGACATAGTTTGCTTTTCACAGTGCTATACTGATTACTTCCTCATAGTTTGTGTTGGGTTAGAAAATTGCAAACTGATGTTTTCCTTTTTTTTTGTCTTTGGATTATGGAAGGAGAGAAGTCTTAGATTGCTGATGTCCTAGTACCTCTGAATCTAATTGTGAGATCTCTCTCTCTTGAAGTTTAAAGTATATTTTTCATAACCTTTAAAAAGTGCTATTGACTTTCCAGTTTTGTCTTGTCTAGAGGAGATTTCTCAGTTTCAGTACTATTGAAATTGGGGCTGGATAATTGTTTTGCAGGACTGTCTTGGGCATTATAAGGAGCTTAGCAGCATCCTTGGCCTCTACCCACTAGATGCTAGTATCATCCCCACCCCCAGTTATGATAATCTAAAATATCTCCAGGTATTGGTACATATCCCTTGTAGGGCAAAGTCCCCCAAAGCCACCTCCACCTTCCATTCTTAACCTCTTCACTTATTTTCCTTCTCTCCTCACTTTTAGAATCAAATGAGAGAGTCATGGTCAGCATTTAAAACAAAACAAAACAAAACAGAGAGAGAGGTAGGGAGTGAGGGAGAGAGAGACAGAGCGGGGGGAGGGATTGGAATAGGATAGAGTAGAAAATATCAGACTGGAGTGCACTGAGTAAGGGTAATTGATCTGTAAAATCATTTTTCTCTACAGGCCCACAATATAAAATATATATTCCTTACTGTGGATTATGGCCAAAAATGTCTTAAAGCTTTACTCCCTTATATAATACTTTTGTGATTCACTTGATGCTAGTGTTTCCTGCCTTCCCTCCACCCCCATCTCCTTCTAGACTTGGAGAAAGGTCTAAAGATGATGTTCAGTGGCTAATTGATGTATTGTAAACACAATACGTTTTCTTATTTGATATATTTTAATCTTAGTATTATAATGCAATGTGTTTTTCACTTTAATTACATAGTCATGTTGTCAGTCATTTGCCCAACTCACAAAATTCAGTTTGATTTTCTAAGAGAGCAGTGAGATCATTGTGAAGAGTTTGAATTTCCTCTGTCTTTCAGGTTCTAACCTGACCTATTTTACTTGGTTGTTACAGATCTCTTTTATTTCTTTGTAAAATCTTGAGGGACTGGGCTGGTAAATGTTAGCATACATGTATATAGCAATCTTTTAAGTTATAAATTAGGAAAATGTTTGATACAATTATTAGACTCTTGAAAGTAGCACATCCTTTAACTTATTTTGGAGAAGGAGTGAGTGGAGATGTAAAGGTGGAGCAAATTGGAGAACAGACCAGAACAGGAAAAAGGGAAGATAGACTGCCAATCTCCAGATACAAGCATGAGTCTTAACGCGTGAAAAACAAACTCTAAAGAAATCAGCTTTATAAATAAAGCTTTCTCTCAAAAAATAAATAAACATTTAAAAAAATTAAAAAAAAACTAATGATGAAATATGTTTTGTAGATAGAAAAATATACAGCTTTGTGAAAAACAAATTATTCATTGATACACAGAACAAAATACCTTTAATGCTGCACAAGCCAATTATGTTTGAGTTAAAAAAGCATTGAAATAGAAAAGTTGGGTCTAAGACTAATTCAATATTTCAAGCAGTATTCAATAAATTCATTCATCCATTCTTTATTTGGTTCAACTAGGATATATTAAATGTCAATAATCTATAGTACTAGAATATGAAACATGAAATATGAAAATATTTTTATGACCCTAGAATTGCTTTTTTATGGAACACAAGTAAGAGCTTGTGCTATAAATTTGACTGCATTTATGCTAGCTGGCTCATCCAAGAAAATTATACATGGGTGTGGATTTTGTTTTTGTTAGCTCATGCTAGAAGCGATCTGTTTTCCTTTCTAGGATATATCCCTGAGAAGAGCTTTTTCAGGAAATATTTGGGATATGTTTCAAAGCAGACACATAGCTCAAATTATTGCCATATATAACCCCATTCTCCCTGGAACAGATTATCTGCCTCTTTTTATGGGGCTTAGCTTTGTTAAGAACTCTTTCAGAAGCGATTAAAGTGAGCCTGACATAATAAAGTTCAAGTATGGATTCCTGCTGTGCAAGATTGATGTTAGTTTTATTAACAGAGGACCTAATGAAATAAAGGTAAAGGTTTAATTTCATAGGAATCTAAGATGCTCCTGATACTTTTGTACAAATCTTGAAATAATAATTATAAATAATTCATGGAATGGACTGTTGAATAAAATAGTAGGATCTATGAAAATCACAAACTTTAGTCAATGACTAAAACAATAACAATTTAGACTATATGTAAGAAGAAGGGTGTCAAAATAAAGAAGTGGCTAAAAGAGAATAAAAGATGTTAAAATTGTGGGTTAAGAATAAATAGATATGAATTAAATACTTTCCAGTCTCTTCAAGCCAAATGTATTTTACATCTTATAAATGTAAATATAAAATGATTATATTTTACAAAACAGTACACATATTCAGAAGTGTGTGTGTGTGTGTGTGTGTGTGTGTGTGTGTGTATTTATGTGCAGTGTCAGAGCAGACTGAGCTTTAAATTTTATTCTTTAAAATTTTTTTTAATTTATTTTTGAGAGAGAGAGACAGAGCACAAGCTGAGGAGGGGCAGAGAGAGAGGGAGACACAGAATCCATAGCAGGCTCCAGACTCTGATCTGTCAGCACAGAGCCCAGTGCAGGGCTAGAACTCACAAACCATGAGATCATGACCTGAGCTGAAGTTGGAAGCTTAACCTACTGAGCCACCCAGGTGCCCCTAAATTTTATTCTTAGAGATGATTCTATAAGCTACTTTATTTCAGCACATCCTGCACATGTTGAGAATTTTTTAAAGAAAAAATTTATTTACCATGGGACTGCTAACCTGTGCTTTGTAATTAAAGATACCTAGGGTTTGGGGTGCCTGGGTGGCTCAAATGGCTAAGTGTCTGACTCTTGATCTCAGCTCAGGTCTTGATCTCAGGGTGGTGAGTTCAAGCCCTGTGTTGGGTCCATGCTTGGTGTGCAGTCTACTTTATATATATATATATATATATATATATATATATATATATATATACACACACACACACACACACATACACACACACATACATACATATACATGTATGTATATATATGTATATGTATGTGTGTGTATACACACACACACACACACACACACACACACACATATACACCTAGGGTTTAATTAACCTGGAATTTGTGTCTCTTATCCTGTTCTTGAGATGGTAGCAGAGGGTGACTCTCCAAATTTTACTAAGGAAACAGAAAATATGTGGTTCTAATTTTTTTAAATTTTCTCTTTTTAAAGTTTATTAATTTTAAGGGGGGCAGAGAGAATGAGACAGAATTCTAACCACAGAATTCTGTGCTGTTAGTGCAGAGCCCCATGTAGGGCTTGAACTCACACACTCACATGAGATCATGACCTGAGCCAATATGAAAGTCAGATGTTTAACTGACTGTACCACCCAGCCACCCCTGTATTTTTTAATGATAGAATTGGCATTTCTTTTCTTTTGCAGTTTTACTTCTCTATTGCGAGTCTCTATTTATTGAGTCATTGTCATCATATTTCCCTGTGATTCCTTGACATGGTTTTTTTAAACATATTTTTAATAGCTGCTTTAAAACCTTTTTAAGAGCTGTTAAATCTAACATCTGTGTTCACGCAGAGTTAGTTTTTTTTGTGTCCTTTTTTTCCTGGTTATGAGTCACATTTTCCTTTCTTTGCATGCTTCATAATTTTTGGTTGAAAACTGGACATTTAAATGATGTATTGTAATGACTCTGATTTCTTATTCATTTTCCTGAGGATTGTCTTGACTTTCTTTCCTTTTCTTTTTTCATTTTAAATCTGTCCCCACTGTGGTATATATCTACTGATCTCCCTGCTCAGTTTGTTTTACTAAAGTGTGTGTGTGTGTGTGTGTGTGTGTGTGTGTGTCCACTTTCCTACAGGTCATTCCTGTGTCTGCGTAGACTAGTTGTTAGCCAAAGATTTGGGTAGAAGTCATGCTTTTAAGTATTTTGAGTTTGTAAGGCTTCTACCCTTGGCCAATCAATCTGTGTATAGTGTGGGGACACCTTCAAAGTTTAGCCAGTTCTCAGGTCACTCTTAGGTTTTACTTCCTACCAGGCTCTTTGGACATCTCCCTGAACATGATATCGTTTACTAGTCAGCCTGAAAGTGTGGACAGTTTTTCTAGATTTTCTCTGTGGGTCTATTGATTCCAGTGTCTCCCTGTAAAATTTCTGGTTGGTTTGCCATTTACCCTATATGGGACTGCAGTCTTAGACTAGTAAAACTGCTCGTTTTCTGTTTGTTTCCTATTGACTTTGCCTCTTCTAGGTGACAGAACCATGGGTTTTCATTCCTAACCCAAACTGAGTAGAAAAGGTATGGGAGCAGAGCTTCTGGTCCTGCCAGACAGCCCCACACTGCTATTGATCCTTTCTATAAACCCCTTCTTTTGTATGCACTATGCGAGAAGAGGGTTTTGGGAACAATCCCAGGTAAGAAGGTAATAGACTTCTGTCGTTATTATCTGAACTTCCAGCAGTGTTTCACAGTGTTTTCTGTGTCTTTGATTTCCACAGCCATGCAATTGTTGTTTTTAATAATTTCATCTAGATTTGTACTTGGTTTTCATGAAGAGAACTAGTTAATACTTCATGCCAGGACTCCTCCCTCTCATGATTTTGTGAGTGCGGAATTCAGACAGGATAGTTGGGTAGTATTTCTTCTTCGTGTGGTGTTACTGAGTTTAATTGCTAGAATTTCATTGGTAGGATGGGCTGTTCTGGTTCAAGATGCCTTCACTTCCATATCCGGCACCGTTGGCAGGCATGGTTGGAAGACTGCTCAGCTGGGATTCTGAACCAACACACGTACATCTGGTCTCTTCAACACAGCAATTTCTAGTTAGTTGGACTTTTTATATGGTGGCCCAGGGCTGACAGAGATAAACTTACAAAATACTATTTATTTTGATGTAGCTTTGAAGTCATGCAGCATCGTTCTTGACATATTCTATTGGTTACAAACAAGTTAGAATACATGTAACGGGAGAAGTTTACAAAAGGGCATGAACACTCTGAGACAGTTCAGTAAGGCACCATCCTTGGAGTCTAGCTACCATAAGGGCTTTAATAATGTGATACACAGATGTGTGTGTGTGTGTGTGTGTGTGTGTGTGTGTGTGTACTCATTCCCATGATACTAGTAGTTGGCATGTAAGTCTGGGCTATCCGCACAGGCAGTTTACTTATATCCCCTGGTCTTACTTATGCTCAAACATGGATACATCGTTTCTATCTTATAACAGATTGTTGTTTGGCATGACCAACCTTTTGATTTGTTGAGCCTGACAGACCTTAGCTTATGTTGGGCACTTCTGGCTGTTTGGTCACTTGATCACATCTTTGTCCCTACTGGGGCCAGGAGCATACCAGGGGCAATTTTTCAGTGTAATTCTCCTCTGCAGGCTGCATGGTCTTGATCCACAAACCTAGGAGTGTACATCCTGATTCCCCTATTGAGGCTTGCCATATATTTCATAATCGTCTTTCCCCACCATTGATGCTTCTCATAGCACACCTTCTATTGCATCATATGGCCCAGTGTCAGGGCTGCTTGCCCTATAGCCTGAACTTAATCTGGAGCTGCTTCTTGCTCTGGGTTCCATTTAAAGCCAACAACCTTCTATAATTCTTGGTGAATGAATCAAACCAGTATTCTCCAGTGTGAAATATGTTGCCTTCAGAATCCACAGACTGTCTACCAGCCATTGGGCTTTTTTTCTCACTGGTGGTAGGTGCAAGTTGTAAGAACTTTTCTTTTGCTTTGGAGGGGTGATCTGCCATGCCCATGACCATTGGGTCCCTAAATATTTCTCTCATGTTATGGGCTCCTGAATCTTTGTAGGACTTCTCTTCCGCCCTCTGGAGAACATGTGTCTAAACAAGTTCTCCAATATAGTTGCCACTTCTTTCTCACTGACATAGTGAACCAATATGATGTTCTGTGGGGGGTCCCTATGGCCTGAGTTTTTGGGGGCTATATTATGCTAGAAGACAGTAGAATTAGTATAACTCTGGGGAAGGCTGTCAATGTGCATTCTTGTCAATTGCAGGAATATGTGAAGGATTCTAGTCTTTCTTGATAAGGATGGGAAAACACATTTGCTACTTCAGTGACTTCATATCATATACTTGAGTCCATATTAATTGTCTCTAGAAAGAATACCACATTGGCATATCAACCTCAACCAGGGCCATGACTTTGTTGAGTTTGCAGTACTCCACTGACATTTCTAGGATGTGTTGATGCATCTGCTTTTTAGGTGCCACCCTGGTAAATTAAAGGGAGGATATAATGTGAGCCATCATGTTTGAATCCTTGGTTTTTAGTTTACTCCTTGCTGATTGGGGAGGGCATTTTCAGAGGCTTTCACATAACTTTTCCCATTTGATAGTCCTTAACCCCACAGGCTCAGGGACATTAGTTTTTACAAATACCAAGTCTGTCCACTTGGGGACTGCTACTGTAATGACTGGATGACTTGGTAACAACAACTGTGAGGGAATAAGGGCAGAAAGACTTGGAAAGGAGAAGTTAAATTGTGGACAGGTGCTTCAGCTAAACGCCCATTTTGAAGCTGGATAGATCTTCAGACATGACCTAATTGACAAAGGGGTCAGAAGGGCTGGACATGGCTACCCGCTGGGGAGGGAGCGTGACTTTGGGCAAGGCAGGTTTTGGCCTGGATATATTTCTTGGGTGAAGGACTCAGCTTAAGCACTGAGCATGCAACACCTGGGGCAGCTTGAGGAATGAGTGCAATTCTGGATGGTATACAACAGCATCCAATAAGATTTTCTTCTCAAAATTATCCCGTTATTTTTCAAGACGGATATAACAGTTTTAAGCATCACTTACTCATATACCCTTCTGAAACTGAGGGAAATTTTCTAGAGGTCTCCTCTGTAGACTTTTCCATATATATATATATATATGTATATACATATATATATATGTGTATATATATATATATACATATATATATATATATAATTTTTGTGTGTGGGGGGGATGTGTGTGTGCACCATAATTGCTACTCATGCCAGCTCCAAACTAATCAATGACAAAAGACTTAGAATTATCAAGGTTGGTTTAGCGTTCACCATTTTAAGGGGATAGGAAATGACTGTTGGATAAATAACCAATTTGTCTGCCAGAGATATTCATTGTAAGGATTAGAACAGTGCGAAAGTGGGAACAATTCAGATGTCCTAAAATAGTGTGATCCAGCTGGCTTGCACCAGCTTGTGAGAACCAGTTGTATGCGTGTCTTCTCAACTCCACATTCGATGACAGCTCAAAATTAGCTGACGTGGAAGGATTTGCGCCATAGAGATAGACAAATGTTACCAAACAGGGCCTGTTTTTGTCCCAGAAAACTGGTAGTTAATTAATCACACCACTGATATCTATTTGAAGTTTTGATCACCTGTGGAGACCATGGTAACAAGGAAAATTGTCCAGGATATATTGTAAACTTTTTTAGAAGCTCAATTGAAAGTTATATCTGTTATGTTAAAATGACTTTTACGTATAGAACTGGAAAGAAATAAGGATAAATTAGAAGTTTTATTTGTCAGAGCAATAGTTCGTAGGAAAAATTTCATGTAGGATTTCATTAGTGTGGCAGACTATAATGTCTGTGTAATAAACATGAAAAAAGGGAGCTCTGTTGATTAAATTGTCTTACTATATTCCATTTTTAGTGATCATCCCCCTGCCCCATATAATCTCAGGGTGCATATCAAAAATATTATAAATATCATCTTATGTACAGACTAGGTCATGCTTAATGCCTAAAACATGTAAAAAAAAAAACCTATATAACAGCATTCTTTTCTCCATAACATTTTTCTCACAACTCCACCAAATTTCTCAGGTGTTGAATTTTCATGTTTTATGCCTCATCTTCCCTCATACTTGATTTAAATCACATAAAATTAAATTAGTCCTTCATTTATTATCTTCCTTTAGTATGTATGGCTTACACAGATCACATAACTTCCCAGGATATTTTACAAGTTGGTAATGAGTATTGACCATGGTAGCAATCTTTTCAGGAAATTCTAAGACTAACTTTGATATGGAACCTAATAGGACAATATTTTATTCCTTGAGAAAACTGTAGACAGGCTGCTTAAATGATTACTTACCCAAACATTTTTTGAAATGTTGATATCAAAGTATAGCAGGTAGTCTCCTCACTGATTTTTTTTTCTGTCACATGCAATGCCACTCTATCTAAAAAAGGAATTTCAGTATATTATGAAATGGCCATTAGCACAAAATTAAGTTTTCAAAAGAAAGCTTTCCATCTCCAAAAGCTAAAAAACAAAAATGAATTAAAATTCCAGATTCAAATATTAGCTTGCAAATATGTAAAATAATAAATGTTTTTTTGGCATGCCAAATGAAAATTCTCCCTTCTCTGCCTATTTATTAAGAAGTCAAATGGATGCACGTGTAATGCTGGTATTACGAAAACTACCATATTGGATTACATTTGTCTGTGGTGAAAAAGTGTTTAATAACATCTTTCAGACAAGACAAAGATCATTTTGAACTATAGGTTAGGCAAGTATATTCAAACATAGATGAGATGTTCTGACCATTGTCTAATTTCTATTCCATAATTGAAAAGGTTGACAATCACTCTGATAGAATTATCCAAATGAAATAGTGAACAAAAACACACTAAACGCAGACTAAATAGTCTTCACCTAATTTATTCGGAGTCACCTGGAATTGTTTCTATAACTTAATTATACTTAGCTATGTTCTGAAAAAATTCTTGTCCTCACATTTTATTCTTTAATTACCTATTTCTGAAATTTGTGCAGCAATTATAGTTTTCAGATGCCCCTCACCATACTCTCTGCTCTCTTTTTTTCTATCTCTCTGCCGCCTGTTTTCCCTCCTGCTCTCCTAGTCTTTTCTCCTTCTGCTTCTCTGTTGCCTATTCCCATTTCATGGGCTTAACATTTTTGTGTGGTGTCTTCCGTCAACATTTATTATTTTTTAGGTATGCTAATAAATTGCATCTCACTTTATTTAATCCAATCCTCATTGAAAGATAAGTCTATTTTATATAAACCACATATTAAGGAACAGGTTCTATTAATGAAACACTTCTGATGTTAGAAAATTAGAAGGGCTACTATAGGGACTTTCTGTTTAGTATTAGGCTACCTTGAGAACTAGAGAGAAAAAGGATAATATGTTATACAACCTAATGCCTAGCCCTCTCTCTCGCGCCTGAAAATTCCCTTTTGGTAGACCTCCTATTGAAATTAATATTATATTTAAGTTTTAAATTTAAATGTGAATTTCCCCAAGATGCAAGATATTTTGAGATCACACTGTACATGCGTGCTAACCTGACACACAACTTATGTTACCTAACTTCACAATGAGTTATGTGAAAAAAAGAGCTATTTACCACAAAAAAATATTTCACATCACCTTCATTACTTCACATCATTTTAATTATGTTAAGTAGCTAATTGGAAGTATATAATGTCACTGGATATTATGTTTGAATTTACATGTTATTTCTTAGTAATAGCCTTCACTGCATTAGCTATTGAAACACTTTTAAACTTGTCCAGGGAAAAAAAAAAAAGGATAACAAACTATTTAGTTCTATGAATTATACCTGTCAGCACATTAAAATTTATTATCTTATTATGAAAACATTTAAGAAACCATGCTTAATATTTTTTATATAAAGTTATTGAATTTTATTCTATTTTGTAATGGCTTCCAGTTGTTGAAAATTGTATAAATATGATTTTGAAGATATTCATAAGAATAAAGACCCAAATCAAATAATTAATATTCCCATTGTAAATGCCATGTAAAGATTTACAGAAGAGAAAGGAAAATTAGAATTAATCCTAATGTAGGAGGTCATTAAAGAGACAACTATTAGGTTTCAGATATAAGAATCTAGTTTAGGGGAGCCTGGCTGGTTCAGTTGATTGAACATGTGACTCTTGATCTCAGGGTCGTGAGTTCAGGCCCCATGTTGGGTATAGAGCTTACTTAAAAAACAAACAAACAAACAAACAAACAAACCCAGAAGCTAGTTTAATATAGAATATACAGTGTTGCTAGAAGAAAACTAATTTCTGCTTAACCCTCAGTTAAACAAGCATTGTGATATCAACACTCTCTCAAACCCAAGTTTCAAATTCTGTTTATTTACTTCGTGCTCATTGCACTGGTGCTGTGCTAAGTGCTATGCATTAGATCAACATAACATGATCCTTGGGAGATAAGCATGTAAGCAAACAAGAGCAATAAAATATGATGGATATGAAAATAACTAAACATAGGACATAGATGTAATTCAGAGAAAGTAGAGAGACTTCTACCTTGACTTCTCAGGGACGACTTTGTAGAGGAGGTGCCATGTGCATTGGGTTTTGAAGGTTAAATAGCATTTTCCAAAACAAGTATGGGATGGGGATAGGTGGTGATTCTACACAGTGGAACATAAGCATTGTGTCAGTAGGAACGACTTTTATGGAGTACTTATCATTTGCCAGACAGTGCTTAGCACTGAGGGGAGGAGGGCATATACAATGACAAAAGACTCTTTAACTTTCTTCAAGAAATTTGTAGTTTGAGAAATTTTTGAAAGGAGTCTTTATAAGCTGCATATTGTAATATTTTGCATTTCAGTGGACTTGTTCTCTATATACATTGTTTTTTTCACAAAGTCAACGATACCACCTCTCTTCTGAAACAATGAGTGACTCAATTAGGAAAGTTGTACTCTGGTATCAGATTGCCTGGGTTAAAATCCCAGTTCCTTGAGCAGTTTTGTTTTGTTTTGTATGTTTTAACTTATTTGTACCTCATTTGCCACATCTGTAAATACGTGTTATAATAATAGCAGTTACTCCACATGGTTGTTAAAAAGGCTAAATGGGTGAATATTATCTATTTTAACAAAAATAAAAATAACGCCATACTAAAAATACTGTTCTAAAATGTGTTTTCCTGCCTTAGTAATATCATCATTCATTTTACGTGTCAGCCTGATTCTTTGTAAAAACTTTCCAGTAATTTCTATTTGACATACATTTTCCCCAGACATTTTCTGTTATGAAGAATGCCAAAATGATAGTTCTCACTCAGTTTAAATATTCTGTACTTCAAGTTCTGATAGTTCCCTATATGTCTACAACCAACAATTAATTTATCAATTTTTTAAAACACTGTCATTAAAATGGTTAATACTGTACTTACATGTTAACTAGAAAGTTAAGGTTTAAATTATGTTTTCTATTACCAAGAAATAGATAAGTACTATCTCAGTTGTATTCATTTGGATATGTTTGAGAGAGTTAAATACATGATGTTTGGAATGAAAAAACAGGAAAGTGAAAGAAATTTATAAGCTGTGGAGGAGCTGGTATGGTTGATAGGTTTATTAATTATCCTTTTTTTTATGGAGAGGCAGAAAGAACAATGGATTGAAGATACAGGTGCTATTCTGGGCTCTGTTAGTGACCCCACTGTAATCTTAGGAAGGTTATTTAATTTTCTGGGCTTCAATTTTCTCTTTAAAATGAGGAAAATAGACTAATTCCATATTTTTAAAACTGTGCTCAATGAAGCACCAGATATCTGTGCTAATATTTCAAGAACTACTGAAGAGGCTGTGAGGGTATGTCCAAATGGGCGAGCATCTGGATGTTCTACTTGGTTTCAACCAAATTTTGTTCTTAACCTTTTATATTTGGGGGGTTTGTTAGGAAGGAGGCTCCATTGCATAAAGAAGTGTGAAAACGACTAGATTTGCTATTTTAATTCATTAGTCAATTTATTCAGTTAATGTTTATGTTCCAGGTACCACTCTATATGGCAGAGTCTATAACAGTGAAAAAAAATAATAATTAAATAAAAAGAGACAAATTTCCCGAGGTCAGAGGCCAGATCATATAGGGCTCTGTAAGTCATTGCAAAAACTTCAGTTTTCACTCTAGGTGACATGAGAAACCATTGGAAAGTTCTGAGCAACAAATGACTTAGGCTAACTTACCTTTTGAGGAGGTACCTCTGTTGATGCTATATTGAAAACAGAATGGAGAGGAACAAAGATGTTATGAAGGGAGAACAGTGAGGAGGCTAATCCGATACATAATGGGAGACGGTGGTTGTACCAAATTGGTAGCGGTGGGGCTGAAGAGAGGTAGTTGGATTTTGGATATATTTTGAAAATACAGCCAACAGAATTTTCTGATGGTTTAGAGGTGGGTCGTGAACGTAAAAGAGTTGCGAGTGAAGGATTACTGCCAAGATTTTTGTAGAGGAAGTGGAAAGAAGGACTTGCTATTAAATAACATAAGGAAATTGTGACAAACACAGATTTTGTTTTTGCGGGGGCATGGGGGAGGTTCAGGGGTTCAGTTTTGTTCATATTAATTTTGACTTTCCTATTAGATATTCAAGTGGAAATTATGAGTCAGATATTGGCTTTGCTCATCTTGAACTCACTGGCATGGTTTGGTTTAGTACATAAATGCGGAAGTCATCGATATGATATAGCCTGGCTGGGTCTGAGGATGCAGACAGGGGCCCCCCCAGGACCACCAAGAGGGTCCTTGGCTTCATGTAGGATAGCAATCCAATGCCAGCTGAGAAGAAATTAGAGTTTATTACAGATAGAGAGTATAGATATGGACAGAGCGTCTGGGAGACTCAGAAAGGAAAGAAGACTGAGTCATGTCTTGCTTGGCCCCTGGGGTTTTTATTGAGGACAGTGGTCTGGTGCACTTGTCTTCTTAGTAATCCAGGAACAAAGAGTGTTTAGGTGTTTTCCATAAGTCACTTATGCCCTGGAGCCAGGGGTCTTGATGAGTCAGTGGTCTTGGAAAACCTTCAGGACAACCCCATCCCGTCACTTCTTTTTTTTTTTTTTTTTTAATTTTTTTTTTTTTAACGTTTATTTTTTTTGAGACAGAGAGAGGCAGAGCATGAACAGGGGAGGGGCAGAGAGAGAGGGAGACACAGAATCTGAAACAGGCTCCAGGCTCTGAGCTGTCAGCACAGAGCCCGACGCGGGGCTCGAACTCACGGACCGTGAGATCATGACCTGAGCCGAAGTCGGAGGCTTAACCGACCAAGCCACCCAGGCACCCCCACCCCGTCACTTCTTAGCTGTTAAATGTTGTGGAAGACTCCAAAGAAATCATTAACTCCTTGACCTTTACAAGGAGGACATATATTATCTGTTCTATAATGCCTGGGTAAGGTGGGGGGAGGGGAGGTAGGTCCTAGCAAAAATAGAAGCAGGAAAAGCAGCAGGAAAAAGCAATTTTTCATGGAGTCCCTTTAGTTTCCTTGTCCCAAATATATGTATAATATTTAAAACTACGCAACTGAAAGAGACTACTGTCGGAGTATATTTCTAGGAAAAAGAAGAGTTCTCAGGATTAACTCCTGGAATACTCCCACAATTAGAAGAGAATGAGGAAAAATCAGCAAAGGAAATTGAGAATAAGTGGCCAGGGAAGTAGAAGGAAAACCAGGAGGAAAGTGATGTCCCAAAATCCAACTGAAGAAAGCATTCCAAGAAGTGTTGATAGTATCAGTTGCTGTTTAGGAGTCTAGGGTTGATCATTAACCACTAGGTTGAGCTTTGCTGGAACAGGTTGCTGGTGTTGGTGACCTTGACAGGAGCACTTTTAGAGGAGTGATGGGATTAGAAGTCTGAAGTGGGCTCAAGAAAAAAAAAATGGGAAGGAAAGAGTTGGAAATAGTGAAAATAGACAGCTCTTTGAGGGAGTTTTGCTGTATGCAGGAACAACACAATAAGAAAGAATGGTAGCTGGAAAGTGAGGGATTTTTTTTTTTTTAAAGATTGGAGTGAAGATGATTCTGATGGGGGTGATCATATAGAGAGGAAAAATTTGATGATAAAAGACAGAGAAAGGACAATTGTTACAGCCTTATCCTTAAGTAATGAAAGATGTGATTTATTTCACTAGTAGGTAGGATGCCTTGTTAAAAGAACAAGGATAATTTGTTCATAATCACTAGAAGGAAGGGCAGGCAATATGAAAACAGGTGTCTGTAGGTTGAAAATGTGATTGGTTCTTCAAGTGTGCAATGTCTCATTTTATTATTTTTTCTGGAAGTGGAAAAGGTAGCAGGACCATTGTTTGTCAAGCAGAATTGGGGGAGATGGCTACTCTGGATAGAGAAAATGTGGAATTCTTATCTAGGAGTGTGGAAAAGAGAATAAACTAAGGAAATGTAGTATAATCGCCTGGAAGACATACAAACTAACCTAGAATTAGTGGTTATAAATTTTCATGGAGACTAGTTTGTGTGTTTTTGTGGTTTTTTCCTAGATGTATTCAGCTACCTGGGTCAAAACATGGATGGATATCTTAGTCCATTTGGGCTACTATAAGAAAATACCACAGTTTGGATAGCTTATAAGCCATAGAAATTTATTTCTCACAGTTCTAGAGGCTGGAAGTCTGAGATCAGGGTACCAGTATGATTAGGTACAACCTCTTCCAGGTTGCATACTTCTTGTGTCATCCTTACTGGGCAGAAGGGGGCAAGATATTTCTCTGGGGTCTCTTTGTAAGGGCACCAATCTCAGTCTTGGTGCCTCCACCCTCATGACCCAATCACCTTCAAAAGGCCCCACCTCCTAACACCATTATCTTGGGGGTTAGGATATCAACATATGAATTTGGGGGTGGGGATTGGGGGGACATAAACATTTAGACTACCTTATGGAGTAAATAGCAAACTAAATTGAACTAGTGTTTTGGTTTTGCAAAGTGAGTACCAGAAAGGAGATAGGGCAAAGGAATTAATAGTATTTGCAAGTGTGT
Source organism: Acinonyx jubatus (assembly GCF_027475565.1). NCBI lineage: Eukaryota > Metazoa > Chordata > Mammalia > Carnivora > Felidae > Acinonyx > Acinonyx jubatus. The sequence continues at coordinate 33,606,723 of NC_069394.1, read as the reverse complement.
GCAAATAGGATTTAAACTTTGTATGGGGGTAGTGGGGGAGAAGTGTGGGGGACTTAGGAGAGGTAAGGAAAAGTTTAAAAAACAGTTGGTGTCGGGGCGCCTGGGTGGCTATTGGTTGAGCGTCCGACTTCGGCTCAGGTCATGATCTCGTGGTCTGTCAGTTCGAGCCCCGTGTTGGGCTCTGTGCTGACAGCTCAGAGCCTGGAGCCTGCTTCAGATTCTGTCTCCTCTCTCTCTGCCCCTCCCCTGCTCATGCTCTCTCGCTCTCTCTCTGCCCCTCCCCTGCTCATGCGCGCTCGCTCTCTCTCTCTCTCTCTCTCCCCGTCAAAAATAAATAAACATTAAAAAAAAAGTTAAAAAAAGTTGGTGTCATCTATGGTTTGTAGGTCTCAGTGTGTTAGAAATTTATTTAAATTAGGATACTATAGAGAATGAGTTTAATTGTTTTGTTGTTGTTGTTTGTTTTTCTTGTTAGACTGTATGTAACCTCTTTGAAGGTAGAGATCTTGTCTATGTCCTTTCTTGTTGTATCCCAGAAATTAGCCTGAGACCCAGAACCTGGTAAGCATTCAACAAATATTTTTTGAATAAATGGGTGACTATCTGGAACAATGAATCAGTGAATGAATGAAACGATGTTTTTATGATTTCTTTTTGTGCCACCATTGTATGATATATGTCAGTTATATCTTAGCTTAAAAAACTATTTTGCTTTGGTTATAAAGCTCGGGGTATATACATGATATTAAATGAAACAAATGAAAGAGCTATTAAGTAAACAAAATTGAAATTAAAACTATAAAAACAACATGAAAACAATAAATATAAGTAGATTTCACATACATTTATGAAATCACATTCTTATGAATCTACTTTCCTGATTATAAGAGATTCAGGTTACCTCAGCTCGGATTAAATTAATATATCCCAAATGATAGGAGGGATACTTACTAAAACTCATATAATGGATTTTTAAATAATTTTTATTCCTGCTTACTGGCATTAATTCTATTTTTAACCACTTTTAGGTAGCTCCTTAAAATTGCTTAAAATCTGTTGCAAAGTAATTACTTAATCAAGAGTTATTTTTAATATCACATATAATTAGAGGCTGATTTAGATTATGTGACCTTTGAGTTACTGAATAGGATCAAGTCTGTAAGATAATAATTCCATAGAATTTATTTTTAGCACAGGGTTTAAGAATGTCAATTTTGGAGACCGACTACGTGGATTTTTAATCCTGGCTCAATTATAGCCTAATAATGTGATCTTGGGCAAATTCTTTGAACCTCTCAATTGTACTTTTCTCACCTGCAAAATATAACACTGTTATCTAGTTTAAATGGTTATTGTGAGGGTTAAGAATCAGGTAGAGTGTATATTCCAGTAACTACAAATAGCACCAAAATTTAGTGGCATAAAACAACCATTTAATTAGCTCATGGAATCTGTGGATCTAGAATTTCAACAGGACTTAACAGGGACCACTTATCCCTAGTCTGGACCTAAGCCATGGGTGGGGTTTGGGGGTGGGGAGCTGGAACCTCTGAGCCTCCTCAGGTATTTCTCTCCTCATGTGGTCTCTCTAGCAAAGGCTAAGGAAATGTATTTCTTATATATGGTTTCACAGTTCCCAAAGCACATGTCCAAAGAGAATGTTAGGAGGAAACCATGCTGTCCTTTTAAACCCAGCATTTTAGTTTTCTCTCTTAGTAATACATAAAGCAATCAATGTTATCTCACATCTGATGAAATCAGTTATGTGAGTTGATAATAAAGATCAGCAATTCCCAAACCTTGTTTCCGGTATGAAACATAATTCATATTCTGGTCATATTCTTTTCCTAGTGATATGACTAATTGCTAATTTCTTGCATAGCTTTACTCCTCTCCTTTCTTTCTCATTAAAGGAATTGTGATTGACATTAGCACAGATGCAAATTTGAATTCTCAACTGAAATTTACTTTTGTTAAAGAAAGCTAAATAATTTGTAAACTACATTATTTTATCAGTTGCATTACTTGTGACAATTTAGAACTGTGTTATAACATAGTGGTTGAGAACCGCTGATGCGGATCAGGAAATAATATCCAATTACAGGTTGAGGGAAAGATTATTTGCTAATATTCTACTACTCATCATTTCCCAAATATATTATATATATTCATATTGGCAGCAGTAGTTCGATATATTTCCCTTTCTTTGCTAGGATTATGTTATTTTCCTTTAAGAAAGTAAAAGCCTCCAGTATGTAAAAGTTTACTGTGTATTTCAAGGTATAGTTTAAATGTCACCTATAAGCATTTCCTAAGTATTAATCTCTCCTTTTTCTGAATAATCAACAATTTTTTTCATGAAATGCCACAGTTTTGATTCTAAGAAGCAAATTTTTCCACACTGTAGCATCTTAGGAAGAGAGATAATTCTTCCATTAAATGCTTATCATTGTGTAATTGTAGCATTTTTTTAGTAATAAATAACGGTATATGTTATAATTGAAAGTAACTTAGATGTAATGAAATAGAATACGATGGGTGTATATTAAGGTATGTTACCCTATGTTATGCTGTGTTATATGTTTTACCTGTGTGTCTTTCTAGAATGAGTTTCTTGAGGTCCTATTTGTACCCACAGAATCTATAACAATTTCACACTGTGTAATAATTAAAATTAATTCTCATATATATAATATGTACAACCATTTAATCAATATTATCTTCTTAATAATAATGTATCCATAACCCCAAAGGAGCAAGATTAAAAAAAAAAAACAAGCTAATTATGAATAATGTTTTGTTTTCCTATTTAAAATGCTGATGTATTTTGGGCGGCATTGGTTTTGCTTTGGAAGTTGAGACTTGGTCTAAAAAATCTATCTGGCCTCTTAGATCTACTGACTTTTATGTTTTGGTTCCTGTCTTTAAAACCTGCTGCTTTTGAAGCTGGCAATATATTAGGAACAAATTACCATAAACTTAGCAGCTTAAAACAACACACATTTACCACCTCACAATTTCTGTTATTCAGGAGTCTCAGCATGGCTTAGCTGTGCTCTCTGTTTAGAGTCTCAAAGCTATAATAAGGGTGTTGGCTGGGCTGTGGTCTTATCTAGAGGCTTGACTGAGGAAGAATCTGATTCCAAGTTCAATGAGGTTGTCAGCAGAATTCATTTTCTTGTGACTGGATGCTACCCAAAGCTCTAGATGGTACCCACAGTTCCTGAAGACAGCCTGCTGTTCCTTGCCACACAGGCTTCTCATCATGGCTGCTTACTTCATTAAGCTAGCAAAGATAATCTCTAGAGCAAACTGACTAGTGGTGCAGTCTTGCTAATGATATCATGGGAGTGACATTCCATCACCTTGCCATCTCACCATCTTGATTAAGAGCAAAGGCATGAACACCACAAGGTGGGGGGATTATGGGGCACCACCTTAGAATCAGTTTTCCACCCCAACAGTTGTTTCTGAAGCAAGTCCATGGTGCATAATTGGGAAACCGTTGCCTTAGAGAATATTCTCTCTATATAACTTTTTTCTTTCTTTCTTTCTTCCTTCCTTCCTTCCTTCCTTCCTTCCTTCCTTCCTTCCTTCCTTCCTTCCTTCCTCCCTCCCTCCCTCCCTCCCTCCCTCCCTCCCTTTCTTTCTTTCTTTCTTTCTTTCTTTCTTTCTTTCTTTCTTTCTTTCCTTCTTTCTTTCTTTTGGGTTTTGAGTCTCCTTTAATACTGAACATTGTCCTTAGGGGGGAATACACTTATGCCTTATTATCAGTTTTAATGCCTACTTATGAAGAAAAATGACCCTTCAGGCAGGTTTCAGCATTATGTCTCAAAATACAGTTCCTCAAACACTTGTTCCATGAGAAAGGTTAGTGTTCCAATTAAGTTTGTGGAAATTATATGTTATATAATCCTTGTAAAAAAGCATATTGCCATTGCTATCTGAAAAATCCTTCACTCAAGAAATCTTATTTAATTGCATTTAATCCAGAGTTTTCCATATTTATTTGACTAGAGGATCTTTATATCACTCAACCTATTAACATTTTGCAGAATCCGTGTTCTGTGTTGGGAAATGCCAACATATATAGCTTGACAAGTTAAAGAGAAGGGTAGAAAATTAGGAAAAGAAATGAGAGGAAAAATAAAAGATTATAGATGAATATTCCCTGTCTATTTTAGAATGGAAGTTGATTATTTCATGTTAATAATGATGAAAATGATAATACCATCAAATTGGGGTAACTCTACAATTTGCAAAGAACTTTCATGACCATTATCATATTTAAACCTCTCAACAATCTGTGATATATCACAGTTAATCTCTTTTTATACAGATGAGGAAATGAGGCCTAATGTATTACTTGACTTGCCCAAGTCATAAATTTAATAAGGAGTGAAACCAATACTTTAACATAGGTTTCATGGCTCTAGCTATAAAACTCTTTCTGTCGCAACATGCTGTTTCCTTAAAGTGTGGTTAAAGTTAAAAATAAGGATGTTGCAGAATATTTTTATATAATATATGATTTAATTGCAAAACCTCTGTTAATCTAAAGTAATGAAAACAATGACATAAATAGTTAATAAACTCTTTTATTCACTTAAGGACTTAGAAAACATGTAATAAATGGAATATCTGAACTGTTTTCTCTGAGTATTCAACGCACAACACACACATACACATAAACACACACAGTATTGGATTAGTTTGTATTTTACAGTAGAGGTAAGTGAAGGAGAAAATCTTAGCCTGAAATATAAGTCTTTGATTACTTTTTTAAATCAGGTTTCATATTTAAATGTGTTTAACTGGCTCTAATAGAATCATTGAATGTCAGAGTTACATAGAGTTTAGTGCGCTTTTTGTGGAACTTCCAACTGAAGCAATGACCTTCTCTACATTATGCTGACAAATGGTACTACAGCCTTTTCTTTGAATTATAAAAAGTTGCAAAGGTAGCACACAGAAACCCCATGTGCCCTTCACCCAGTTTCTTTCAATGATTACATCCTGTATAAGTATAGTACAATATCAAAACCAAGAAATTGACATCAACTTATATAGTTTATATAGTTTTATGACATCACATATATGGATTTATAAACCCCTGCTATTATAAAGATACAGAACTACTGTACTGTAACAAAGATCTTTGTTATGCTCCCCCTTTATAGTAACATTTTCTTCCTCCCCCTGCTCATCCCTAACCTCTACAAAGCACTGATTTATTTTTCATCTCTATAATTTTATCATTCAAAGAATATTGTGTGAATGAAATCATATGGTATGTAACATTTTGTGACCTTTTTTTTCCCCCCATTCTGCATATTGCCCTTGAGGTCCATCTATGTTGTATGTATCAATAGTTTTTTCCTTTTTATTACTGACTAATATTCAATGGTATGGATTTGCCACAATTTGGTCATTTGCCTATTGAAAGATATTTTGGTTGTTTCTACTTTTTGGCTACATATTTATCCTTATTACAAATAAAGGTATCCTTTTTGGTGAAATTTCTCTTCATATAAAGAGTTCAGCCTTTTACCGTTAAGTACAATCTTAGCAATAGTTTTTTTTTTTTTTTTTTTTGGTCAATGTCCTTTATTTATTTGAGCAAGTTCTCCTCTATCTATTCCTTGTTTTTCGAGAGGTTTTTTTTTTTTTTAATCATGTTTTTTCTGCATCAATGTGATTTTTCTCTTTTAATTTGTGAATCTAACAGGTTGCATTGATTTTCAATATTCAACCAGGCTTGCCTTCCAGCAATAAACCCCATTTGGTCAGAGTGCATAATAGTTATTATATATTGCTGAATTGTATTTGCTAATATTTTGTTAAGTGTTTCTCTGTTCATAAGGGATATTGGTCTGCATTTCTTTTGTTGTTTGCCATTTTCTTTTTTGTATTTTGTTCCCTCTGATTTTTGTTTCTGTTTTTTCTTGCCTTCCAATGGATTATTTGAACATTTTTTTAAGAATTGCATTTTGATTCATCTGTAATGTTTTTTGAGTGTATTTCTTTGCAAAGATGTGTGTGTGTGTGTGTGTGTGTGTGTGGCTGTTCTAATATATATGCACAACTTATCACATCCTACTGGTGTTTACATTTTACTGGAGTGGTATGTAGAAACCTTACATACTTTAAGTTCCTTTCCCTTTCCCTGTTTCTAATGTAATTTTCTTACATATTTCTTCCATATATGTCAAAAGCACATCAAACAATGTACCCTTTTGCTTCAAACACCAAATATAATTTAGAAAGTTCAAGAGGAAAAGGGAAGTCTACTGTATTTACCCATATTTTTGCTTATTATATTCTTTATTCCTTCTCAGTATTTCAGGTTCCTTCTTCTTCTTCTTTTTTTGTTTATTTTTGTTTCCAGAACTTTCTTTAGTCATCTTTTAGGTCTGCTGGTAACAAATCCTCTTAGTTTTCTTTTGTCTGAGAATGTGTTTATTTCTCATTCATTTCTGAGACATAATTTACCATATTTAGAATTTAGAGTTGACATTCTTGTATTTCAACAATTAAAAATATTGTTCCATTTTCTTCTGGCCTCCAAGGTTTCTGATCAGAAATCTACTGTCATTCAAATTGTTTTCCCTCTTTAAGTAAGGTGTTGTTTTTCTCTTGCTCCTTGCAAGACCATTTGTCTTTAGTTTTTAGTTTGATTCTGGTAAGTCTTGGTACAGATTTCTTTGTGTATTTCTTGTTTGGGGATTTATGTAGTTTTTTTGAATCAGGCTTAGCTTACACATTTTACAAATTTGGGAATTTTTCAGTCTCTATTTCTTCAAATACTTTTTCCATTTTAGCTTCGTTTTCTTCTTCTGAGACTACAATGACATGAATCATAGATCTTCTGTTATAATCCCTCAAGCCTCTAAAACCTTGCTTATTTTATTTTGTTTATTTTTTGTTTATTTTTTCTATTATATATTTTTTCTATTTTATTTTTTTCTATTTTGCTTTCTTATTTTATTTTTTTAGCCTATTTTATGTGTTTTCAAACTGGGTGATTTCTGTGATTCTATTTTCAAGTTAATTGAATTGTTCCTCTGTTTTCTGTATTCTGTACTTGAGCTTATCCATTTGCTTTTTAAATTTCAGTTCTTTTTCAGTTCTAAAATTCCATTAGGTACTTTCTTGTGTCTTCTGTTTCTTGTTCTAGAACTGGAAAGCCCAGCAATATATTTTTGTACTGTTACCGAGGGAAGAATATTTTATTATCTTAGTTCTGTTCTTTGAAGCTATACAAAATAAGAATATTAATTGATAAATATTATTATCTAAATACTAATAGTCCTAGTAGTTTACGACTATTTCATATATGATTTACATTGATTACTGCTTGTTTATTTATTTAATTTTTTTAATGTATATTTTTGAGAGAGAGTGAGCAAGCAGGGGAGGAGCAGAGAGAGAGGGAGACACAGAATCTGAAGCAGGCTCCAGGCTCTGAGCTGTCAGCACAGAGCCCAACATGGGGCTCGAACCAACGAACTGTGAGATCATGACCTGAGCCAAAGTCCAACGCTTAAGCGACTGAGCACTCCTTGATTACTGTATTTAATTCTTAAATAGTACTAGTTTTTACTCCTTCAACAAATGTTTACTGAGCCTATCATATGACACTTTTTTCTTTTCTTTTTTTTTTTTGGCCAATCAAATATTTTTGCTTTGGTTTCAAATGGTTAAGCAGCTTGTATACTTTACTAAGGAAAGAACTTCATTTGTGCTTTTTTGGCGGGTTGCAGGCCTTGAGAGAAAGAGACATTGTGAGCTGGGTTCTCACACCTTCACATAAACCAGACAAGAATTTTCATTTACGGTTTCCACACTTTATTTAACCCAGTTTGGAGATCTATCAGTGCTTTGTGTTAAGCAGTATTGTATTTTGAAAGGGTTTTCTGGAAAAGAAAATACTTTCAGCTCTTTGGGTAGCCATAAAATTATAACTGTTGATTTGTGCCATGGGAAAGATTGGGAAGCCCTTCTCTATTTCACAGATTAAAGAGCATTTTTCCCCTACGAAGTGAATTTTGTGTATATTAGATAGCACAATTTTATCATCCTTCACAAATAAACTTCTTAAGAAAATTATCTCCAGTTGTTCTCATACATTATTGAGATCATCATCACCTGGTAGGTTATTAAGAAACAGATTCCTAGGCCTTATCTACAGAATTCCTGATTAATTAAGTCTTGATTGGTGCCCAAGAATTTGCATTTCTAACAAGTTCCTAGATGATGTTGATAATGCTGTTTAGAGGATTTCACTCTGGTGGGAACTATTCGTCTACACAATTTTTCTACTGCCTCGTCTCCCTTTGATTCTTTAGTTACTTCAACAGATTTTAATTTTCATCATTCTACCCAAAGTGCTTTCTTTAACATCCTTCCCGATCTTCATGTCACCAAATCAAATGCATACTTTTCCGTTCCTTATCAACTGTATAGAAACCATTCACCATAGTTGCTTTCTCCTCCTGCTGAGGAAACTCTCTCCTATTTGGTTTGCAGAACTTCATGTCCCTCCCTCCTTTTCTTTCTTGCATGCTCTTTCTCAGCTTCTCTTTCTCTCAGATCAAACTCTGAATGTTAGAATTCAGTTGGAATCCTCTTTATACCTTACTTTCCATTCTATTCCTAAATGATCTACTTACTCCAATCTGTGTACTAGTAATCATGTACTAATTATGTACATAATTTATGTCTGCAGCTCAGACCCTTCTCTGTTACAACTTAACAAATTGAATTTTTATATGCTCACTTGAATGATTTATGGGTATTTTGAATAATATATCCAAAATCAATTATCATAATAAATTCCAAGATGTATATTTTTACCATTTTAATATCTATGAATTCTATAGTCAATGGCATTTTAGATTCTGTGAAGTAGAGTAATTCCTTCCTACCCCTTTCTAATAAAAAATGCATTTTCTCCAGTTTTTTCCATTTTGTAGTCTTTCCTTCCATTCAGTTATTATTGCCAGAAACCTGGGAGTTATCCTTGACTCATTAGTGTTTCTTAATTTTTTTTTTTTTACGTAATCTCTACACCCAACATGGGGCTCCAACTCATGCCCCCAACATCCAAAGTGTCATGCTCCACTGACTAAGCCAGCCAGGTGCCTCTCTTCAGTCTTTCTGAATACTCTTATATCTAAATCCGAAACAGCTCTCAGTTCCCTCTTCTCCTACCTTATCCATTGCCATCACCTTTGTTTAAGCCGTAATTACCTGCCCAATGGAATATTGCAAATGCCTATTAACTCTTGGTGTCGTTCAACCCAATCTGGAGTTAGTACTTACATTTATCTTTTTAAAATGTAAATCAGTTCATGTCACCATCTTGCTCAAAATCCTTCAGTGAATGGCAGTCATAATCTCTAATAAGCATGAAAAGGCCTCTCTAAGCTGGTTTGTGCTGCCTCACCTCACTTAGCATCTTTTTGGTTCAGACACACTGGAGTTCCAAGTTGCTTCTTCCTAGCATGCTCTTTCTTCCACTTTCCATCGGCCTGTCCCCCTACTTGTCCTTGAGGCCACATATTTCATGTCTCGTTTTAAACATCCCTTCTTCCGAGGTGTTTGCTGAGCCCAAAATCTAAATTAGATCCTATTATACTCTTTCATGGTGTGTTGAGAGTTCTGTCCTTTGCACGTATTATACTCTCCTGTATGACACTCATGATTTATTTATTGTGTTTATCTCCACTCTGTTCTGTGTCTCATTGTTTTACTCCTTATGCTAGAGCTTAGCACAATACATAGCAAATGGAAGGTGTCTAGTAAATATTTTTAAGTAAGAGAAAGTACAACTAGGGCTTAAAAAGATATATGTGCACATATAGACTAAAAATACTTTTTTTTTTTTCAAATGTAAGGCAAATGAGAAGCACCTACATTTGGGAAATGGAAAACCTTTCTTAGTTGCCAGCTACATAAGTTGTGTGACAAAATTATTTTAAAAGAAAATTTACCTTTTATGAGTGCAATTTCTGCAAAAAAGTTGAAAAGTTATTTTGAAGTAATTTTAAATTATTCATGATACTTAAGTAAAGATTTATTTTATTTTTCCTAATAGAAATTGAGTGACTCTGTTTTGTCATTTTCTTACAAAACTAATCTTTTGTGTAACCAATTCTTCTTTTTTTAAGCCACCCAAAGTTTTTTAGGAGGTTTCAACATTATAAAGAATATCATACTACATTCCAGGAACAACATTTAATTACTTGGCTTTTTGTTGCAGTGGTTATTGGCAAACCACTGTCTAATTTTTAAAATGTTCCTTAATCTTTGCTCATGTCTATAGGCCAGCATGGAAAAAAAAATAGCCTGAGTAACAGACACAGTGGATAGTTTTTTTCTTTTTTGGAATATATAATTTTTTTCATTTCTATTCCTGTTTATTATTATTAGCCTTTTCTCTTCTTGCAGAACTTTGGCCCTGTAGGATCCATCTAGAGTACATAAACTTTATATTCTGCATTCTATAAATTTTACTCATTTGGAATCTTAGCTTTCTCTTGGTATATATAGTGAGTGCTGCAGACAAAGTTCTTGAAACCAGAGAGGATCACACAGTTAACAATGTTTATAATGTCTTTGTCTGTCCTTTCTTTCGCTGTCTCCTTTACTGCACTCTTTGTCTGTCTGACTCTCACAGGAGACATGGATTACAACTGGTTGGACCATACGTCTTGGCATAGCAGTGAGGCATCCCCAATGTCTTTGGTGAGACATGTGGAGCCTTACTATTTAATTTTCGTTTTTCATTTCACTTTTCCTTTTTGATTTACACCTTTGCATGTTTTCTTTTTTGTATCTTTTTTTTTTTTTTCTTTTTATCCCACACCTGTAGGGGACAGTCAAAAGGGAAAAAGAAAAACTAGTGAGCAGGCAGTTTTGTCGGACTCTAACACCAGGTCTGAGAGACAAAAGAAAATGATGTACTTTGGTGGCCACTCTTTGGAAGAGGATTTGGAATGGTCTGAGCCTCAGATTAAGGACTCTGGGGTAGATACCTGTAGTAGCACAACCCTTAACGAGGAGCATAGCCATAGTGATAAGGTACTGAGATTGTGGAGCCTGCCTTTTAACCTGCTCATTTGGTCTTCGTTTGCTCTCTGTCACTCATTCAAACAGAACATAATAAAAGGACAGGGCATTTCAAGGGTCAATGTAGCATTTCTTAAGGTGCAGAAAAGAAAAACAAAACCAAAACAAACAAACAAACCAAAATACTTCTCGCTTGTTTTGCTGTTTTTGTTGTTTGACGGCATACCAAAAAATAAGTAAATGAAATAAAAAATTAGGATCGAAGGAATGCTTTGTCTACGGTCGCATGAGAGAACTTTGTGATGTTTTTATAAACCACAAATATGAAGAATTTTTGGATTGGCTTATTTGATTGCTTGCATATGTTTTCCTTGGGATGAAAATTAAATTATTAATAGTTTCAATCCCAGGCAAAAGGGAGATAATTGGGTCTGTTTGCACAGAAAAAGTTGTTTTTCTTTTTTCCCTTTCACTGTCATTTTGCTCTTTTGTTTTATTGTCATAGCATTTTAATGTAGTATTAATTAGTACTAGAACCATTGCCATCTGCTTTGGTATTTATTATTTTTGCTTTTAGTGTAGTGAGACTTTTGAAATCTTTTTACCATATAGATGTGATTGATTGGAACTTGTCTTTTGCCTGCAAATTCTGCATGAAGATGTGCATGTTACTTTTAGATAACTGTGAAACTGTGATTACACAAATCATTTACTTTGTTATTTGACATATAATTCATAGTGGATGGTGTCATGATTCGTAAAGGGTTTGGTTCTTCCCTGACAAAGAGATAAACTCCTAACATTTTCAAGCTGCTTCACAGTGGATACCACTGAGTTAGCCAACAAAGTTAATTTACTAAATGGATCAAAGACCTGAAAGAATCAATGAACCTACAAAAACTGAGCACTATAAACTAGCCTCACCTTTGAATCTGGCCTGTTTTCTCTCATGCATATTCAACTGAAAAGTTACGGGGGCTTGTGTATCATTACAGTTTTAACCTAGAAACCTGTTTCAAGGAAGCCCTCATCATAGGTTCAAATTTCATGTTTTAATATAACTTTAGCTTTTAACTTTAACTGTAATTAAGTCTTTCAGAGTCTTCCAAAAGCGTTTGAAGATTAAAATATCATTTCTAAATGAGTTTAGCTACATAGAATTTCAATCCATCTTTTTTGTCTTGTCCATTTGTAATTAATCTTCAGCGCGTGGATAGTTTGCATGTGTTTTCAACATTTCTCAGATTTTATAGAACGATATAACTGCAGTAATGTGTGAGGGCTCTGTTAGAATTTGAAATAATTGGATTTTGAAAAATCTTGACCTTATAAGCATAATGTAGTATGTGCTTTTGATCAATGTTTTGAATACAAACTGGTTTGTGTAATCATAACACTTTGATAATCAGGAGTTCAGAGAGATTGTACAACAAGGGGTCCTTTATCGAAAAAGAACATTAATTTCTTTGTTTGTTGATGCAATATGTCAGCACCCTGTGACGTGGCAGCCATCTAAAGATGGAGATCGTTTAATTGGTCGTATTTTGTTAAATAAGCGTCTAAAAGATGGAAGCGTACCTCGAGATTCAGGAGCAATGCTTGGCTTGAAGGTATGTGATGAAACATATGAGGTTTTGGCTCTCCACTCCTTTGTAGATTTATGAGAAAAGCAAAAGGTATAATAACTCTTTCCAACCTATACTTAGTGTTTTTCCCCAATTTTCAAGAATTCCCAAGCATTTGCACTCATTAACCAAAACTTGTGCATGTTCCAAGTAATATTTTTTATCCAGTCAACGTGGAATTTCCTGGTCAGTACTAAAAATTTATTGTTAGACCCTCTTTTAGAAGAGTCTTCAAAATACATTCTTTGCTAATGAATTCCTTTTTCCTATTTTTTTAATGCCCTTTCTCTGCCTCTGGAAACTTTTCTTTTGTTGAGCTCAGTAGAGCTCTCCTCTGCTTGCTGGATGGGATGCTGCCCGATTCATGAATTGTTTAGTAAAGCCAATTAGATCTTCAAATTTACTTGGTTGAATTTTGTTTTTTAACAATTGGAATATAATTTTTGTGTAAGGGTAGCACAATGTGTGTGTGGGTTTGTGAGTATGCGTGTGTATGAGGAAGAGAATACCGTTTAAAGTCTGGAAACTCAAAAATACGTATGCTAAGAGTTTTAATATAAATCTTGATATATATTCGACTATAAAATACCAGATAGTTATTTGGTAAGTAGATCAAATAGAGCTCTGTGGGGTTATTTGTGTGTGTGTGTGTGTGCGCGCGCGCACGTGCATCTGTACGACAAAAACTGAAATGAAAAAAAAAGAGTAAATGGTTGTTAGAGTTAAGCAGTTGCCACAGAAGTTGTCCCATAGAATACAGTGAATTATTAGAAAACTTTGGGTGTAAGTGGAATTGCCCAACTAACATTTATTGGGTGACTGCCATGGAGCTGACACTCATCTGAGTGTTTTACTTCTATTGTGTTATTTAACACACCAGATGAGAAACAGGCTTAGAGAGGTGTCATAACTTGCCCACGGTCACAAAGATGATGATGAAGGTGGGATTTAAATCCAGATCTGTCCAACAGTGTTAGAACAGTGAAGAGTAGAGGTTAGGAAGTCTTGGCTTGATTCCTGGTTATAGCAGTTATTAGCAACATGACATTGGCCAGCTAACCTTCTCTTAGCCTCAGATTCCTCATCGGTAAAATGGAGATAATAATGCTTATTGAGTTGTTATCATAAGCTTAAATAAAGCACTACACAAGCATTTAGCACAGTGCCAGGCACACTGTACGATTTCAGCAATAATAATAGTGTAGGTGATTATTACTATTGAAGGTTATCAAGCCAAGGAAGTTTAAAAATGGTAACATAAGGATGTTGGCCCATAATACCTATACATTTAATTTTCAGAATGAAACATAGGAATCTTCAGTTAATATTAACTGAACTGCACCTGGTGGGTGTGAATCATTGCAACTTGGGATTAAATACATGCAATAAGTCAGTGATTTTAAAATTCAGGTATCATTCGCTCAATTTAGAGAAAAAAAATAACTAGTTAATGAAATTAATTACCGCTGTTTGCTTAACATGCTATAAAGGTGATATAGTGATTGAATGGTAGTTGATCAGAAGCATTAATTTTTGTAAGAGGCCAGTCTTACAGGTACACATATGACTCCACAGCATTATTGCTGACATTTTTTTTTTCCTTTTTCTAACAGATATATGTAAATAACAACATAAAAGTAGAAAAAAAATTGGGATGCCAATGATTTAAAGTTTACATGAATTCAAATGAGATTCAGTACACTTTGTAATTTTCTCAGAAAAAAATCCATCATCATTATATACATTACCAATGTGCCTAAAATATTACTAACTAATGAAATTTTAGTAGATTATCATAACTGTCATCAAAGTAACAAATATTTATATGATCATGATATTTGAAATCTACAACTAGAAATGTTAATATAGGGGCTCCTGGGTAGCTCAGTTGGTTTAGTGTCCAACTCTTGATATCGGCTCAGGTCATGATCTCATGGTTTATGAGATCGAGCCCCATGTCAGGCTCTTGACTGACAGTTTGGGGCCTGCTTTGGATTCTCTCCCTGACTCTCTGCGCACCCCCCTCACACTGTCTCTCTCTCTCTCTCTCTCTCTCTCTCTCTCTCAAAATAAATAAACTTAAAAAAAAGTAAATGTTAACATAACTATATAGTACTATAATAGAATGTTTTTAGAAATGATAAAAATTATTCTTTAAGACAGAAATTACAAATTATTCAACTTTTTCTAAGGTATGCAATATTTTTTACAAATAATAGATTAAATTGTGAAAATTTTAGAACATGTGCGAATAGTTCACATGTGTTTAGTTCCTAATAACAGTATATTATTTAAAAATTATTTTTAGAATATTATAGTTTTAAAAGCTACAAATTGTCTAGTTATTTTTTACTTGAATCTGCAACTATGTTCCTTTGAACAGTATGCCTGTTTTAAACACTTTCCTCTTTTAAACAGGTTGTAGGAGGAAAGATGACTGAATCAGGTCGGCTTTGTGCATTTATTACCAAAGTAAAAAAAGGAAGTTTAGCTGATACTGTAGGACATCTTAGACCAGGTAGGTTTCTATCTTTGATTTTTTATATTTAAACTGTTAAACTCAAGTAGTTATAAAAAAGTTATCCTCATTTGGAAGTGATTTGACCAAAAACAAAGGCTTATTTAACTTAGATATTTAAACTTTATTCATTAATGGAAGTATAACTATTGTTTCTGGAGTCACATTAGATAAAAAGATTTTTATATTTACTGATATAATTTTTTTGCTGATGGATACTCTTATTGTGTATCTAGTATTATTTAGCTTCTTGTAAGCCTTCATTTTTCTTTTGAAAAAAAATTCCAACAGTTTAGGAAACAAACTTCAGGGATAAATACATATTTCCTAAAATGTGTTACTCCTTATCTCTTTCGTAATGGATACTATTGGAGAGATCCTTGAATGCCTTAGAGAAGATGTGATAAGATGTTAAGCGTTAAGCTTTTTATAAGAAACTTTAGATAAGGTGCTTTGTTGCATATATATTGAAAACCTTAGAATATAATCATAAAGTTTTCAAAGAGGTAACAGAGTTTAATAGTTTCCACAATTAGATAGTCTCTGGAGTTAGACTCCTGTTAAGAAACCACAGAGATAGCTTTTATGTAATTTTATTCCTCAATCCCTTTGTCCTTTTGGGTAAAAATACTAATCATCTCATCATCAAATTTGATGCCAATGCAACGGTTGTCAGTAGGTCTTACTCCATAACGGTGATTGTATTCTATGGAGTTCATTACAGTTTAAGATTGCTTTTGTTTCAAGTGTATTTTATGGGATTAGTTTTTCTTTCTAAGATTATCATTACTGGAATGTACTATAGGTGATGAAGTATTAGAATGGAATGGAAGGTTCTTGCAAGGAGCCACATTTGAAGAAGTATATAACATCATTCTGGAGTCCAAACCTGAACCACAAGTGGAGCTTGTTGTTTCAAGACCTATTGGGTGAGTTGGTCTGTGCACTTTCTACATGTGCCTTATAAAATTGACTACCATTAAACAATCTGTAGTGTGCAAATTACCTGGTTGTTCCATAAAAATTATTGTTTTGAGGACAATGCTTCTTTTCATTTTTATTAAAACAGCGCACCAAAAATCATGACATCACTTTATCTTATCATGCTAGAATACACAGTTCGTTAGAAAAGAAGAAGAAATATTTAGGTGTTTATTATTCTTATTGTCTTAGTGGCTTGACAGATGACCAAAGGCATGGTGGGAGAAGGAGACTTCAGTAACTGTTACTTTTATTTCTTTTTAAGAATTTTATTTAAAAAAATTTTTTTCCATTTTTTAAAAATGTTTAATTTATTTTGAGAGAGAGAGAGAGGGAGAGAGAGCACAAGTGGGGGAGGAACAGAGAGAGAGAGAATCCCGAGCAGACTCCACACTGTCAGTGCAGAGCCCAGCACAGAGCTCCGTCTCATGAACTGTGAGATCACGACCTGAACCAAAATCAGGAGTCAGATGCTTGACCTACCGAGCCACCCAGCTGCTCCAGTAACAATTACTTTTAGAAGGAAAGTTTCATGAACTGTGGTCCTCTACATTGTGAAAATGAGGGTCCATGAATTTTCTGTATTTTTTCAAAATGGAGATTTCAGCATAGGAAAGAGAGGGCCTAAGGGCACACTATTCCTAAACAGAAGGAACAGTGGAAGGAGCAAAATGACATCTTTAAGGAAACAGACCAAAGAAATAATCAAATACCAAAGTACTCCTTTTGTAATTTTTACTTATAGATGAAATTAATGGTTTCCAAAAGTTGGCATTAAATATCATCCTTTGTGCTTATATTATGAAAATTACTCATTAAATATCAGCAGTGTTTCCCTTACAGAAGCTTATATTCTAAGCCAATGTAAAAGATATACTTGTAGCTAAATAAAAGCAATAAAAAATATATATATACACTGACAGCAGCAAATTATTAAATACAAGCTGGGGTTAAGAGTATTCGAGGGTGGAGGCTATAGAAATTGTTTTTTGTTGTAGAGCACTAATGCCCCGTTTTCATTCATTTAGGAAATATTTGAAGTATATTATTTTGCACTCTTTTTATGTTGGGGAAAATGACTCTACATTGCTAACGTAGTTTTATTGAAAACTTTTTATTCAATTCAACTTTATTTATTGAAAAAGTTTTATTCACTACTCACATTCAGAGTAGTGAATCTGGCACATGACATTGTATCTATTTTTCATTTTGTCTTTTCATAGTTTTGTAATATGATAAAACTGCAATGTATTAGCTTAGTGTATTAATCGAATCTATTTGTTGGTATTGAAGGATCTTCTAATCATATTTTTGTTTACTATCTTTAATATTCTTTTATGTACTTTTCTGAATGATCCTAACCTTTAAAATCTACCTCTCCTGGCAAATCTCAAACAAAAACGTGCACATTTTTGGTGTAAGTGCAGTTACAATTTTTAAGTCCCAATGAAAACCATGGCTGCATTTTTTCTCAATGGAGTTATTGCACTCCATTTCAGTAAAAATTTCAGTCACAATCTGAATCTTTAAATATTTCTTTTAGTTATATTTTATTTGCATTTCAATGTTACTGAATAAAGAATAGAATAGAATTCAAATATATTTATCATAAAACTTATCTTGAATTCAAAAATTTATTTGCATGGATAATCAGGTAGTGTAGCACATAGAAAATAAAGTATGTGTTTTTATAAAT
Organism: Acinonyx jubatus; assembly: GCF_027475565.1. NCBI lineage: Eukaryota > Metazoa > Chordata > Mammalia > Carnivora > Felidae > Acinonyx > Acinonyx jubatus. The sequence goes on along the minus strand of NC_069394.1, from coordinate 33,588,830 downwards.
CTGCTCTAAGTGCATATGACTATTCCTTTTTAAATAATTGGGGTTAGCTCAGAATGTTTTTATTAGCAATAAAGTACCACAGCTTGTTTTTTCTTATTTATGTAATGCACAGTTTTGTTCATTTTATACTCTGCTGTTATATGTCGGTTGATAATAGTCAAAATAGCAGTTGCATTAGTTGTTGAAACAATTTCTTGTTTTCTTATTCTATCATTTCAGAGATATCCCTAGAATACCTGATACCACACATGCGCAACTGGAGTCTAGTAAGTTTCATTTATATTAGAAGAAAATAATAATGTCATTCAAGTATTTAATCAATTAACACAAACTAAGAAATATAATAATCTTGTTATCAAATATATAGTCATATACAAATGAAAAAATTTAGCATTATTTCATGTTATTGTGAGATAAAGTACAAAATTCTATAATATTTTAAGAGTTTTTTTTAATTGCACTATCTTAAATACTACGTATTTTTTAGATAGCTTTATTAAGGTATACTGCCATAAATTGCACCTAAGTGCACAAGGAGGTAAGTGTTGACATACAGATGAAACCATCATCACAATAAAAATAATGAACATACCCATCTCTCCTAAAAGAGAGAGCCCTTTCTTCCTCCATTTCTTCTAATTTTAAAATTCACTACTTTTTGGGGGGGGGGGTGCGGCGCACAGGTGAGTGAGGAGCAGAGAGAGAGCGAGAGAGAGAATGAATGCCACAAGGGGCGGAGAGAGAGAGAAGTGGAGCTCACCCGGGGTTCACGTTCACCCAAAGCAGGGCTCGAGCTCAGCTGAAGAGGGGCTCAAGCTGACGAACTATGAGATCATGACCTGAGTCGAAGTCAGTCACTTAATGCCTGAGCCACCCAGGAGCCCTAAAATGTACTATTTTGTAAACTAACTCTCAGTAAGTGAGGGGAATATTTGGGGTAATCTAGTGAATAATATTCTAATTTATATTTTTAGAAATGGGATAGTAATTTCTGACTTAACATCAGGGTGGTGAAGGAACAAGAGACATATAAGTTTAAGTAATGTTAAATTCATAAACGCTTTTTATTACTTGTGTCTGAGTACTATTTCAGATGTTAAACAAATGGATTTTTTCCAATGAACTGTTTCTTGATTGATTGAGAGTAGAGTAAGGGATATTGTAAAAGAAGAGAGGAATAGGCTTGCCATTTGAAATAAGATGATCAGGATAGACCATACTGAGAAGGGAAGATTGGAGCAAAGATTTGAAAGAGTGGCTGGCTCTCTGGGGAAAATGCTTTTCAGGTATGGGGACTGGGTCATGCTATGGCTCTAAGGCAGGAAAGCCTAAGATGCATTTAGGAAAAAGAAGAAGGCCAGTGTTGCTGCACCAGAGTAAATAGGCGGGGAGGATGAAGGGTGAGGAGTAACGGCAGCCAAATTGCATAGACTTCATGAGCCTCCCTAAAGACGACTTTGTTCTGGGCTTTTGCTCTGAGGGCAATCAGTAGCTACATAAGTTGGTTTTGAGGAGAGATTTATGTTTTAAAATCTGGCTACTATGTTGGAACTAGTTTAAATGAGTCAAGAGTGAAAGCAGAGAGGGCAATGAAGGAACTATTTTAATCTTTAGTGTCTTATTTGGATACTTAGTCCATTGAAATCTTTAGTATCTTATTTGGTGACTTAGGCATTGGTGGTAGCAATGAAAGTGATGAGAAGTGATTGGATTCTACAATAATTAAGAATATACTATGAGTGCCACCTTGGTGGCTCAGTCGGTTAAGCGTCTGACTCTTGATTTTGGCTGAGGTGAGATCTCATGGTTCGTGAGATTGAGCCCCACATGGGGCTCTGCACTGACAGTGTGGAGCCTGCTTGGGATTCTCATTCTCCCTGTCTCTCTGCTATTGTTAGTTAAGTTTTGGGAGAGTCAAAAGTTATTGTGGATTTTTGACTGTGTAGGGGCTAGAGCCCCCAACCCAAGGGTCAACTGTATTAATATAATGGTAATTATTATATATATGATATCATTATCGTTATCATCACTGCTCCCATTTTACTGGATGCCCAGGATTGTGCTTGATGTTGTGTCTACATTATCACACTTATTTCTTACAAAAGTCCTATGAAATATGTACAGTTCTTATTCACTTATGTAACATCACTCAGGTATTGTATGAGCAGGGTGGAACCTTTTATCTTATTATAGCTATTTAAAAAAGTCCCTAGTCTATAATTTTAAAATTGTTTCTGAGGAGATAGGGATCCTTTCTCAAATTAAATTAGAATCAATCCTTTATTCTTTAAATGTTGAAGAATAGGTTTCTCCAAGGCCCAATTATTAATCCTCTTAGTTCCTCAATAAATCCTTCTCTTCATAATAGTTTTAATTGCCATATGACTCTTAAATTTATATTATCAAAATGATCCATCATTATTCCTTTATCCTTGGATGTTTAAATAATATGTTAAGTGTCTTCCTCTTACTTGAAGCTTAACATTGTAGAAAACTGAGCTTACTTCTCACCATAAAGCCATCATTCTTTCCACTTCTAAATATTATATAAGGTGTCACTGTTACTTCTGATGCCAAGACATAAAGTTTCCCCCTTCATTTTAGACTATACCCTTTTTAGAAGTGTGTTTTATCCACTCATGCCTCCAATTTGGAGGACACTTTACGGTTTGATTCCTAACACTAATATCTACTCGACATTTGGTCCCATCCCTACATCCAGTTACCTGCTTTACATCTCCCCTTGGATGTCTCAGAGGTATCGTGTTAGTTCTAATTAACTTCTCTACCCATTCTTTTTTTTTTTTTTTTAATGTTTATTATCGAGAGACAGACAGACACAGAGCATGAGCAGGGGAGGGGCCGAGAGATGGAGAGACACAGAATTGGAAGCAGGCTCCAGGCTCTGAGTTGTCAGTGCAGAGCCCGACATGGGGTCGAACTCACAAACTGCGAGATCATGACCTGAGCCGAGGTTGGAGGCTTAACCGACTGAGCCACCCAGGCACCCCTCCACCCATTCCTTAAACACAGGACTTGTCCAGTGTTTTACATCCCAAGAAATATCAGCAGAGTCTTGTTCAGAGAACAAGACAGAGACAAAGGATTTTCTTGATCTCCTGTCTAATTACAAGGCTTGAAATCTTCATGTTTCTCCCTTTATCTCTCATGTCTAATTCGTTTCCGAGTCCTCTTTTGTCTATTTTGTGATATTGCTGGAATTCTTTCTGCCCATTCCATCTTCACAACCTTTCCTATTATTATTTTACTGAATTCCACTTGTTTTGAGGTGTTTTCCCTCTCTCTCAAATCAATTCACACTTTAAATAAGTGGTAAAGTCATCTTCTTCAAATGCAGTTAATGCCTCACTCAGAAGAGAATGAGAATGAGGCAATAATGATTAATACTCGATTAGTGCCAAAATGTGTAGCCCAGAATTCCAGGCACTTAATCCCCCCACTATCCACTTAGCTCCATTATTATTCACTTTCTGAATCGTTCCTTCCCCTCCATAGAAATAAATTCATATATATAACTTCTGAGTACCAAGGCTGTGCTTTCTCTGCTGTAATGTCTCTTGTTTCATGGACCCTCTCTTCCTTTCTGCCCATCTAATTTACTATATTCTTTTCCAGATATGGTTTTAAAGTGTCACTTCCTGGAAACACTTCATGATTAATATTATAGTACTTATGTTTTTAGCATTACAAGTTTGCATCGCCTTCAAGTTGCTTTTTTGATTTAGGTTTTGATTTTTCCAGAGTTTCTATTTTTAGAAATTTCTTAATATGTTATGATAAGATACGAGTTTAGTATATACATAGCAAAGTAACTAAGTCCTGGCATAGAAGTCGGTCTTTACTATAATTGGCAGAGAAAATGTTTCACTCTTGGTCTTAAGAGAGTCGCTCAGCTGTACTTACACTTTCAAAACATAGCTGTAAGTTTATTTGGAATATTGTGGCTAAGAAAATGGTCTATATAATGATGTTTTGTGGACGTTTTAAATAAATAAATACATAAATACTTTAAAAGATATGTGGTAAAGATTATTAAATGCTAATGAAGAGTCATCATTATTATTTCTTATGTATAATTGCCATTTCAGGTTCCAGCTCATTCGAATCTCAAAAAATGGATCGCCCTTCTATTTCCGTTACCTCTCCCATGAGTCCCGGCATGTTGAGGGATGTTCCACAGTACTTGTCTGGACAACTTTCAGTATGTAATCACTACATTAATTTCTCTTTTTGGAATACCAAGTATTGTTAACACTTTATGACGATAGCATTTTGTAAACCAACTGCTTCTTAGACTATAATTTTGCTTTTAACCATCAACTTTCTCATTCTTAGTAATTTCAGTTAATTGAAATTTAAATTACTTAGCATAGTATTTCTTTATTAGAGTTTATTAGGTTTTCTGGAATTTGCAGTCAAATGCTCTACCACTGAGCTATACCCCCTAGGTTTTCTGGAATTTAACGAGAAAATTTGTGATGCTATCTAAAACCTTTTTTACCTTAGTAATTTTATTCTAAAATTCAAGGTTATGATTTTTGCTCAGTGTCTTAAAATGACTATAACTTGTACTAGACTTTTAAGAGAAATAAAATTGATGTGTTGTACAAAGATGGTATATTTAAGATGAAAGTAAATTTTATACATTCCCTACTTTTTGAGTTCAAGGAAATTTGAATGTCACAGTAAAGCATTGGGGTATGAATATTGCTCTCAATATAATGGTACTTGAGATGCTTTGGTCAACAGACAAAACTAAATAGATGGTAAAATATTTAATAGATAACTGAGTATACTGTGTGATTACATAGTAAGTGATCCCTAATTTGAACATTTTATAATAAAAATGAAAAATTCAATAAGGCATTATCTGTCCATATTAGAAGAGCCTTGCAAACTTGAGCCTTCAATTATTATGAATTTCTTCAGTTGTCATTCTCTTTTTAAACTATTTAAAATATTAAAATATTGAAATTCATGTTGTTATAGTTTAGAAACATAATGTTGATGAATTAGTAAACTTGCATAAACTTGCAATTTTAGCACTATTAAGAACTATTTAGGTTATCAAAATTCAGATACTGAATTTTGGATAAAAAATGTTACAATTAAAAAATAAACTATTTTTGGGCTGGTGTTTTAAGAGCAATAGAAAAAGCTTCTTGTTTAATCAGCTTTGAAATTTCTTTTTTTGGGGGAGGGGAAGGGAGGTGTTTGATTTTTTTAGTGAAGAATTTTTATTAATTAAAAGATATAGGAAGTATAGGCAGAATTAACAGATTTAAATTATTGAAATAGTTCTTAGACGTGTCTGTTCTGGGACTATTTTGATCACAAAGGTGGCAATGACAGAAAAGTTGCACAAGAAAGAAGTTGAGATACTTACCAGGAACTTGTAAATGTCTTACAAAAATGAATTTCTTCTCTATTATTTTTGTTTACTTTCTCTCATAAACAGAGTGAACCTTTTCATTTGAAGACAGTGGTCTTTTTTTTTTTCAGTTTCCATCATAAGTAGCATCTTTCAACTTATTCTTTTACATATGTTGACAGCACAGATGTTGTCATTTGTAGTTACAAATATATGTGTACTTTCACCATTTTAGAAAGTGCTAATAGACATTAACCATTTCTTTTTAATTATTATGGATTCACTGAAATAGTCCATCTTTAAATAATGCATAGTATGACTGGATGATGCCAGTACATAAATAAGTGTGTGTGTGTGTGTGTGTGTGTGTGTGTGTGTGTGTGTGTAGTTTGCTTCAGTTGGTGGAAGAGGGAGCGGAAGTTAGACTTCATAGTAAGTAAGTATTGCTTTGTTACTGACTTTGAAATCCCAGGGCGTATGGAAGTGGGGGGAAGATTAAGGAGTGTAGTGCAGGCATTTAGACAAATTTCAAATTCAGCTATTTTTCATCATGGTTCAAAATGAATATAGTAGAAAGGTAAGACTTAAATATTTTAGGGAAACATAAACTTAAAAGTTATACTTCTAAATATATAATTAATGATTTCAAGTCATAATATTTACATTTATAAATGATGTTAGTTTAAAATCCATGTAATTATAGTTTAAAATGTGTACATTTTATCATTTTCTTATGACTTGGAAGGGATATGTTCCAGTAAGATGGTGTTAATAAATACTATACATATTTATTGTGGAAAATCTAGAGTGCAGATAAATACATAAAAAATAAAATCACGTATAACCTGCCACTAAAGTGTAACATTCACATACATATAAATGTTTAAACAAAAGTAATAAATCTGTGTATAATATTTTGAAATCTGCTTTTTTACTGAGTAATATATTGTGCACATTTTTCTTTAAAACTTTTTTCTTTCAAAATTTCTCTTAAAATTATTTTAATAGCCAATATACCATTTTAACTTAATTCTCTATAATGGGACATCTTGCTTGTTCTTAATTTATATTACTATAAACAATGATGCCATGGAAATCCTTCAGTATAACTCTTACGTATTCTGTTAGTCGAACAAAACATTCTTTTGTCAGGATAACTTTTCAGAAGTAAAATTACAGGAAGAGAAGGAAAGAGAAAAAAAATTGAGATTCTTGAAATCTGTTGCCACGTTTTCCTCAAAAATGTTTGTATGAAATTAATCTTCAATCATTGACTCAAGAAATATATGTTAAGCTCTGGCCCTGGGTCAACCTTAATCCCAGTTGCTGGGAATATAACCGTGAACAATCCGATAGACACAGATTTCACCTTCATGAAACTTAATTTTATTTTCATTCTTTGCATGCAGGAAACAAGCAAGATATCCTTCTGGATATAGTGTTTCCCTTTATATTTAACCCTATTCCTGCCAACTGGAGACCATTTTGGTTTTCTCTAATGATGTAGAGTTTAGGTGTTATATATCACCTTTTGGGAAAATTCCTAGGAAGTCGCAAGGCAACATTACAATCCCTATATCCTTCTATTTATTTTACCTTTGGGCATTTTTATTCTGGTGAGTTTTTACCTATGCCCCCAGCTCACAATTTTATGGCATTGCTAATTCTGGAGAACAAAGAAAATTTGTATGGTATATAAGCTGACCTCCTAATGTATCAGGTCAGTTCGTGGACTGATATTTTCTCAAGTAGAAATATACATATAATTTAAATTGTTGTTTAAACTTTCATTTCAAGACTGTTGATATTTTTAAAACTTTATGCAGTTTATTTCCTCTCTATGCTTGAATTCTGCTGTTGCTGGTTATTATTCTAGGGCATAAATATGAAAGTGCCATAAATGTATTTGGTGAGAAAATCATTTTGAGTTCAGGTTTATGACACCTGGACTGTATGTTAGCCTTGGCTGTGTCAAAACTCTCTTATTTTGATTCTTTTTAAAACTTATGTTCTTCCACAGTTTAATAGTTTGCTTCTTTAGGGGATTACTTTTGTAGTTCTTTCAATTATTTAAAATTAATAATTTAAATGATTAAATCAACCATTTAAAATTAAATTAAAAATCAATAATTTAAATTAGTTGGCTACTTTTTGAAACAGTGTTAAGATAAAATATAGCCTTTGACTCTTTTTAAAAGTGAGAAGCTTAAAATTCTTTCTTTCTATAAGAACACATTGATTCTTACTGATAATAATTTTGTTTTACTTCTGGGTCTGTGGTTGCTTTATGTCTACAATGTTTCCCTAAGTTACTTTGTTTTAATATTTTTCTGACTCCATTTTTAGTGATGGGTTTGTAAATATTGTCCATATCCATTTTGTATGCCCATTTAAATGGAGTAAGTAACTGAAGAATAGGTATGTATCTTTCAATATCCTTAGAAACTCTACAGCCTTTTAAAAACTTCCTGTAAATGAAGGTTTATTCCCTTGAGCTTTTATGTTTTATATTTCATCATCACAACCTTGTTATTCCAGAAGCATTGCATAAAAGGAATGCCCTAAAGATAGTGCAGTGTATGATGCAAAGTGACATTAAAAATGCAAAGGGGCACCTAGGTGGCTCAGTCGGTTAAGTGTCCCACTTCGACTCAGGTCATGATCTTGCGGTTCATGAGTTTGAGCCCCGCATCTGTGCTGACAGCTCAGAGCCTGGAGCCTTCTTTGGATTCTGTGTCTCCCTCTCTCTCTGCCCCTCCCCCACTCACGCTGTCTGTCTGTCTGTCTCTCTCGGAAATAAACAAACATGAAAAAAATGCAAAATAGTGTACAAATTCAATTCTTCATTTGTATGAGGCTGAGTTGTCACAGGTTTCATCAGATATTTCCTGTAAAATAAATGAATCAATATGAATCGCAAATTGCAATGCAATACGTAATAGTTCACCATTCATGTATGAAATATCCAGAATCTATTGAGACAGAAGGCAACTTAGTGGTTGCCAGGAGTTGGGGCATTAGGGGAATGGGAGTTGATTACATTACTTCACAGGTACAAACAGGTACATAGGGTATTCTGGGGTGATGACAAGTTTTCAAACTATAAGAAGCTGGTAGTTGCATAGTATTGTGAATGTACTAAATGCCATTAAATTGTATACCTTAGGATGGTTACTTTTATTATATGTGAATTTCATCTCAATTAAAAACACTAGCAAAACAGAAATATGTTTTTTCCAGCCAAGTTTAATGTGTAAACTTATAGGTAAAGATTAAGTTTAAATTGCCCTAGATTGTAGACAACTGATTTCAGAAACCTGTGAATTGCTTACTTGAGATCATCTTAGAAGATGGAAAATGTTTGCCGTAAAGGACGAATTTATTTTGAAGTGCTGTTCATTTCAAATTAAGCTTTTTTAGTTTATGAAGTAAAACTTACCTGCGCAAATCTTCCATTACCTGTTGCTTTGGGTCTAAAACAGGTAGAACAGGTGAGAGGAGAAGGAAAATAAAATCTATTTCCAAATAGAGTATATTGCTAGTTCCTTTGTTCAGCTGGCCTTGTTAATCTCCATGCGTTTCATCCATCCTTGGCCCATTTGTTAGAGAAGTATTCACCTAGGATCATGCAGACAGATATCAGTAACATACTCCATATCTAAAGATTTCTTTCTTCCTTTGGAAATGTCTCCACACAAAAGGAAGACTGCTTAGATTTGAGACTGCCTTGGTTTTTGGAATGAGGGAAAGATGACTCATGATTGATGTCTGCTTTTAAGATCTGCTTTCCTTTGGGTTTTAGATTTATGTCTTAAATAGTGTCTATCTGGTGACAATCAAATTAGGCAACAGTCCTCCTAGTACTTATTATCTGTTTCCTTATAGCAATGGAAAGGTCTGAAGCCTTTATTGATAACTCTTTGAATTAGACAGGAGAATGGGAAATGTGAGGAATGGAATGGAATCTTAGGGAAGGAAGAAGAATTGAATGCCTTGAAATCCTTTCCCAAACCCTGATATATGCTTCTGATTTTGTTCCTATTTAGTTATTAGCATGCCTTACTAAAGGCACAAAATTCTGATTATTGTGATGTCTTTTGGTAACTGTTTCCAAATGAAAACAGGATAAGCCAAAAGAGAAAGAAAATTTGATTTTATTATAAGAATTTGAAACAATGATTTAATTAGAACTGGGCTTTTTTCCCTCCTCTCCTCCCCTTCCCTTCCCTTCCCTTCCCTTCCCTTCCCTTCCCTTGCCTTCCCTTCCCTTCCCTTCCCTTCCCTTCCCTTCCCTTCCCTTCCCTTCCCTTCCCTTCCCTTCTCTTCCCTTCCCTTCCCTTCCCTTCTTTTCTTGTTTTCTTTTTTAGAACCAGGCTTTATTTATTTTTTTACCTTTACACTATCTTACTTTCTGTCTGAATATGGGCAAGTATATCCAGCCTTCTCTATGTCTCCTTATTTCAAATTGGAGATAATAGCACCTACCTTCTAGTTTTGTTGGAGACAATGAACTTGCAATAACCTGCCAGTAGAGGCTTGGAAAAATATAAAGAATTGTATAAATAAAAAGAATTGAGGTATTATCATTAATAAGTGTGATTAGCAATAAACAGTATTACCTTGTATAGTATGTAATAAATGTTTAAAAATGGTGTTTAAATACTAGAACCTGGTATAAATTCTTAAGGTGTGAATCAACTAGTTAGTACAGTGTGTTCCACACGCTTTTATCTTACTGTGTTTATTCTTTTAAGAAATGCTGGAGCCAACTTGGCTAATGTTTTTAAAATTTTTGTTAGATGTGTTTTAGAGAAGTCACACGATTACTTCTACAGATGACTTTTCACTAATAATAATTCTATGGTGCATTTTTACGTAACTTCTTGGACTGATTTTTTTCTATGTAGAGCGTTTAAGGGTAAAACCTGAAATTTCTTGACTCCTGGATTATGTTTACACTCATTCTTTCAGAATATACAAGCCCAAAAATGTTATTTTACATTTGCTCTTAATTCCTGTTGTGTTGATTACATTTAAACATCTGATTTTATATAGTTTTTATATATCTTAGCATTTTGGCAAAATTAACTTGTTACATTGAAGTCCTTAATTCAGATATGTATTGTTATGGAAAAATAATATTTAAGGGATAGTTTTATGTGTTTGTTTTTACTTTTGGTCTTTTAGTCCCAGCGTGTTGTCCTTTTTGGTTTTGTTTTATTGCTTTTTTCTTTAATTTTGCTTACCAGAGCCAAAGCCTTAGTAGAAGAACAACGCCTTTTGTTCCTAGGGTTCAGGTAAAGGCCCTGTCTGCCTGATAGAAACGAAAGTTGTGTTTTAACCCTTATTTGTATGTTTTTGGAAAATGCGTAGTAGGAAACTTGTTTTGGTATGTTGCTCCAAACCATATTATTGACTTTCAAATCATTTTATAAGCCAGCTTGTAAAATTTCTGCATGGAGATGAAAATACAATTAAAATTTAAAGAGACAATCTCTGTTAGTGATTTTATATGATCCACTGAATGCTAAAACTTGATAGGTTTCAGACTGCACTTGTGTACAGAATATTGACAAAACTAGCTAATTTTATACTGCTGATATTTTTTTTTATTGCACTAAGTTTTCTGTCTCTTTAAATCATTCATTTTATCACTTAACATCTTTCTCTTGCATTTTCCAAGCAACAAATCCTTGAGGAGATTGGCAAATAAATTTGTACCTTATCTAAAATATGAATTTTATACATTTAATATATAAGGTTCAAGTTTGAAAAGTGTGTTATTTTGAAAGAACAAAATGATTATCTAAATAAAATGTGTTGGGTTTATGTTGTTCACATTTTGTAATTGAAATGGGATTTAATTTTACTGTAACACTTGGTACAAGTTGTTTGCCTCTTTTCATTAGGAAACCCTTACATGGTAAAATAATGACAATATAGTTGTTTTTTTTAAGTAGTATTATGCTTTCCTTGCTTTGCTGCATGTATTTTTTTTGTTGTTGTTGGTTTTGAATAATACTAATTTAGTTTAAATTTGAAAAATTACAGTTGTTCTACTTAATATTATATAGTGTTAAATATTTACTTGTGCTGTTCAGGTTCTCCTTAGGACATTTAAAAATGGGTACATGGTAAAGCTGGAATGATTATTATATGCAAACAATTAAAAAGATGCTCCAAGATTTTTGTTAATGAAATAGAGGTAAAATCAGAAGTATGTCATCTAGAACTGTGGAAATCCACTTATTATATTTTGGGGGAATCAACAGATATATTTTCACCTATCATTTGAAAAGCACAGATAAGAAATTTAGGAATGTGATAAAATAATCTAGCCAATAAAATAATTGTTTTGCTAATGTGAACTGGATATCTATTAAAAACTTCAATGCAAGTCCTGTAATATAAAATGAAAATTAGGGCTATCGATCAAACGCCTAGTTTAAAACAGTTTATTAAAAGTTGTAATTTTGACTAAAAAACCCATGAAATTAAAATGTACTATATTAACATTTATATATCTGGAAAGTATAATTTTATAAATTTTATAAAATGTATATATGGAGGCCATATGCCTAGTATCTGCTTGTATGAAAAATGAATATTACTCACAAATGATAATTTTAGTTTTCTGTGGCATAGGAAAATCTACAAAGAATACTGCTTATCAAGCATTTGAAGTTATGTATCTCAAATGTTTGTCTCTAATGAGTTTAGAGGAGCAAAAATATCACCTGTGAAGATGGCAAATGCTTAGTCTCATCCGTCAGAAACAATTTACAGAAATCAGTAACTTGCTCCAATAATTATGAGTTTAGTCTAATAATTATTATTATTGTTTCTTTGTTTCTAAATGTACAGTTTACCAGAAAAAGGTTTTCTTATTTTTTTTAGCCTTTCAGAATCTTTTTTTCTTTGAAGTGCCTAATAATCATATCATGATCCTCAGAGAAGTGTTTTTAATTGTCCTGGAAATATAAAGCCATAAGCTTTTTGATTGCTATAGAAAATAGGGAATATCAGAAATTAATGGGGTTTTTGGCCACACATTTTAGAAGAACCATGATGCTCTCTGACAACATCTCTGTTTCATCTCATATAAAGACACTCTTGTATTTCTTACTTTTTTTCTTGTTGTTTTCCCCTCATGTCTTTTGCCAGAACAATGGTTTCTTTTTTTTTCCACTTAGCCTCACCCGTATCTATGTTCTAATGTTGTTACACAAGCAAATATTTGTCCTTTTTTCTATTCGCATGTTGAAGAGGTTTTTTTTTTTCTTTCAGGGTGTTAATCCCCTAGGGTGTTAATAAAGTTTGGTTCTCAAACTTTAATGCCCATGAGAATCACCAGGACGACTTGTTGAAATTTGTCAAAAAAACAAACAAACAAAAACCTGGGCCCCGTTCTGATTCAATAGGTGAGGGGTGGGCCACAGGAATTTGTAACTTTTCAACAAATAAGCCAGATAACACAGATGTAAGGTTAGTGAACCACCCTTTAAGAAACACTTTTCTAGAGACTGTACTTTGCAGCTCTATTAAGAAAACTTTGTTACACGACAGCATGGTAAAACCTGCATTTTAAATATGAAGGCTTAATATAACATAAAGGGTATTAATTATTTTTTTAAAAATTAAATATTTCTTGCTGTTATTAAGAAGGCTAATTCCATTTGATAGAAGAGCGTGATAAATAATTTTATATACTCTTCTGGGCCATTAGTCCTCTTCTTTGGACTCAAAAGTCTCGTTCAGCCTCTCGTTCTCTGAGATATGAAGTGAGAGACTCAACAGAGCCATGTTAGAATTAGAACCAAATACCAATATATCATATATACATATATATATATATATATTTAGGTGATCTTTATGCATGTGTATATATGTTATATATTTATTTGTATATCTCAGAGCCTGGTCCAGACCTGACTGTCCATTTCAGGAGAAGAGGGAATGACGGACATGAGATGTATATTAACATTTTTTTTTTAACTGCTGCAAATATTAAACTTCAAAATTAAAGGAAAAATTAAACTATTAAACAGTATATAATTTTATTCCCAACTTTCAGATTTTGGATTCAATTTCAAGATAATGGCCAGAGCAGTGATGAGTTCCGAACCAAAACGTGGATTAGAGCCAAGTTATACATCCTGACAGGGTAGAATTAGCTAGCTAGGTGTGGGAGTGTGAGGTATGTGTGTGGGAGGTGACAATTGTTAAATCAAATGAATTTAGCAGCTGGATGTGAAGTTCCAATTCCTAATTATGTCAGAGAAGTTACTCCCATCTTCTCATCTCGAATGGTAAAATAATACCCTTTTATTCTAAGGATGTAATATATCTTCTCCTCTAATGAAAAAGGGACTCGATGTCTGTGTAAGAAAAACCTATAAAGATGAATTTATTATGGCTTTAAATACAAAATCAAGGAGTCTATGGACTAAAGCCACTGGTAATTCTACCTTGCTTGTAATCTTTAAAATGTCTTTTCAAATGAAATGTTTTGTCTTTTAAAACATTTGCTTAAAAATTCCCTACGAATGCCATATAAATGAGGTATCTCTTCAGTTCATTTGAGCATTTATTCTGAACTCATTATTTTAGGGGAACTAAAATATGATTCTTACATAAAGATAGGCAAACACAGTCATTGTATGTGAAGTTCTTAGGGTAATTATCATGTGCATGTTAATAAGCAATCACATTAGGATAACAAAAAGCTCAAGTGATTTATCAATCCATCCAAAATAATCTGAATTATTGCCTCTGTTCATTGAAGTTATTATAGCATATCCTTTTATTTTAACTAAGTGCAATTTATGAAGTAAAACTTATTCTGTGCTCATATTAGTGTAAGAGAATGGGGAAAGATTGGGAATGTAAGCATTATGTTATGGTAGTAAAAGTTTGAGCTGATAAATGAATATTTTTGCTTTTCAGATAAAACTATGGTTTGACAAGGTTGGTCACCAATTAATAGTTACAATTTTGGGAGCAAAGGATCTCCCTTCCAGGGAAGATGGGAGGCCAAGGAATCCTTATGTTAAAATTTACTTTCTTCCAGACAGAAGGTAGGGATATGAAACAAAAATAAATGTTCTTGAAAATAAATAAGAAATGTTAATAACAGTGGGTGTTTCAATTCTGTGTCATTTATTTTTATGTATCATGCAACTCAGATATTTATGAAATTTAACCTAAACATAATGATTCATATATTCATATGATTCATATGATTCATGATTCTTCAAAATAGTGACAGTAAGTGCTTTGAGATTGTTTTAAAACTGATGTCAAATGTTATGGATGATTTCATTGAAGATTTATTTTAGGTTATATGGATTCTTAAATGATGCGTATTTTCATTTATCAAAATCATTAACAATTATTATGCTTTTTAAAACCACATGCATTTTTAACACAGTCTACAGAAGCAAAAAGCTGGAAATGATACTAAAAGGTACTCATCATGTTCCTTTACACCTTCTACCTCCTCATACTAAGATATTATTTCTTTATGTAATGTAAAATGAGTGAATATGCTTTATATTTCATCACCCCATATCATCATGCCATGCCTCTGGTCCTGGAATCAACTTCTTCAAGCAGCATTTGCTTTGTGTCCTTACTAACTAGCACAAATGATGTTGCTCTGCCCTAATTCGAACAGAGAAATTAGGATTGGAGGAATAGATTTTCAAAAATTATCTAATCCCCTTTTAATTTCAGGTACATAAAAAATAAAAGAGATTATTCAGTAGACGTCATGTAAAAAGAAAGAATTAATGACACCGATTATCATTTCCCCAGCTATTGAGCATCCTGGCCTCCAGGACAGAGTGTTGTCAAAGGCTGGTCATTTTTTTCCACGTTGGAAGTGGCTAGGCACACATGTGATCTTCAACACGTTTACACACTTTTGGCCCCTCATTTACTTAGTTCAAGCTGAAAGTCATCAGACTTGAATGCCAAAGTATCATCCGAAGAACAACCTCAACCAAGAAAAGGATAAAAATATGGAAGTAGACAATTAACATAGGCCTTACATTTTGTTTGATACATATTTTGAAGTGAAATTTGTGAAGAAGATTCATCAGAAAGTCCATCAAGGTGCCATTGTGTCTAAAGTTATTAAAACTGCCATATAATTTGATCTTACCAAATTTTCATGAAGAAAGTTTTTTTCTCACAACTTACGTTGCCTTTTGGATAGCGATATACTTTGAACTGCAAGGGAAGAAGAAGATATTCACAACTGGAGCTTTTAAATCCAGTTTAAACTTCAGTTGGTTGACTCGATATGTCACACCCTATTACCCTGCCATCCTGGAGGCCACATCACTTGGCTTCTTAGAGCGGCATGATTTACTAGTCTAAACATTCTTAGAATGCCCTGATAAAAACCCACAAGAGTTGCTAGCATTCCCATCTATGTTTTTATGCATATACATAACCTAAGTTTCTGCTTACTCAAACCTTTGAAAAAAACACTTACTTTGGAAGATGATAAAAGACTTTCAGATTATGGAATTTATTTCTTTTTTGTTAATTGAAAAAAAATTTTTTACATTTATTTATTTTTGAGAAACAGAGTGAGAGAAAGCATGAGCGGGGGAGGGGCAGAGAGAGAAGGAGACACAGAATCTGAAGCAGGCTCCAGCACAGAGCCTGATGGCAGGGCTCGAACCCACGAACTGTGAGATCATGACCTAAGGCAAAGTCGGATGCTCAACTGACTGAGCCACCCAGGCGCCCCGGAATTTATTTCTTGATTGACCATT